>NC_083411.1:350352-700704 GCF_020745735.1 Hemiscyllium ocellatum | reverse complement strand
GGGGGGGGAGAGAGAAGGGGGGGGAAGGGGGGGGATGTTGCTGAGGGTTAAAGGTGATGGAGGAGCCCGCCCTGAAACTCCCTCCTTCTCCCAACCGGGGCCTCAGTGGGATCTTCCTGTGCCCCAGAGCTGCCCTGTTTCCATAACGACAGCAGCGGGGCCTGTACCCGGAGCCCGGGCCTACCTCAGGCCGTTGATCATGGGCGCGCTATTGGATCTCCGGAGGCCGCCGTCGCTGGGAGCCGAGGGCCCGGGCCCGGGGCCGGGCAGCGGCAGCTCCAGCTCCATCTTCTCCTGGGCCATGGGGCCGAGCCTCAGCCGCTCATCCCGACAGCGGGGCTCCCGAGCTCGGCCACGACATGGCGAGGAGCAGCCAGCTAGGCCTCGGGCCTGAAACAAACACCTGGGAGGCTGCGCCTCGGCCTCGCCCACATCCCCAGCCGGACACGGACAGCGACCTCCCGGCTCCCGCTCCCGCTCCAACCGCCCTGAAACAAATCCCGCCTCTCCACCACTAGCCAATCGCGGAGCGATCTCGACTGACAGGCAGCTGGGTGTACCAATCCGTAAATACCAATGGGTGACTGACAGGGCTGTTGGCCAATCACAGGTAGGGAAATGTTGGCTTTGTTCCAAACACCAGGCTTATCGCTGATAGGCAGTTTCTTAACTAATCAGCGAAAGCAACGGTGCGTTTGGAATAAAGGTGGGACTTCCTGCCACCGCTGTCCAATGGGAGGAGGGTTAACCCGACCTGACCCCTCCGCAACCCCTGGGATGGAGGTGGAGCCGATATCGGAGGGCGTGGCTCAGCCCGGTTGGGCGGGGCCTATTCCTGAAGGGGCGGGGTCAGTTGGACCAGGAGTGTGGAAGATGTCCAGGTAGATGGAGCTCAATGTTGTGAAACTCATTCAAACCACCTGTGTCAGTCTTTGGTCACCATGACTTGGAGGTGCCAGTATTAGACTGTGGTGCACAAAATTAAACATTACACAACTTCAGATTATTGTCCAACAAGTTTATTTGAAAGTAGACGCTTTCAGAGTGACCCAACTTCATCAAGTGTTTTTGCAGGAAAGCAGGAGGGATCCCAAAAGGATTACAGATCACAAACCCACTCAAGTCAACCGATCGTGTTCCCTTCATTGTCCAGGCCTTCCCGGGAGCTGAATGACTACACCATGTTCTTCACAGGCTGCAACACGTTGTCAATGAGGATGAGCACCTCGCCATGACCTTCTGTGCGCCTCCACTTCTCGCCTTTAAACAACAACCAAACCTCAAACATATCATGATTCATAGCAAACTGCCCGGCTTTCAGCACTGCAGGTAAGGATGCCTTGAGGCATGGTACATTGGCGAGACTGAGCATTAGCTACACCAGATGAATGGACACCGCACTACAATCACCGGTCAGGAGTGTGCCCTCAGTCGGGGAACACTTCAGCGGTTCGGGACATTCAGCCTCAGACCTATGGGTGACCATCCTCCAAGGAGGACTTTGGGACAGGCAACAACAGTGTGTAGCTTCTGCTCAGCCAATCTCTCTCTCACACACACGCGCACAGATCCCCTGTCATACACAAGCTCTCTCTCATATGCACACACATACACCCCCCTGCACTCACATCCACACGCACACACTCACATGCACAATCTGTTGCTTCTACACGTGCACACATATAAATGTATGGAGTGAATTTGTTTTTGCAGAATTTTACTTTGCTCAAAAACTGCATGAATCCATGAAAAACTCTGTAAAACTATACAGAAAGTTTGTCAGTCTGATATAGCACTGGGACACAGATAGACTTCACATCTATTGTTTAAAAAGCTGAGCTAACTTGAGAATGTAATTTAAAAGAAGTTCTGGGATTACATATCAAAGAACAGAAACCAGCACATCCCATTATAAAAGATGAAAGTTTAATCTCAGATTGTTTACTGTATCACATCTCCATGACACTGGATTCCTTTGGCTATAAGTTCTTTGAGCACGATCTTAACTTCCACAACCAACTGATGAAGAAGCAGCGCTCCAAAAGCTAGTGCTTCCTAATAAACCTGTTGGACTATAACCTGGTGTTCTGTGATTTTCAATCTTTGGTCAGTTAGACCATAAGACATAGGAGCCATTCAGCCCATTGAGTCTGCTTTGCCATTCAATCATGGCTGATAAGTTTCTCAACCCCATTTTCCCCATAATCCTTGATCGCCTTGATACTCAAGAACCTATGTTTTAATATACTAAATGGTTTAGCCTCCACAGCTTTCTGGGGCAGTGAATTTCATAGATTCACCACTCTTTAGGTAAAGAAGTTTCTCGTTATCTCCGTTCTAAAAGATCTTGCCTTTACTCTAAGGCTATGCGCTCAGGTCCTAGTCGCTCCGTCCAATGGAAACATTTTCCCAACATCTACCCTGTCCGGGCCATTCAGTATTCTCTATGTTTCAATTAGATCCCCCCTCATCCTTCTAAACTCCATCGAGTATAAACCCATAGTTGCATTCTGATGATGACATTAATATTAGAAATCCGATGGTATGAGCAAAGTCCAGGGGAGCAGGGTGAATATGAGCAATGTTTCTGTCAACTGATTGATACCAGTCATTGATGCCTGTTCCGATTTCTGAACACCATATAACTTCTGTCTGCTAATGGATGGAGGTTTTGTCACCGTT
The DNA here is from genome assembly GCF_020745735.1 of Hemiscyllium ocellatum. Lineage (NCBI taxonomy): Eukaryota > Metazoa > Chordata > Chondrichthyes > Orectolobiformes > Hemiscylliidae > Hemiscyllium > Hemiscyllium ocellatum. The sequence goes on along the minus strand of NC_083411.1, from coordinate 698,022 downwards.
ATTTGCACTTATTCACCAAAGTCATATGTTAATGCTGAAGACAAAAGCTCTTGATAATCTAGAACATCTACATTAAGGACAAAAAAACTTTAACATGAATTGAATCTGATGGAGTTCCACTTCATGGTAAACATGCAGGAGGCTGGAAGAACACAATAAGCCAGGCAACAGAAGGCAGTGGAGAAGTCGATGTTTTGGTTATAACCCTTGAGTCCTGAAGAAGAGTTACACCCAAAACATCAACTTCTCCACCGCCTCCTGTTGCCTGGCTTACTGTGTTCTTCCAGCCTCCTGCTTGTCTACTTTGGATTCCAATATCTGTAGTTTTTTTGTCTCTGTCTTCATGGTGTTGGCAACCGGCCTTACATCCCTTGACTCCAGATTGATAGGGTTGTTAAGAAGACATACAATGTGTGTTAGCTTTTATTGGTAGAGGGATTGAGTTTCAGAACCTGTACAAAACTCTGCTGCAGCCATACTTGGAGTATTGCATACAGTTTTGGTCACTGCATTATAGGAAGGACGTGGAAGCTTTGGAAAGGATTCAGAAGAGATTTATTAGGATGATGCCTGATATGGAGGGAAGATCTTACAAGGAAAGACTGAGGGACTTGACACTTTTCATTAGAGAAAAGAAAGAGGTGACTTAATTGAAACAACATAAAATAATCAGAGGGTTAGATAGGTTGAACAGTGAGAGTCTTTTTCCTTGGATCGCAAAGACTAGCATGAGGGGACGTAGCTTTAGATTGAGGGGTGATAGATATAGGACATATGTCAGAGGTAATTTTTCTTTTACTCAGAGTAGTAGAGGTATAGAACACTCTGCCTGCAACAGTAGCAGACTCGCCAACTTTAAGGGCATTTAAATGGTCACTGAATAGGCATATGGACGAGAATGGAATAATGTAGATTAGATGGGCTTCAGAATGGTTTCACAGGTCGGCGCAACATTGAGGGCTGAAGGGCCTGTACTGCGGTGTAATGTTCTATGTTCTATGACCTTTCTTCATAGGTAAAGCCCTTCAACTCAGAAGTCAGTTGAGTAAGTACTCTGAACTACTGGTTGCAATCGTGTCATTTTTCAAATACAGGGTCCGAAATTGTACACAGCACTCCAGATGAGTATCATCGATATCCTCTATAGTTGCAGTAAAATTTTCCTACTTTTACATTGCATTTCTCTTGCAACATTCCATTTATTTCTTGATCATATGTTGAACCTGGATATTAACTTTTCATGCTTTACGTACCCCCTCGACCTCAGAATTCTGCAATCTTTCTCCTCTTAAATAATATGCTACAATTCTATTCTTTCTATCAAAGATGACAAGTTCATATTTTCTCACATTATAATCTATCTGCCAATGTTTTGCCCCATTTTCTTAAACTATCTATGATGCTTTGAAGATATTTCACCTCCTCTTGACAATCTCCGACTACCTTGGTGTCATTTTCAAATGTAGTAATCATGCATTTGGCTCATTCATCCAAGTCATTGATATAAATTACATAACCTATACTTTTCTCTGCACAAAATCAGATGGGAAATTTCTAAACTTGTTGTGGTTCTGTTCGCCGAGCTCAGCGAACAACGAGCACCCGAGCTACAAATCTTCTCCCAACTTTGAATTTCTAAATTTATCAAGACTGAAGGCATAAACAAAACAGCAGTATGTCCAATCAGAACCTTTTCAAATTGATGAGGCTGCACTTGTTGTTTCTACAGAAGACACTCCAAGACTCAAGTAGCATCTGTCCCATGGCCGTGTATCTCCTTCACCATGGGACAGGGTGTGACATTGCCATCACTGTCCGGACTCAATAACACACCACTGGAAGCAATCAGCAAATTGTGTTACTTTGGAAGTGATGACAACCTGTCCCTTGATAAAGTGCTTCACACTTGTACTTATAAATGATGCATGTTTCAAATCACTGGGAACCAAAGTGAGCTGCAGAACCAACATTTTCACTTACAAGGATAGTATCCTCAGCACCAAGCTGCATGGCAGTATACAGGTAACTTGCGTCTACCAAGATGCAAGCTTTCATTTGTGGTATGTACAACATTTCCTAGACATCAAATGGAAAGATAAAGCTACCAATGAATTGTCCTTTTGTAAGCATGCTAGTGCTAATGAAGCAAATATGCCTTCCTTGAGGGCTCTTGTAGAATATTGGTAATGTCCTTTTTTCTAAGCCAGAAGTCCTGACTTCAAGACCCGCCTGCTTCAGAGATGTATTACAGGTCAATTAAGAAATATCAAAAAGATTTCCTGGCTTTGGAGTGGAAGTGGGATAGAAAAACAGCAGCATCTCCAAGGATGTATTTTATAAGGAGGTGGTTCATGCCAAAAGGGCACCTACACTTCTAATTCATGGATGCTGCCAAAAAAAGACACAAGAGCCTTCAACTTGCTTAGGAGAATTGGAAACTAGTTGTAACTATGGGCATGAATCTAGGACAAGGTGGTTTCATAAGCTCCAAAGCAAACATCATCCCTGCAAATAAAGCACCAGCGAACTTCATCACACACTGGTGTGGCTCTTCAGGCTGATGTTGCTGTCTTAGAACAAACTGGTTTAGCCATCAGAATTGCAGTAGATTATGTGATCTGCCCTCGCTAGAGTCTGAGGCTGCATTCCCAACATCTCTCACAGACAGAAGGATGTACTGTCAATTTTAAACTCACAAATCCCCAAAGCAGTTAATATATTACAAGTACCAGAAATAGCAAACTTACAACCCCACGTGGAATAAACATGGAAATTCTTGTGAATTTGCTGTAAATTATACGTGTAAATTCCCAAAATTAAGAAAAACAGCCAACTAAACAATAAAACAAAAAAAAACAAGATACTGCAAAGCCTCAAACTTTTTCACACATCTGGCGGCTTTTATAGAGAGGAAGAATAGCATCGTAGAGATGTGCAGCATGGAAACAGATTCTTCGGTCCAACTCGTCCATGCCAACCAGATATCCTAACCCAATCTAGTTCCATCTGCCAGCACGTGGGCCATACCCCTCTAAATCGTTCTTTGTCATAAACCCATCCAGATGCCTTTTATATGTTGTAATTGTACCAGCCTCCATCACTTCCTCTGGCAGCTCATTCCATAAACACACAACCCTCTGCATGAAAAGGTTGCCCCTTAGGTCCCTTTTATATCTTTCCCCTCTCACTTTAAATCTATGCCCTCTAATTCTGGACTTCTCCACCCATCCCAGAGCAAAGACTTTGACTATCCTATCCATGCCCCTCATGATTTTATAAACCTCCATGAGGTCACCCTCAGCCTCTGACACTCCAGGGAAAACAGCCCCAGCCTATTCAACTTCTCTCTATAGCTCAAACCCTCCAACCCTGGCTACATCCTTGTAAATCTTTTTCTAAACTCTTTCAAGTTTCACAACATCCTTCCAATAGGAGGGAGACCAGAATTGCACACAACATTCCTAACCAATGTCCTGTACAGCCGCAACATGATCTCCCAACTCCTACACTAATGCTCTGACCAATAAAGGAAAGCATACCAAATGCTTTCTTCACTATCCTATCCACCTGCGACTCTACTCTCAAGGAGCTATAATCCTACACTCCAAGGTCTCTTTGTTCAGGAACACTCCTCAGGACCTTACTATTAAGTGTATAAGTCCTGTTCTGATTTGCCTTTCCAAAATACAGCACTTCACATTTATCTAAATTAACCTCTATCAGCCCATTGACCCGTCTGATCAAGATCCCGTTATACTCTCAGGTAACTTTCTTCACTGTCCACTACACCTCCAATTTTGGTGTCATCTACAATCTTACTAACTATACCTTCTATGTTCACATCCAAATCATTTATATAAATGATGAAAACTAGAGCACCCAGCACCAATCCTTGTGGCACTCCACTGGTCACAGGCCTCCAGTCTGTAAAACAGCCCTCCACGACCACTCTCTGTCTTCTACGTTTGAGCCAGTTCTGTATCCAAATGGCTAGTTCTCCCTGTATTCCATAAGATCTAACCTTGCTAACCAGTCTCCCAAGAGAACCCTTGTTGAATACCTTACTGAAGTCCAAGAGATCACATCCACCATTACTTCTTCAAAAAACTCAAGTTTGTGAGACATGATTTCCCATGCACAAAGTCATGTTGACTATCCCTAATTAGTCCTTACCTTTCCAAATACATGTAAAGCTTGTCCCTCAGGATTCCCTCCAACAACTTGCCCTCCACTGATGTCAGGCTCACCTGTTTATAGTTCTCTGGCTTTTCTTAAATAGACACCACCTTAGCCAACCTCCAGTCTTCTGGCACCTCACCTGTGACTATCGATGATACAAATATCTCAGCAAAGAACCCAGCAATCACTTCCCTAGCTTCACACAGAGTTCTAGGGTACACCTGATCAGGTCCTGGGGATTTATCCACTTTTATGCGTTTTAAGACATTCAGCACCTCCTCTTCTGTAATATGGACACAAGATGTCACCATCTATTTCCCCATATTCTATATCTTCCATGTCCTTCTCCAGAGTAAACACTGATGCAAAATACTCGTTTAGTATCTCCCCATCTCCTGGCTCCACACAGAGGCTGCCTTGTTGATCTTTGCGGGTCTCTATTCTCTCCCTAGTTACCCTTTTGTTCTTCATATATTTATAAAATCCCTTTGGATTCTCCTTCACTCTATTTGTCAAAACTTTCTCATATCCCCTTTTTGCCCTCCTGATTTCCCTCTTAAGTCTACTCCTACTGTCTTTATATTCTTCTAAGGATTCATCATTTTCTGCTAACTATACCTGGCATATGCTTCCTTCTTTTTCTTAACCAAAACATGGTAGGCATAATTTTGTATTTTAGTACTTTTTTGTCAGATCCTGTCTGACTTGTGCTTCCATCAGATTCATTTTGTTTGCCCAGTAAAAGAAGTCTCTTTAAAGAAACTCTCCCACATGTTATCATTTAAAACTTTGAGTTGGTGCTTCAACCCCATCTTCAGGCTATGAGTTTTTACCGTTGCCAATATTCAATGTCTGAACCAGAGGCAATGACTAGTATCAGTTTTTCCATTGCTGATCTCTACAACAAAGGCCAGAACATCTTCAGGACGAATAATGGGAAGATAAAACATTATCATTCAATATCTTAAATCTGTTGATCTTGTAGTAAGTACGGTTTCTGAACATTTGTTCGTGTATTTATGGGAGGGGTGAAAACGAGCAAGCAGCCCAAGAACGAGCATATTGTGAATTTTTGCAGGTAAGTGAGAACGGGTATGAGAAGGAGAATGAGTGTGATCGGTGGGAGAGAGAATGAGTGTGCGCAGGCGGGAGTGAAAATGAATGTGGTTGATGGGAGAGAGAATGGGTGTGTGGCATGAGTGAGAATGAGCATGTGGTCGGTGTGTAAGTAGGTGAGTGTGACAGGAGTGAGAATGTGTCTATGGCAGGAGAGAGAATAGGTCTGTGTGGTGAGAGTGAGAATGAGCATGTGGTGGGTGTGAGAATGGGTGTGTGTGGTGGGTGTGAGAATGGGTGTGTGTGGTGGGAGTGAGAATGAGCGAGTATAGCAGGAGTGAGAATGAACGTGTTACGGAAGTGAGAACGGGTGTGTGTGTGTGTGTGTGTGTGTGGCAAGAGCATGCTCAAACAGTTGTAACCAAACAGAAGTAAAAAACTGTTTAAAGTATCAGAAATAAAAGTCACCAACTGTACCAATACTTTTAATTATTTCTTCACTGAAAACATTTGTTTTTAGTATTACTGAACAAAACATGAGTTGAAATGACTTCCCTAGATGTTATATGGGAATACGAAAACCCAACCACAGCAATTAGATTTTCCAAATCATAGGTAATTGGCAGCACTTTAAGTCCTAGTTTTGCAATTAACATTAATGATTCTTTAATTATTAAAATGAATTGAGGCATCTGGTATAAAAATGTGACACTGAATGTGAGAAACTTTATATATACACCAGTTTCATGCAGTAACACATCAATACTTCAAATGGCTGTGGAGTTTTATCAGTGAGGCTAAAATGCACACCAGCTTGGAAGGGTACTTATAAATACCATAGTGCACACGAGTCAAATGCAAAATCTCTCAGGAAGGGAGTCTGAGTTAGGCGGTAGATTAAAGGTGCAGAACTCCTGGGAGCTGACTGTCTTCACATCTGAATATTAATACTTTCTGCTGCGTTGAAAAGTTTCCAAAAGTTACAGTATTAATTCCATAATTTTGAAAGACATCTCTACAGGTGAATACAGTCGCAGAAAACAATCTCAGCACCTTTACGGTGAGTCTCACAAAATAAAGAGGAACAAATTTTGCAGAGCTTTGAGAATATCCAGAGAACCATATCCAAACTTAGAGTACAGTGGTTACTGGAAATTTTGTGTGTGTGGTGATATTGTTGCATTAGATCTGGATTTTTCCCACCATTTTAAGCCTCCTATGATACATACAAACTCACAAAACCAGGACTGTAATATTAGGTTTTCTTTTCATGGCATTTTAAGTAGTCTCAGTAATAGGGAGCTGGATGAAGACAAAGGAACTATACAGGAAAGGCAGAAGCTTCCACAACAATGAAAGGAAAAGAAAACAAGAGTAATAAGGAGTTGTATATTTTCTTCACTGTCCATCTCCAAAGACAGAGACACAGTCCATTAGATTGTTCGAGCAGGATAGGTTTCAGCACCATGTCTGGATGTACCACAGTCATTGCATCACAGACGTTAGTGCGGGGAACAGCGAAGGACATCCTGCTGGTTAGCAGAGACATAAAAGCAGCTTTGTTCTTTGTGACTGGAAGATCTGTCTGGTGTGCAGACAGCTGCACTTCTTTTTTGCAAGCCAGTATTCTAAGTCAGACGTTGCTTTTTACATTTTTACAAACACATTGATTGATAGGTGACCAATCACTCTCTGTTTTCTATCTTCAGACTGAGTGAACATTTAAAAGTTAAACTCCTTTGACCGAATATCTGTAGGAGGGTTGAAGTTGAAAGTTCCTCCAGGCGTAGTTTCAGGAATAAGGCAGGGATCTTCATCAATCTACCAGGGCATAAAAACAGCAAATACTCAGTCAGCTGTAATTAAACTACACTCCCTTGCACACACAACCACTCACAGTAAATACCAAGTTGTAATCAAGTTACACAGGATAAATTCTGATTAATTCTGATCAAAGTGACACAGCAAAACATTTGAACCAGTTAATTACACATGGGTGTGATTTATTGCTTGACATTTTGCTAATTTTAAAAGGACTCCGTGTATCGTGAAATCGTAACTACATTTCACAACATTTCCCCTCAGTATTAATCAATATTACTCAACAAAATCCATAATGACAGGAAATCTCAAAATGTGATAATGAGAAGATGGATTATGATGACAATATGCAACATACAGACTAAAATGGTGGTAGAAATATCAGAACATACAGTAAACACTTTTAGGAGGAAAATTACTGATTGATGAGCATTCCAAATTTATCAGTGTAATTGTTACAGGAGAAGTGAAGCTCATTTCAAAAATAAAAGCTCATCACAAAAAAATGTTAATATCAGGCAGAAGAACTATCAACTTCTCAACAAATGGAAATGTACAAAAATGGTGTAACTTCAGCTTTAATATTCAGTCAGATGCCTAAACGATTTCTCTTTGAGAATGTGATTGAGAATGCCCTCTGAGCATTGGGAAGGTGTCATCAGTCAGAAGCAAAATGCCTCAAGAAGGCAGTGAGTTTACTCTCAAAAAGGAAGGAACACAAAGAAGAATATCCACCCTTGTGACTGAGGAGGATCCATACAGTTTTAAAAGGTGCAGGTTTTTTGTTTCATAGCAGGAAGAGAGAGAGTGATTACCAGGAGGCTGCTGGGAAGGTAAATGAGTGCTTTAAAAACTTACCTCATGAATAGGTGGAGTGCACACTGAGCAGGAATGGACACGGGGCTACTGAGTAAGTGAAGTAATATATTTGTGCGGTTGCATTACCTGAAACACTACTTAGGTAGTGTGTCCAATCCATCCTCCTCCTCTAACCAAAAAAAAACAAGAGTTCTGTGTGCTGGATTGGTAAGGTAACTAGTCTTTTTTTTCAATAGTCTCTTTGAGAATTTAGAATAGTGGAATGGAGGTTAGGGCAGTTGAATGTTCCTCCTGCAGAATTTAGGAGGTAAGGGTCATCAGTAATGTCCCTGCTGACTGAGTCTGTAGGAAATGCACCCAATCCCAGCTACTCAAAAACCAGACTTAAGGAACCAGAGCTAGGGATGAATGAACTTCAGATCATTTGGGAGGCAGAGTGGATTATAGAGAGAAGTTACAGGGAGGTAGTTACACCTCAGGTACTAGAAAAAGGCAGATAAGTTACAATCAGGGGACAGAAAGGACTCCTGATGAAGGGCTTTTGCCTGAAATGTCGATTTTCCTGCTCCTCGGAACCTACATTGTAGATCCAGTGTCCAGGAGGTTGACAGCAGTGAGGTCAGAAGTAAGGTTTCAAGGTGCAAGAGCACACCAGCAAGCAGGAAGGTGGTTTGAAATATGTCTAGCTCAACACCAGGAGTATCCGAAATAAGGCCGGTGAACTGGCAGCATGGGTTGATACCTGGGACTTCGATGTGGCCATTTCACAGACATGGATACAGCTGGAGGTTCCGGGATTTAGATGCTTCAGTATGAACAGAAAAGATGGTAAAAGAGAAGGAGGTGTGACACTGTTAGTCAAGGACAGTATTACGGTGGCAGAAAGGACGCTTGAGGAGTCATCTACTGAGGTAGTTTGGGCTGAGGTTAGAAACGGGAATGGAGAGATTACCCTGTTGGGAGTTTTCTTATAGGCCTCCGAATAGTTCCTGAGATGTAGAAGAAAGGATAGTAGAGATGATTCTGGATAGGAGTGACAGTAACAGGGTAGTTGTTATGGGGGTTTTAACTTTCCAAATATTGACTAGAAATATTATAGTTCGAGTACTTTAGATGGGTCAGTTTTTGTCCACTGTGTACAGGAGGGTTTCTCGACATAGTATGTAGACCAGCTAACAAGGAGCGAGACCACATTGGATTTGGTACTGAGGAATGAACCCGGCCAAGTGTTAGGTTTGGAGGTAGGTGAGCACTTTGGTGAAAGTGACCACATTTTGGTTATGTTTACTTTAGCAATGGAAAGGGATAAGTATGTACTTCAGGGCAAGGGTCATAGCTGGGGGAAAGGCAATTATGATGCAATTAGGCAAGATTTAGGATGCATAGGATGGAGAAGGAAACTGCAGGGGATGGGCACAATTGAAATGTGGAGCTTATTCAAGGAACAGCTACTGTGAGCCCTTGATAAATATGTACCTGTCAAGCAGGGAGGAAGTGGTTGAGTGAAGGAGCCAAGAAAGTTGAATCTCTTGTCAAGAGGAAGAAGAAGGCTTATGTTAGGATGAGAAGTGAAGGCTCAAGTTAGGGCGCTTGAGAGTTACAAGTTAGCCATGAAGGACCTAAAGTGAGAGCTAAGAAGAGCCAGGAGGGGGCATGAGAAGTCATTGGCAGACAGGATCAAGGAAAACCCTAAAGCTTTCTCTAGGTATGTCAGGAATAAAAGAACGACAAGAGTAAGATTAGGGCCAGTCAAGGACAGTAGTGGGAAGTTCTGTGTGGAGCCGGAGGAGATAGGACAGGCACTAAATGAACATTTTTCGTCAGTATTCACATTAGACAAAGACTATGTTGTAGTGGAGAATACTGAGATAAAGGCTACTAGACAAGGTAGGATTGACGTTCACAAAGAAGAAGTGTTAGTAACTCCAAAAAGTGTGAAAATAGACCAGTCCCCTGGGTCGGATGGGATTTTATCCTAGGATTCTCTGGGAAGCTAGGGAGGAGATTGCAGAACCTTTGGCTTTGATCTTAATTCGTCATTGTCTACAGGAATAATGCCAGAAGATTTGAGGATAGCAAATGTCGTCCCCTTGTTCAAGAAGGGAGTAGAGACAAGCCTGGTAATTGTAGACCAGTGAGCCTTACTTTGGTTGTGAGTAAAGTGTTGGAAAAGGTTATAAGAGAGAGGATTCATAATCATCTAGAAAGGAATAAGTTGATTACGGATAGTCAACATGGTTTTGTGAAGCGTCAGTCCTGCCTCATAAACCTTATGGAGTTCTTTGAGAAGGTGACCAAACAGGTGGATGAGGGTTAAGTGATGTATGTGAATTTCAGTAAGGCTTTTTAAAAAGATTCCCCATGGTAGGCTATTGCACAAAAAACAGAGGCATGGGATTGAGGGGGATTTAGCAGTTTGGATCAGCAATTGGCTAGCTGAAAGAAGACAGAGGGTGGTGGTTGATGGGAAATGTTCATCCTGGAAATCAGTGGTGTACTGCAAGGATCTGTTTTGGGTCCACTACTGTCTGTCATTTTCATAAATGCCCTAGATGAGGGCGTAGAAGGATGCAGATGAAACTAAAGTCAGTGAAGTTGTAGATAGTGACAAAGGATGTTGCAGGTTACAGAGGGACATAGATAGGCTGCAGAGCTGGGCTGAGAGGTGGCAAATGGAGTTTAATGTGGAAAAGTGTGAGGTGATTCACTTTGGAAAGAGCTACAGGAATAAGGAATATTGGGCTAATGGTAAGAATCTTGGCAGTCTAGATCAGCAGAGAGATCTTGGTATCCATGTACATAGATCCTTGAAAGTTGCTACCCAGGTTGATAGGGTTATTAAGAAGGCATATTGTGTGTTAGATTTTATTGGTAGAGGGATTGAGTTTCAGAGACATGAGGTCATTTTGCAGCTGTACAAAACTCTGGTGCAGCCACACTAGGAGTATTGTGTACAGTTCTGGTCACCGCATTATAGGAAGGATGCAGAAGCTTTGGAAAGGATTTAGAGGAGATTTACTACGATGTTGCCTGGTATAGAGGGAAGGTCTTATGAGGAAAGACTGAGGGACTTGAGGTTGCTTTTGTTAGAAAGAAGAAGTTTGAGAGGTGACCTAATTGAGACATACAAGATAATCAGAGGGTTACATGGAGTGGATAGTGACTTGCCTTTTCTCTCGGATGGTGATGGCTAGCATGAGGGGACAGAGCTTTAAATTGAGGGGTAATAGATATATGACAGATGTCAGAGGTAGTTTCTTTACTCAGAGAATAGTAGGGGCATTGTACGCCCTGCCTGCAACAGTAGTCTTGCCAACTTTAAGGGCATTTAAATGGTCACTGGACAAACATATGGATGAAAATGAAATAATGTAGGTTAGATGGGATTAAGATTGGTTCCACAGGTCGGTGCAACATCAAGAGCCAAAGGGCCTGTACTGTGCTGTAATGTTCTATGTTCTAGTGATACTGAACAGATGCTGAATATATGTGTTTCATTCATTCAAAGTGCAAATTACCTTTTCAGGTAAAGTTAACACAACTCTGTTTGTTCTACAGAAGGCTATGACACTGATGGTAAGGAGAACACACTTCTGTTAATTTGGTATCCTTCCTCCTCTAAAGGGCACATCAGGTGCAGGACATTTTTTGCAAATGGTATATGTGGGATTAGAAATGCAAGTAGCCCCACTGATACAAACGTCTGTGATTACACTGGAGAGGGTGTGGGGCAGATACACCAGAATGTTTGCTGGGGTGAAGCAGTTTAGCTATAAATGAGAATCTCAGATTTTTTTTTACAGCAGAGAAGGGTAAGGGGGGGACCTGATTAAGGTGAATAAGATTATGAGGGGCATGGACAGGGTGAATAGAAAACAGATGTTTGCATTAGTCAAAGGGCCAGAATAGGGGGAATAATTTTAAAACGAAGAACAAGAGATTCAGAGAGGATTTAAGGGAACATTGTTTTGATCAAGAGGGTGATGGGCTTTGGGATGCGCTGCCTGGAAGGATAGTTGAGGCAGGAAACCTCCCAACCTTTAAAAAGTCCTTGGATGAACACTTGAAACATCATAATATTCAAGGCTATTGGCCAAGTGCTGGAAAGTGGAATTCTTGTATATTTAGTGTAGCATTGGTGGTACAGGCTTGATGAGCTGAATGGCCTCTTCTGTACTGTATGATTCTCCGATAAAATTATATTAAAATGTGCAGGGATATAGGGAAACAGCAGTAGAGTACAACTAATTGGATAGCTCTTACAAAGGGCAGAGGTACAATTGGCCTTCTTCTGTCCTGCACAATTCCAAAACTAGATAATGGCGATTTCTAAACAGCATGGTCAGAAGTCACACAATACCAGGTTATAGTTTTTGAAATCACAAGCTTTTGGATCCCTGCTCCTTTGTCAGAGGAAGTCTAAACAGCACACCATACATTACTCTGTGCACCACAGAAGAATTAATTAGGAATCAACATTGCTTTAAAGATTTAATCATTGACATGGTCAAAAAAATTGACTTGGTCCAACCAAAAATGCAACAAATGGGCAACAGCACTGCCAGCACTTTAAAATTCTTACAACCACAGAAGGAATCAGAAACCAGTATCCCCAGCTTCTTCACCATATTTCCATTCAGCGTACACCAAGACAACTTGAAGGGTTTTATTTAAAAACTACTGTGTTGGATGCACTTCAAGGAAGGTTGACTAGACTAATACCTAGAATGAGAGTGTTGTCTTATGATAAACATATGGACGGGGTAGGTTTGTATCCAGAGTTTAGAAGAGTACAAACTGTCTTAATTGAAAAATATCAGACCCTGAAGAAACTTCATAGGTTCGATATGGAGGTAATGCACTTTGGCAGGAAGAATAGAGCAGGTCAATGTTACTGAAATGGAGAAAGACCGTAGAACGCTGCCACACAGAAGAATTTGGGAATCATTGTACCTGAATCACAAAAAGCTAGCATCCAAGGTCAGTGGATACAAGGGCAGGTAAATGGAATGTCTTTATTTCAGGGGAATGGACTATAAAAATAGAGAGGCTTTGCTAAACCTGTACAAAGCATGAGTCAGACCACAACTGGGATACTATGAACTGTTTTGGGCCCTTTATCTAAAGAGAGATAATCTTACACTGGGGCAGTCAAAAGAAAATTCCCTCTGTTGATCCTGTGTTTTGGAGATTTTCTTATGAGGAAAACTTATAGTCAAAGACACTGTATACCTGTCATAGGGGTCTACAGTGCAGATAAAGGCCCTTTGGTCCATCGGTGTGTGCTGGTCGAAAACAACCACCTAACTATTCTTATCCTAATTTTCAGCACTTGGTCCATAACCTTATATGCCTTAGCACTCGAAGTATATATCTAAATACTTCTTAAATGTTCGGACGGTTTCTATCTCTACTATCCTCACAGGCAGTCAGTTCCAGATTCCCACCACCCTCTGGTTGAAAAGGGCTTTCCTCAGATCTCTTCTAAACCTTCTGCCCTCTACCTTAAATCTATGACCCCTAGTCACTCAATGCTCCTCATAATTTAAATATCTCAATCATATTCCTGCTTCAGTCTCTTCTGCTTCAAGGAAAATATTCCCAGTCTATACAATCTCTCTTCATACCTAAAACTCCCCAGACCAGAGAACACCCTGGTAAATCCCTTCTGTACCCTCTTCAGTGTTATCATATATATCCAATTATGTGGATTCCAGAACTGAACACAATACTCCAACATTTTATTCAGCATCACTTCGCTGCTCTTAAACTCTATGCCTCAACTAATAAAAGCAAGTATCCAATAACCCTTTTTAGCCACTTTATTTACCTTTCCTGATACCTGACATGCACACCAAGATCTCTCATCATGTATTCTGTTGCCTTGTTTGTCTTGCCCAAGTGCAACAGGTTGGCCTACACTCATTGGAATTTAGAAGAATGAAAGGCGACATAATTGAAAGATTTGTAGGCGACTTGATAGGCGACTTGATAGGCTAGATGCAAAGCGGTTGTTTCCCCTTGTAGGAGAGTATAATTCCAGAGGAAATAATCTCAGGATAAGGAGTCACCCATTTAAGACGAAAATAAAGAATTTCTTATCGAATCATAAAATCACACAGCATGGAAACAGACCCTTCGGTCCAACTCATCCATTCTGACCAGATATCCTAAATTGATCTAATCCCAGATGCAGCATTTGGTCCCTTCCTACTGATGTAGCCATCCAGATGCCTTTTAAATGTTGTAATTGTACCGTCTCCAGCACTTTCTCTGGCAGCTCATTCCATATACACACCACTCTCTGCGTGAAAAAGTTGCCCCTCAGTTCCCTTTTTTAATCTTTCCCCTCTCACCTTAAAACTCCCCTCTCACCTTAAAACTATGTCCTCTAGCTTTGAACTCCCCCACACTGGAAAATAAATACCTTGGGTATTCATCCTATCAATGCCTCTCATGATTTAAGAAACTTCTAGAAAGTCATCTCTCAGCCTCCAATGCTCCACAGAAAAAAGCCCCAGCCTTTCAGCCTCTTCTCATAGCTCAAATCTTCCAATCCCAGCAATATCTTTGTAAATCTTTTCTGAATCCTTTTAAGTTCAATTATATCTTTCCTACACTGAGAACAAAATATGCTGGAGATCACAGCAGGTCAGGCAGCATCTATAGAGAGAAAGCAAGCTCTGATGAAGAGTTATCTAGACTTGAAATGATAGCTTGCTTTCTCTCCATGGATGTTGCCTGGCCTGCTGTGATCTCCCAGCATTTGTTGTTTCCCGTACAGAATCCAACATCTATAATAATTTGCTCCAATATCTTTCCTATTCCATGGAGACCAGAATTGAAGGCAGCATTCTAAAAGTGGCCTCACCAATGTCCTGTACAGCTGCAACATGAACTTCCAACTCCTATACTCAATGCACTGACCAATGAAGGCAAGCGTGCCAAACGCCGCCTTCACCTCTCTGCGAGTTCACTTTCAAGGAACTATGAACCTGCACCCCAAGGTCTCTTTGTTTGGCAACACTGGGCAGAACTTTACCATTAAGTACATAAGCTGAAAATGTGTTGCTAGAAAAGCGCAGCAGGTCAGGCAGCATCCAGGGAACAGGAGACTCGACATTTCGGGCATAAGCCCTTCTTCAGGAATCCTGAAGAAGGGCTTACGCCCGAAATGTCGAGTCTCCTGTTCCCTGGATGCTGCCTGACCTGCTGCGCTTTTCCAGCAACACATTTTCAGCTCTGATCTCCAGCATCTGCAGACCTCGCTTTCTCCATTAAGTGCATAAGTCCTGCCCTGATCTGCCTCATCAAAATGCAACATCTCACATTTATCTAAATTAAACACCATCTGCCAAACCATGACCTATTGGTGCATCTGATCAAGATCTCATTGTACCCTGAGGTAACCTTCATCACTGTCCACTACACCTCCAATTTTGGTGTCATCTGCAAACTTACTAACCATAACACCTCTGTTCACATCCAAATCACTGATATAAATGATGAAAAGCAGTGGTCCCCGCACTGATCCTTATGGCACCCCACTGGTCGCATACCTCCTGCCTGAAAAACAACACTCCATCACCACCCTTGTCTCTGTTGGCAGCAGGGTGGGAACCAGAGCTACATATCTGAGAAGAGGGTAGAGGATGGGGCAGTGACAGGATGTAGTGAATATATCAGGGAGGTTTTTCATGTGATGAAACAAAGGGATCGGTTAAAGTGTGTCTGCCTTAATGCAAAGAGTGTCAAAAATAAGAGTGACGAACTTAGAGTGTAGATCAGTAATTGCAGCTATGATGTTGTGGCCATAACGGAGACATGGGTTTCACAGGGGCAGGAATGGTTGCTAGATGTTCCAGAGTTTTGAACATTTAAAAAGAACGGGGGCGGGAGCTTTGCTAATTAGAGAGTGCATCACAGCTACAGAAATGAAGGTTCTCAAGGAAGGTTTGTCTACTGAGTCAGTATGGGTGGAAGTTAGGAACAGCAAGGGAACAGCCACCTCATTGGGGTTTTCTACAGAACCCCCAATAGCTGTAGAGAGATCGAAGCATTCGTAGCCAGCAGATTTTGGAAAAATGCAGATGTAGCAGGGTTGCTGTTATGGGTGACTTCAACTTTCCCAATATTGACAGGAACCTCCTTAGTGCAGATGGTTTGGATGGAGCCGTTTTTGTCAGGTGTGTTCAGGAGGGTTTCCTTACTCAGTACGGTGACAGGCCCACGTGGGGAGAGGCCATTTTGGATTTGGTGCTCGGCAAAGAGCCAGGACAGGTGTCAGATCTCGCGGTGGGAGAGCACTTTGGCAACAATGACCACAACTGTCTCACATTTAGCATTGCCTTGGAGAGGGAAAGGAGCAGTTACCATGGGAAAATATTTAACTGGGGAAAAGGAAATTATGACATATCAGACAGGAGTTGGGAATTACAGATTGGGAGCAATTGTTCCACAGAAAGGGCACAACAGACGTGTGGAGACTGTTTAAGGAGCAGTTGTTGCGAGCAATGCATGAATTTATACCTCTGAGACAGGTAAGAAGGTGTAAGATTAAGAAACCTTGGATGACAAGAACAGAGGAGCTTCTCATCAAAAGGAAGACGACAGCTTATGTAAGGTAGAGGAAGCAAGGATCTAGCACAGCTTTAGAGGATTACAGGCTTACTAGAAAGGAACTGAGAAATGGACTGAGGAGAGCCAGGAGGGGGCACGAAAAACGCTTGGCAAGAAGGATTATGGAGAACTCAAAGGCATTTTACTCATACGTGACGAATAAGAGAATGATCAGAGAGAAGGTAGGGTCAGTCAGGGATAGCGTAGGGAACTTGTGCGTGGAGACTGAGCAGTTAGGGGAGGCTCTAAATGAGTTTTTTCCTTCGGTTTTCACTAAGGAAAGGGACCTTGTTGTGAATGAGAACTTTGAGGAGCTGGGATACGTTCTTGAACAGATTAAGATTGATGAAGTTGATGTGCTGGAAATTTTGGCAAACATTAAGATTGATAAGTCTCCAGGGCCAGACCAGATTTATCCCAGGTTGCTCCGGGAAGCGAGAAAGGAGGTTGCTAAGCCACTGGCAAAGATCTTTGCTTCCTCACTCTCCACGGGAGTTGCACTGGAGGATTGGAAGGAGGCGAATGTTGTTCCTCTTTACAAGGAAGGCAATAGGGAAATCCCTGGCAATTATAGACCAGTCAGTCTTACATCTTTGGTCAACAAGGTTTTGGAAAGAATTCTGAGGATGGGATTTATGACTATTTGGAAAAGCATAGCATGATTAAAAGTGATTAGCATGGCTTTGTGAGAGGCAGTCATGCCTCGTCAATCTTGCCTCGTCAATCTTATTGAAGTCTTTGATGAGGTGACAAGACAGGTTGACGAAGGTCGGGCAGTGGATGTGATGTATATGGACTTCAGCAAGCGTTTGATAAGGTTCCCCATGGTAGGCTCATTCATACAGTCAGGAAGTATGGGATACAGGGAAATGTGGCTCTCTCGAATCAGAATTGGTTGGCTAACAGAAGGCAGGGAGTGGTTGTAGATGGAAAGTATTCTGTCTGGAGGTCAGTGTTGAGTGGTGTCCCGCAGGGCTGTGTTTGAGGGCCTCTGCTCTTTGTAGTTTTTATAAATGATTTTGATGAGGAAGTTGAGGGGTGTGTTAGTGAATTTGCTGATGACACAAAGGTTGGAGGTGCTGCTGATTGTATCGCGGGCTACTGCAGGCTGCAGCACGACATAGACAGGATGCAGAGCTGGGATGAGAAATGGCAGATGGAGTTCAACCTGGATAAATGCAAAGTGATGCATTTTGGAAGGTCAAACTCGAATGCTGAATATAGGATTAAAGACAGGATTCTGGGCAGTGTGAAGGAACGGAGGGATATTGATGTCCAAGTGCATAGATCCCTCAAAATTGCCATCCAAGTGGATAGGGTTGTTAAGAAAGCATATGGTGTTCTGGCTTTCATTAACAGGGGGATCGAATTTAAGAGCTGCGAGGTTTTGCTACAGCTCTACAAGTGACTGGTGAGACCACACTTGGAATATTGTGTCCAGATCTGGTCACCCTATTATAGGAAAGATACAGAGGCTTTGGAGAGGGTGCCAAGAAGGTTTACCAGGATGCTGCCTGGACTGGAGGGCTTGCCTTATGAAAAGAGGTTGACTAAGTTTGGACTTTTCTCTCTGGAGAGGAGGAGGAAAAAGAGCGGCGACCTGATCAAGGTATACAAAGTAATAAGAGGCATGGGTGGAGTCGATAGCCAGAGACTTTTCCCCAGGGCAGGATTGACTGGCATGAGGGGTCATTGTTTAAAAGTTTTAGGAGGACAGTATAGAGGAGATGTCAGAGGTGGATTTTTATGCAGAGAGTTGTGAATGCATAGAATGCGTTGCCAGTGGTGATGGTGGAAGCAGAGTCATTGGGGACATGAAAGCGACTGCTGGACATGCACATGAACAGCAGTGAATTCAGGGGTGCGTAGGTTAGGTTATTTTATTTTACATTAAGATTAATCCTTGGCACAACATTGTGGGCCTAAGGGCCTGTTCTGTGCTGTACTTTTCTATGTTCTATGTTCTATGTCTCATACCTTCAAGCCAATTTTGTAATCCAAATGCTCTCTCTAATCAATGTGATCTAATCTTGCTAACCAGTCTACCACGTGGAATCTTGCCAAATGCCTTGAAGTCCATCTTGGCAACATCTACTTCTCTGCCTTCATCAATTTCTTTGCCACTTCTTCAAAAAACTCAATCAAGTTAGTGAAACACAATTTCCTATGCACAAAGCCATGTTGAATATCCCTAATCAATCCTTGCCTTTACAAATCCGTCAGAATCCCCTCCAACAACTTATCCACCACTGATGTCAGGCTCATCTGTCTATAGTTCCCAGCTTTTCCTTACTACCTTTCTTAAATAATGGCACCATATTCACCAACCTCCAGTCTTGTAGTACCTCACATGTGACTATCGATGATACAAATATCTCAACAAGGTGCCCGCAATCCATTCCCTACCTTCACAAAGCCTTCTAGGATATACCTGATCAGGTCCCAGTGATTTAATCGCCTTTATGTGTTTTAAGATGTCCAGCATCTTCTCTTCTGTAATATGGACATAGAATCATACCGTCTCTACAGAGTGGAAGCAGGCTATTCAGTCCATCAAATCCACACCAGCCCTCCAAACAACAACCCACCCCGACCCAACCCACTACCCCTTTCCTAAAACTCTACTCTTACAATGGCTAATCCACCTCATCTTTACATCCCTGGACACTATAGACAATTTAGCACGACCAATCCACCTAACTTAACACTTTCCAAAATATCACTATTCATTTAAATCCTCTAGCTTCCACTTCTTTCTCTACAGTAAAAATGGATGTGAAATATTCATTTAGTATCTCACCCATCTCCTGTTGTCCCACACAAAGACAGCCTTATTGATCTTTAAGGGGCCCTACTCTCTCCCTAGTTACTCTTTTGTCCTTAATGTATTTGTAGGATCTCTTTGGATTCTACTTAACTCTATTTGCCAAAGTTATCTTATGTCCCTTTTTGTGCTCCTGATTTCCCTCTTAAGTATACACCTACTGCCCTTATAGCCTTCTAGGGATTCAACCAATCACAGCTGTCTGTTTGACATACACTTCCTTCTTTTTCTTGACCACAGCCTCAATTTCTTTTGGTTTTATTGTTAGCCACTAACAGTCCCAATTAACAGCTATTCACTCTCTTAGCCAGATCGTTATCCACTCATTTGTCTGTCCAACTGTTCTTCTCTGTCTTTGGGCTCTATCTCCTCCTATCGTTTACTCCTTAACCCCTCTCCCTACCCTATCTTCTGCATATACACTGCCTGGCTACTAACAGTTCTGAGAAAGAGTCACTGGACCAAAAACGTTAACTCTGATTTCTCTCCATCGATACTGCTGGACCTGCTGTGCTTTTCCAACAGCTTCTGTTTTTTCCACCATTTTCTAGCCACCCAACATTCCCTACATCTGCCAGAGTTGCCCTTCACACTAACAGGATCATACTCTCTCTGAGCTCTCATGATCTTATTTTGAAGGCCTCCTAGCAAATCTCCCCACCAGAATATCGGTCCCATTCCAATTCAGATGCAACCAGTCCTTCTTGTACAGGTCACTTCTATCCCAGAAGAAATCCCAATGATCTAAAAAAGTGAATCTCTGCCCCTTGCACCAGCTCCTCAGCCACGCATTCATCTGCCCTATCCTCCTATTCCTACTCTCAGTAGCACATGGTACTGGGAGTAATCCAGATAATCACTACCCTTGAGGACCTACTTTTTAACCTCCTGCCTAGCTTCCTATATTGTCTCTGCAGAACCTCATACCTTTCTCTTCCTGTGTCATTGGTAGCAACGTATACAACAACTTTCAGCTGGTCATTCTCTCCTTTGAAAATATTCTGCACCTCTCCAAGATATCCTTGATCCCAAGGAGATAACACACCATTCTGATGTCTTGCTGTTGACCATAGAAACATTTGTCTGTGTTCCTGACTAGACAGTCCTCATCACAATCGATCACTTGGAATCTAACATCCCTCACATTACAGTAGAGCCAGTCATGGTACCAGAAACTTGACTGTCAGTGCAATATTGCCCTGAGAGGCCATCAGTCCCACAGTATCCATACTTGTTTGAGATGGGGACAGCCACAGGAAACTTCTGCACTATGTGCCCATCACTCCTACCTCTCTTTGCTGTAACCCATCTCCCTGACTGTCGCTGTGGTTTTTCTACCTTCCTGAAACTGCTGCCCATCATACCCCCGGCTCTTCATTACCTCAACTGCCACTCCAACCAATCCATGCGATGTGATAGAATTTGCAACCAAACTCTTCCTAGAGACATAATAGTCAGGAACATTGAAATGCCCTCTAATCTCCCACATCCGACAGGCAAAGCACAACACTCTACTAAAGGTCATCTTTGCACCTTAACAATGTGCAGATGCAGAATATACTCAAAAAATAACCACATCACACTTTCTCAAAAACTCAGCATTAGCAGAGTGCAATAACTTAATACCTATCTTTTATATTAAAAATTTAACCAGGAATAGATCTCAGTAAAACATAAAAAATATACACTCACCTCATTCACAACTATTGAATTACAAAAGAAAATTAAGATCCATAAGTTTTATAAGTTCTTAAATTAAACACTTAGCTGATCAGGCTCTGAACCTGTCACTGATCACTCCCAGCTGGCATGTATAGATCTGATCATGAGGTCTCCCAAGGTCAGCTGTGGGACAGCACTGAACGGTTTGTTTTTCTTTACTGATCTCCAGAGATGTTTGTAATTTCACAGTCATTCAGTCACTTCTTCTCTCAAAGGGAAATGTATCAGTGGAGTTCTTTACCACAGAGGGTTGTTGAGTCTGGGTCATTAACTATATTCAAGTCTGACACAGATTTTTAATCAGTGGGGGAATCAAAGATTATGGGGAAAAGGCAGACAAGTGGAGTTGAGTATTATTAAATCAGCTACAATCTCAGTAAATGATGAAAAAAAACTTAATAAATCAAATGGCTTAGTTCTGCACCGAAATCCTTTGTCCAGGGATGCTTCCTCTTGTAGAACTAGAACTAGGGGTCACTGTTTGGAAATTCAGATCACCCACGTAAAACAGAGATGAGGGGAAATTTTTGTCTCTCAGAAGATCGTGAGTCTTTGGTCTTGAAAAGGAGAGGCTTTGAGCCTTTTGGCAGAGGAGGACAGTTACTTGTAAAGGGATGAAAGGCTGTCGGTGGTAGATAATGTAGTCTAAAGGTTACAATCAAAATCAGCCATAATCTTATTAAATGACAGCAGGATTGTGAGGCCAAACAACCTTCCCCTGTTCCTTGCCTGTATGTTGTATGTACCTGTAAAATTAGCAAGATTAATGAGCACAACTTTTCTATGAGATGATGCAATGATTCCAAACTTTCTCACCTCTTCACCACAAAAGTAGTGGTCGATGATCTCAAAGGCAAGCTTATAGATGTCCTCATTCTCATGCTGTTGCAAACCTTCAATTTTTTCAAGTCCTGAGAAGTTTAAGGGAGTTAAATATTTTAGTCTTGAGATATAGTTTGATCTGAAACAGGTGGTATAGAAAGCATTTCACTTACCTCCACACTCCTCTATCATTTCAACTAAAGTATTCGTGTCAGAACCAGCCACTTTCAGAATGTTATTTAGACCATCAAGAACCACCTGAATCACCTGAGGATCTTTCACACCAAGCAATTTACAGAAAGGAGGGATAACATTCTGCTGTACGAGATATTCAACCTGGAAAACAACAAGTAAAAAACTCTTAGTGTAATAAGTATCCATATCTATAGGGGAATTGATGGCAGAATGGCAATCCAGAAACCAAAGCTAATGTTCAAAATTAAAATTTGTTTTTGTTTTGAAATGCACTGTGCGCATTGTATGAAAATTAAACATCATAACCAAATTAAAGACAGATTGTAGGATTTCTTTTTCCAGCTGACTATTGTGTTAATGTTATGTTGCATTCTTCTAGGAACAGTGTGATGAGGATAATGAAGGATGTACAGCTCCATGAGAACTACTGGGTCATGCATTCTGCTACACGCATCGCCTCTAAATGTGCTGGTGCATCGACATAACCAAAAAGTGCAGTTACCTGTTCCTTTCTCCCACTAATTGTCAGGTTACTGATGGCCCATGCTGCTTCTTTCTGAGTCCCAAAATCTCCCTAGAAGGAGAGATAACAATAATTTGTGGCTATTTATGATTATTTAATCATAAAAAACACATCGCAAATGGCTTTAACCCCTTTTACACATAGCTGGTTCAGAAGCTTGCTCCAATCCAACATTAGTGTGAAAAATGGTGTGGAGGTGTAGGTGTTGGACTGGGATGGGCAAAGTCAGAAGTAAGGGCTTTTGCCCGAAACTTTGATTTTCCTGCTCCTTGGATGCTGTCTGACCTGCTGTGCTTTTCCAGCACCATTCTAATCTAAAGTCAGAAGTCACACAACACCAGGTTCAAAGGTTTATGTGAAATCACAAGTTTCTTTGTCAGGTGAAGTGGAGAGAGGCGCACAGGCCCAGACTTTCCATTATCTCTCTGCCAAGATATTCTGTGCTTCTCTTTGCTTCTCTCAACTTCACCTGACAAAGGGGTCTGGTGCCGTGTGACTTCTTACTGATGTTAAAAAAAATCAAAGACTGTTAAGGCCTGGAAGAGAAAGAATAAATCAAACTCAATCTTCACAAGGTATAAAATAATTCAGGATAAATAAAACCTGATGTAACCAGAGAAAAGACATAATTTGTACTTACTTCAATTTACAAATTAAGAGCAGGAGTAGGCCATATGGCTCCTCCAGCCTCTTCCACCATTCAATAAGATCACGATTGATCAGTTGTGATTTTTCTTAAATAATTTGAGATTGTGGGCATCGTTGGCCGGCCTACATTTATTCACCATCCCTAGTTATTCTGGAGAAGATGGTGAGCTACTTCCTGGAACTGCTAAACCTAACTCTGAACTAAACACAGTATTCTGGTCTTATATACACCCTGTATAGCTGCAGTAAAACATCCTTACTTTTATATTCCATTCCCTTTGCAATAAATGACAATATTTCATATATACTTACATATAATATTGGGACAAAGCTCTTCATTACAAATTACTCTCAAACAGAAGTTATTGTTGTGCAAACAAGACAGTCAGCTCCGCACAGCAGGATCACATAAAAAGATAAGAAACAACTAGATTCCCTTTTTGATGTACGGAGAACAAGGAACAGTCATCAAGACACCAGGAAACTTCATGCACTGAAGTGATGACATGGAACATTTAACATCAACCTGACGAAGCAGATTAACTGGCCCAAATGTGTAAAATGCTGGAGAAACTCAGTAAGTTTGGCTATCTATGGAGACAGACTTTCCACAGATGCAGCCAAGCTGGCTGAATTTCTCCAGTGTTTTCTGTGTTTCTTTTATATTTCCAGCTTCCACAGTATTTCACTGTTTAGATTCACACTCTCTCTGATAGCACAATATTCTCTCAGATCTGACTCTCCGAGACTGCAGCAGTCTCTTAGCACTGACCCTCCCACAGTGCATCACTTCCACAGCACCGACCCCTCAAATGCAGAGATCCCTGAATGCTGACCTCCAACAATATAGTGTTCTCTCAATCCGAATCCTCAAGTGCCCAGTGTTCTCTCAAAGCAGAGAGCATTATCTGTAGGCACATTTGAGTAGACAATTGTTTGCTTGGACAGGAAATGGTAGTATAACTGATTACGCTGCTCACATCACTGAGCAGGTATTCGTGTAGGCAGGGTAACAGCCCCATTATACAGAAACAAAAATGCCAAGGATACTAAATGCTTAGTTTAAAAAAAAGTCCAGCCGTGCAGGTTGACCCACCAGGAAGTTACTTACTTTGGTGAGATGATGAATGATCATGGGAATGAGCCCAGCGTCAATGACCGACTGCACTTGCTGCTGGTTTCCAGCTGTGACATTTGAAAGGAACCACACTGCTTCCTAGGCACAACATTAGTACAGTTCAGATCGCATTACATCAAATACTGCCAGAATGACTTATTGATATTAGATAAATCAGAAGTTGAAAAGGAATCATTATATTTTACAGTACAGGAGGCCATTCAACCCATCACATCTGTACCAGCTCCCAAAAGAGTTACTCAGCTAATCCCATTCTACACAGCCCTATCGCCTTCAAATATATATCCAGCTGTTTTTGAAACTGCTATGGATTTTGCCTCCACCACTCTTCCAGACAGCGCATTCCAAATCCTAACAACTCTCTCAGTAAAGAAATTTCTCCTCACCTCACTCTCAGCTGTCTTGCTGACAACCTTAAAATTGTGACCCCTAGTAACTGACACAGCAACCAGCTGGAAACAGAATATCCTTCTTTACTCAGTAAAGATTATTCATAACTTTGAACACCCCAATCAGATCACCTCTTAATCTTCTCTGCTGCAAGGACAATAGGCCCAATGTCTCTAATCTTACCTTGAATCTAAAATCTCTCATTCCTCATATAATTTCAGTAAATTTCCTTTGCAATGTCTTCAATACATTAACATCCTTCCATAAATAATGTGTCCAGAACTGAACACAATACTCCAAATGTGACCTGACCAACAATTTGTTGAGGTGTAGCATCACTTCCTTGTTTTTATATTCTATGCCTCTATTTATAAACTGAAGCCTTGGGCGGCACGGTGGCATAGTGCTTTGCACTGCTGCCTCACAGCACCAGAGACCTGGGTTCAATTCCCACCTCAGGCAACTGTCTGTGTGGGGTTTGCACATTCTTCCCGTGTCTGCGTGGGTTTCCTCCGGGTGCTCCAGTTTCCTCCCACAGTCCAAAAAATGTGCAGGTTAGGTGAATTAGCCATGCTAAATTGCTCATAGTGTTAGGTGTAGGGGAATGGGTTTGGGTGGGTTGCTATTCGGCGGGTCGGTGTGGACTTGTTGGGCTGAAGGGCCTGTTTCCACACTAAGTAATCTAATCTAATCTACCAACCTATTCAATTTGCCTGGCTACCTTCAAAGAATTATGCACTTAATGCCCAAGTGTCCCTCTCCCTTCTCAAAGTTGTACCATTGAGCCTGTATTGTCTCTTCATGCTTCTCCTAACAAAATGTATTACCTCACATTTTCTCACAAATGGCAACTGTGTCTTCATTTAGAGTAAAACATACTTTTAGACAAATATTTAGCGCTAACTCTGAATTGGGTAAGGTCTGAATCTTTCAATCAGATTAACACCAAAGCTGTTTAAACAGTTTGAGGGAAATTGAGGGAGAGGAATCTACCTGAGTTCCTATTTGTAATGCAAAAACTCCAACTGGCAAGTAAATTGGTCCAAATAACCAAGAAGAATTGGATTAGACTCTGCAGAAATTCTGTCATAAAATCAGCAAGTCCCAGGGCAGTTGTGGTGGTGGTGTCAGGGTGTAGCATTGCCCACCGCACCCAAACAGATAGAGTGTGGGCACATGGGCCAGTTCTGGGGGCCAAGGGAGGGCATGGAGGGGCTGGAGATGTGGAACAAGCTATCAGTATATCTACAAAGTAACTAGTAGTGTGTTACCTTATTGATCTTTTCCTTTGGGTGAGTGAGAAGGTTTGGGAAGTGGGAGAGTACATCACAATTCAATATGATCTGTGTCTGCTCATCAGTGCCGGTTACGATATTACCCACAGCTCTCAGTGCAGCTGTCTGTGGAAAAAAAAGATACAAACATTTCACATACATCAAACTATGCTGGGCACCAAAACTATTACATAGTGTGAAACAGCTTAATAACGTTAGTGATATGAACATTAGAATTGTAAAGAGTAGGTTGTTTGGCCCCTTTAGCCTGCTCTGCTTTTCGGTGAGATCACATCAGGTTTGGTTATGGCCTCAACTCCACATTCCTATCTACCTCTGCTAACCTGCGACTCTCGTGTTGATCAAGAATCAATCTACTGCTGCCTTTAAAATATTCAATCACTGCCTGCACCATTGTCTGACGATGAGTCCTGCAGACTTAAAATCCTCAGAGAAAATGTTTCTTCTCATCTCCAACAAGACAATTGTTAAACTAGTTCTATTTATTCCCATAAGAGGAAATGCTTTCATCATTAACTCTGTTAAGTCCACTCAGGATGTTATATGTTTCAATAAAATCATGTCTCATTCTTTTAACCTGCAATATATATCGGCCCAGCATGTCCAATCTTTCCTCATGAGATGAGCCCTGCTTCAACTCAGCCATCCTCTGAGCGAATCTTCTTTCAACAGTCATATCCTGAATGTAAAGGAGACCAAAAGCATACACAGTACGCCAGATTCAGTCTGACAACGCTCTGCTGACTGTTGCGATACGTCTCAACTTTTATATTTATTTATAGTTTAGATTTCATTCCCCTTGTAATAATCAACAATATTTAATTTGCCTTTATTACGATTCAAGCTGATGGTAATGCTACAAACATACAATCATGCTAACAAAGGAACAAGAGTAAGCCATTCAGTCCTTTGAGCCTGCTCCATCAATCAATAGATCAGAGTTGATCTTTTTCTGCAACGTGTTATGGACTAGGTCAGACCACTGAAAACATTCTTAAGCAGGCAGCCCAGACCATAACTTTGCAATTTGTTTCAGTAAGTGTACCGCGAAAATTACCCGGATTAAGTTAGCAAGATTGATTACCAGGTTAAAACAGACAAAACATTTATTCATAAAATTACACAATGAAACACGAAGAACAGATTAAAGAATCCCTACAGAACTCAGTCTATACAAACTAGACTTAAGTATGCTGTTCCAAATATAAGCAAACCCCCTTTAAAACACAGTACAAAAAAAAGGGTCAGATGCTTACAGGTTGAAGTTAGAAGGGCAGAAGAGTTCAAGCTCACTGTTGAACTCCCTACCAGTTCTGGACTAAACTAAATGCTCAGCGAGAGAGCTGGCCACTCCCCTTTCATTCTACAGGTCACTTCTAAAACATGACCACTTTGGCCTGAAGTCTCATCTGTTTACATTTAAACAAAAGACAACTCAAAATCCTTTTCATCTCAGTACCAAACCAGTATGATCGGAGCCCAGCCTGGTTTATTAGCCCTCTGAAAAAATCAAGGACAGAGTATCCTTAAGCCAAGGAACAGCTCTCAGAAATAAAAAGGATTAGCTTTGTGACAACCCTCTCTGTAGCTGTAACACCATACCCGAATGTACTTATGTAAGGTATGATTTGTCTGGTTAGCATGCAGTGCAGTGCTTCTCACTGTATCTCAGTACATGTGACAATAATAAATCAAATCAAATCAAAAATTATGGCTGATCTGATTTTAATCTCAATTCCACATCCCTAAATATCCACGATAATCTTTCACACCCATAATATTCAAGTATTTATCTACAACAGAAACAGAAATAACTGCAGAAACTTAGCAGCTCTGGAAGCATCTGTGGAGTAATAGCAGAGTTAACGTTCTGAAGCAGGTTCACTGGACCTGAAACGTTCACACTGCTTTATCTGCACAGATGCTGGTCCAGCACTTTCTGTTTTTGTTTCAAATTTCCAGCATCCACAATTCTTTGTTTTTGTTAAGAATCTATCCACCTTTTGTCTTAAAAATATTCAAAGATTTTGCACCCACTGTCTTTTGAGGAAATGAATTCCAAAGACTCAACCCTCAGAAAAAAAAGTTTCCTCATCTCTGTTTTAAATGGGCACCCCCTTATTTTTAAACCATGACCCCTAGTTCTATACCCTTTCATAAGACTAAACATGTTTTTAACATCTAACTGGTCAAGTCCTTGCAGGATCTTATATGTCTCAATTAACTCACCTATGACTCCTCCGAACTCAAGGATACAGACCTAACCTGTACCGCCTTTTTTCATAAGGCAGTTACTTATTCCATGTGTTACTCTGATAAACCTTCTCTGTCCAGCTTCCAAAGCATCAACATCCTCCGTATACACGGTGATCAGTGCGGTACACAGTATTACAGATGTGATCTGAACAATGCCCTGCTTACAAGTTTGGTTCCCCTATTTAAGGAGGAATGTATTTCCATTGGAGCCAGTACAGATGTGGTTCACTAGATTGATTCCAGAGAAGAGGGACTTCTCTTATGAAGAGATGGAGCAGTTTACGCCTATACTCTCTGGAGTTAGAAGAATGAGAGGAGATATAACTGAGGCATACAAGATGCTAAAGAGGAGTGACAAAGGATTGAAGTGGGAGAAAGTGAGGACTGCAGATGCTGGAGATCGGATGTGCAGAGAGACTTGGGGGCTCAGTTGTATAGATCTTTATAATGCCATGAACATGCCCTGAAAATAATCAAGAAAGCTAATGGAATACTGGCCTTTATATTTGGAGTGTAAGGATACTGAAGTTATGCTGCAGTTATACAGAACCCTGGTTAGATACCTCTTGGAATATTGAGAGAAGATCTAGGCACCACACCTTAGGAAGGATATATTGGCCTTGGAGGGAGTGCAATGTAGGTTTATAAGAATGATACATGGACATAAGAGGTTAAGTTATGAGGAGAGTTTAAACAAATGAGGCCTATTTTGTCTAGATTTTAGAAGGTTAAGGGTGATGTGTTTGAAGTATTCAAGATACCAATGAGAAAAGGCAGGTAGACAAAGATAAACTATTTCCATTGGTTGGAGATTCTAGAACTAGGGGCATAGTCTAAAATTAGGGCTAGACCATTCAGGAGAGACGTTAATTAATGCTGGATCAGTTGTTAATTTTAAACCTGAGATAGCTAATTGTTTATTAAGCAAAGGTATGAAGGAATATGGGCCAAAGGCAGATATGTAGAGTTAAGCTACAGATCAATCATGTTCATGGAACAGGGTTGAGGGCTGAATGTTACTATGTAATTCCTCCTCATCTCTGTTCTAAATCTGCTACCCTTTCCCCCAAAACTGTGAGCTCTTGTTCCAGATTGCCCCATGTGAGGAAAAATCCTTTCCACTTCAATCCTTTACTTAAAAATGTGTTGCTGGAAAAGCGCAGCAGGTCAGGCAGTATCAAAGGAGCAGAAGAATTGAAGTTTCGGGCATAAACCCTTCTTCAGGAATGAGGAAGTTGTGCCAAGCAGGCTAAGATAAAAGGTAGGGAGGAGAGACTTGGGGGAGGGGCGTTGGAAATACGATAGGTGGAAGGAGGTTAAGGTGAGGGTGATAGGCCGGAGTGGGGGTGGGGGCGGAGAGGTCAGGAAAAAGATTGCAGGTCAAGAAGGCGGTGCTGAGTCTGAGGGTTGGGACTGAGAAAAGATCGGGGGAGGGGAAATTAGAAAGCTGGAATCCGGAGTGTGGGGGTAAGTACATGAAAATATTTGGTACTTACTACCTTTAATTTCCGATATGGCTAGGAAGAACTGTTTGTTTAGTGTATGGATTCTTCTGTAGATGAAGAACAGTAGAGGTCCATTGCAGGTCTGTGAGAGTGTTGTCCTGAGCTGGGGTAGGTCTGATTGCAGGGAATGTAGGTAGCGGCGCGTGGCTGCAAACATGGAGTGGAGGATCCGGAGGGAGGTCTGTTGCTGGAGGCTTTGGATTTGTTGTAGGTACTGATTGTCCTGGTTGGGTCCAAATTGTGTTGGTCTGAACGTAGTCTGGAGTCCGTGGGGGATCAGTCGGTTCCGTAGGCAGGTGCTGAGGAAGGAGATGTGGCTGTGGTAGCGAGTCTGTTTGAGGACGTGGCTGAAGAGTTTCAGGGCAGAGGAGATGACCTTGGGGGGGTGCAGTGAGAGAGGGACTGACTGAGATCCTTGTAGAGGGAGGAGGAGAGCTTCTTCAAGGAAGGCACCCTTGCAAGAGGATTTGCAGTAGGTTAAAATCAACTAGGAGAAAGTGAGGACTGCAGATGCTGGAGATCAGAACTTAAAAATGTGTTGCTGGAAAAGTGCAGCAGGTCAGGCAGCATCAAAGGAGCAGGAGAATCGACGTTTCGAGCGTAAGCCCTTCTTCAGGAATGAGGAGGGTGTGTCAAGCAGGTTAAGGTGAGGGTGATAGGTCGGAGAGGGGGTGGGGGCGGAGACGTCGGGAAGAAGATTGTAGGTTAAGAAGGCGGTGCTGACCAACCCTCAGACTCAGCACCGCCTTCTTGACCTGCAATCATTTTCCTGACCTCTCCGCCCCCAACCCCTCTCCTGCCTATCACCCTCACCTTAACCTCCTTCCACCTATCGTATTTCCAACGCCCCTCCCCCAAGTCCCTCCTCCCTACCTTTTATCTTAGCCTGCTTGGCACAACTTCCTCATTCCTGAAGAAGGGTTTATGCCCGAAACTTCAATTCTCCTGCTCCTTTGATACTGCCTGACCTGCTGTGCTTTTCCAGCAACACATTTTTAAGTAAAGGATTGAAGTAAAGGATTTTTCCTCACATGGGGCAATCCAGAACAAGAGCTCACAGTTTTGGGGTAAAGGGTAGCAGATTTAGAACAGAGATGAGGAGGAATTACATAGTAACATTCAGCCCTCAACCCTGTTCCATGGACATGATTGATCTGTAGCTTAACTCTACATATCTGCCTTTGGCCCATATTCCTTCATACCTTTGCTTAATAAACAATTAGCTATCTCAGGTTTAAAATTAACAACTGATCCAGCATTAATTAACGTCTCTCCTGAATGGTCTAGCCCTAATTTTAGTCTATGTCCCTAGTTCTAGAATCTCCAACCAATGGAAATAGTTTATCTTTGTCTACCTGCCTTTTCTCATTGGTATCTTGAATACTTCAAACACATCATCCTTAACCTTCTAAAATCTAGACAAAATAGGCCTCATCTGTTTAAACTCTCCTCATAACTTAACCTCTTATGTCCATGTATCATTCTTATAAACCTACATTGCACTCCTTCCAAGGCCAATATATCCTTCCTAAGGTGTGGTGCCTAGATC
This sequence comes from Hemiscyllium ocellatum, assembly GCF_020745735.1. Lineage (NCBI taxonomy): Eukaryota > Metazoa > Chordata > Chondrichthyes > Orectolobiformes > Hemiscylliidae > Hemiscyllium > Hemiscyllium ocellatum. The sequence continues at coordinate 666,661 of NC_083411.1, read as the reverse complement.
TCTCAATATTCCAAGAGGTATCTAACCAGGGTTCTGTATAACTGCAGCATAACTTCAGTATCCTTACACTCCAAATATAAAGGCCAGTATTCCATTAGCTTTCTTGATTATTTTCAGGGCATGTTCATGGCATTATAAAGATCTATACAACTGAGCCCCCAAGTCTCTTTGCACATCCACTGTATCTAACTTCATACCAACTAGAAAGTACCCTGATCTATCCTTTGTTGGTCCAAGATGGATAACCTCACACTTGTTTGCAATGAACTCCATCTGACAGTTTTGTCCATGCACTTACTCTATCAACATACCTTCATAATTCTATACTATCATCTACACATATACAATGCCGCCTAACTTTGTGACATCAGATATGGAAATATGACTTTCTTTACCAATATCATTAAATCCCTATAGAGTAGAAACAGGCCATTCAGCCCAACAAGTCCATGCCTACCCTCTCTGAAGAGCATCTCACCCAGACCCATTCCCCTACCCCTGCAACCCTGTATTTCCCATGGCTAATGCACCTAACCTACACCTGAGCATGTGGGTAATTTAGCATGGGCAATCCACCTAATTTGCATAAACTTGGATTGCGGGAGGAAACGGGATGACCCGGAGGAAACCCACATAGATGTGGGTAGAATAAGACCAGAAGAGTAGGAGCAGAAATTAGGCCATCGAGTCTGCTCCACCATTCAATCATGGTTGATAAATTTCTCAGCCCCAATCTCCTGTTTTCTCCACAAAATACTTCATCCCTTTGACAATCAACAACCCATCTGTCTCCGTCTTAAATATAGTCAATGACCTAGCCTCCACAGCCTTCTGTGGCAGTGAATTTCATCGATTCATCACTCTCTGAAAAAGTTTCTCCTTATCTCTGTTCTAAAAAGTCTTGTCTTTACTCTAAGGCTGTGCCATTAGGGCCATCGTCTCTCCTACCAATGTCTCTCCTACGAAACATGTTCCGAACATTCACTCTGTCCAGGCCTTTCAGTATTCTGTAAGCTTCATTTAGATCCTTCTGAAATCCACCGAGTAGAGACCCAAAGTCCTCAAACGTTTCTCATATGTTAAGCTTTTCATTCCTGGGACCATTCTCATGAACCTCCTCTGAACATACTCCAGGGCCAGTACATTATTTCTGAGATATGGGGCCCAAAACTGGACACAATACTCCAAATGTGGTCTGAATGCGCAAACTCCACACAGTCGCCCAAGGGTAGGCTGGAACCCAGATCCCTGGTCCAATGAGGCAGCAGTGCAAACCACTGAGCAACCATGCCAAATAAGGTATTTTCTGATCAACCTGTTGAGGAATGCTATTACACACCTCTGGACTTGAACCTGGGCCTCCTGGGTCAAAAGTAGGGGCACTACTACTGCACCATAAGAGCCTTCAAGTTTTTAATAAATAATGTGAAATATTAGAGCCCCTAACACATATCCATGTGGGACACCAATTCGAGTACCTACCCACTATTACAACTTTTTGTTGCCTGCCATTCAACCAATTTCCATGTCAGTAATTTTACCCACAATTCCATGGGTTTCTACCTTAGATAACGGTCTCTTATGTGGAACTTTAACAAATTACTACTGAAAGTCCATATAAACAACTTAGAACAATTAGGGGGTATTTACAGAAACATACAGTCAAAGAGTCATACAGCATGTAAACAGAGATTTCAGTCGAACCAGTCCATTCTGAACATAATTCCAAATTAAACTAATTCCACCTGCTTGCTCCTGGCCTACAACCCTCCAAACATTTTCTATTTATGTAACTACCCAAACGCCTTCTAAATACTGTCACTGTACCTGTACCTACCACCTCCTCAGGAAGTTCATTCCACACACGAGCCACTCTCTGTGTAAAAACTTTGCCACTCATGTCTTTTTTAAATCTTTCTCCTCTGACCTTAAAAATGTGCCCTGTAGCCGTGAAATCCCTCATCCTAGGGAAAAGACAACTAACATTAACACAATCTATACCTCTCACAATTTTATAAACTTTAATCAGGTTGCCTCCTACGTTCCAGTGAAAAATGTCCCAGCCTATTCTTTATAATTCAAACCTTCTATACCTGGCAACATCCTGGTAAATCTCTTCTGAACCCTCTCCAGCTTGATAATATCCTTTCTGTAACAGGGCGACCAGAACTGGACACGTTTTCCAAGAAGAGGCCCCACCAATGTCCTGTACAACCTCAACAAGACTTTCCCAATTCCTACACGCAAAGGATTAAGCAATGAAGACAAGCCTGCCAAACTCCTTTTTAACCACCCTGTGTATATGTGACACAAACTTTAAAGAAGTGTCTACCTGCTAGCCTAGGTCCCTCTGTTCTACAACACTATCTAAGGCCCTACCATTAATTGTATAAGCCCTACCATTGTTTGATGTACCAAAATACAATATCTCATATTTATCAAGATTGAACTCCATCTGCCATTTTCAGTCCATTGATCCATTTGATTCAGATCCCTTTGTAATCTTAAATTCTTCACTGTCTACTATGCCACCAATTTTGGTGTGGTCCACAAACCATGCCTTCTACATTCTCATCCAAATTTTTTATATAAATGACAAACACAAGAGGTCCCAGAACCAATTCCTGTAGAACACCGCTAGTGACAGGCCTCCAGTCTGAAAAGCAACCCTCCACCAATGTTCTCTATCTCCAGCCATTAAGTCAATGATGTATCCAATCGGTAAGCTCACCCTGAATCCCATGTGACCTAATTTTACTAATTAGTATATCATGCGGAACCTTGTCAAAGGCTTTATTAAAAATCCAAATAAACAATGTCTACTGCACTGCCATCAATCTTTTTTGGTAACTTCATCAAAAAACTCAATCAAGTTTGTGAGACACTTTTTTTCTCACACAAAACTATGCTGACTATCCCTGATCAATTTTTGCCTCTCTAAATGTCCATAAATCCTATCTTTTATAATCACCTTCAACAATGTATCCACAATTGAAGTCAGACTCACAGGACTACAGTTCCCTGATTTCTCCTTACAACCCTTCTTAGACAAAAATACAACATTAGCTACCCTCCAGTCATCAGGCACCTCACCAGTAGTTATAGATAGCACAAATATTTCAGCAAGGGTCTCATGATTTCTTCCCTTACTTCCCACAACATTCTGGTATACGTTAGATCAGGTCCAGGAGATTTATCCATCTTTATATTCCCTCATACTTCCCAATCTCCCTCTACTGTACTGTGAACTGTTTTTAAAATATCGAAGTTAAGCCCTCTGCATTCTCCAGACTCCATTTCTTTCTCCACAGTAAAAACTGACACAAAATATTCATTTAGCACCACTCCCATCTCCTGGACTTCAACACAAAAAAAATCTCCTTGATCTTTAACAGAGTCTACCCTCTCCCTAGTTACCCCCTTGCTTTTCATATATTTGCAGAATCTCTTTGGATTATCCTTAATCTTATCTGCCAATGCTATCTCAATTCCCTCTTTGCTTTCCTGATTTATTTCTTAAGAACGCCTTTACTCTCTTTAAATTGATCAAGAGATTCAATTGAACCAAGCTGTCTATATCGAAAACAAGATTCTCTTCTATTCTTGACTGGTACCTCAATATCTTTATTTATCCATTGTTCCTTAATCTTATCAGTTTTACCCTTAACTCTAACAGGAGCAAAACGCCTGTGAACGCTCATCATCACACTCTTGAAAGCCTCTCACTTGTCAGACATCCTTTTATCTGCAAACAGTCTTCTCCAATTAACTTTTGAAAGGTTTGTCTGATACCATTAAAATTTGCCTTATTCCAATTAAAAGCTTTAACTTTTATGGAAGGCTTATCCTTTTTCATATCCATTTTGAAATTAATAAAATTATTGTCGCTAGACCCAAAGTGTGCCCCCAGTTTTACTTCAGTCACCTGCCCTGCCTAATTACCCAAAAGAAGGTCTAGTTTCGCACCTTCTCTAGTAGAAGCATCCATATATTGATAAAGGAAATTTTCTTGAACACATTTGACACATTCTTCACCATCCAAACCTTTAACATCATTGTACCCCAGTTAATGTTTGGAAAATTAAAATCCCCAATTACTACAACCTTAATACACTTACATGCGTCTGAGATCTCCCTGTGCATAGTTGTTTCTCAAATTCCCTTACTATTGGGGACCTATAGTACCAATCCCATCAAAATGATCTTTCCTTTATTTGTAATTTCTACCCAATATGTTTTCACTGGATGATTTTTCAGAAATATTTTCCCTAGTTACAGAAGCATTGTATTCCTTAAGCAAAAACGCCACCCTTTCTCGCCCTCTTTTCTATCCTTTCCATACCATCTAAAATCTAAAACATTGAGCTACCAGCCTTGTTCATCTTTCAGCTCAGTTTCTGTAATAGCTATGACGCCCAATCCCATGTTTTTAAACATGCCCTGAGTTCATCAGCCTTACCTGTAAGACCTGAAATAATAATAATATTATTGAAATAAATGCAAGTTAGTTCTTTAGAGTTATTACTTACTAACTCTCTCCTGTACTTCTTTTCTAATTGACATGCTCTCCTCACATTCAGAAGCTCCCCCATTAAGCTTTCCATTTACACTGCCTCCATTCCTCCTCTCTATCAGTATAAAGGAATGGGGACAGCTCCCTGCTAAGATATTGATCCCTTTCCAGTTCAGGTTAGACCCATCCTTTTTGAACAGGTCTTTTCAATCTAAAAAAAATTCTAATCGCCCAAAAACCTGGATCACTGAACAATATATCAGCTCTTCAGATTTATCTCCTTTAACCTTTTGTTCCTTCCATCATTTGAGTTTGACATTGGGGGTAAACCATAAATAGCTACTTTTAAGGTTCTTTTCTTTAATCTTCTACCAAGCCTCTTAAATTCAGTCTGTACTGATTTAACCTTTTCCCTAAAAATGTTATTCCTACCATGTGTGCAATAATTTCTGGCTTCTCAATCTCACCTTTAACAATAGGCTTTAAACATTTAGAGGCCATGCCATTGACAGGAGACTCCCTATAACAATAATTCTATTAAATCTAGTCAAACGGTGATCAACATAAGATTCATTCCAAGTGTCCAACAACTGACTGCCTCTTCCATTTTTTTTGGATATTCTATCCCCTTCTACAGTTCCAAAAACTAATTATGAAGAGAATAGATGAGATAGAAGCAGAGAGGTTGTTTCTATTGGTGGGTCAAACTAGATTTAGGACTGAGTTGAGGAGAAACTTCTTCAACCAAAGGGTTGTGAATCTGTGGAAGTCCCTACCCAGTGAACTTCGTTGAACATTTTTAGGGCAAGATAGATTTTTGAACAGTAAAGGAATTAAGGGTTATGGGGAGCGATTGGGCAAGTGAAGCTGAGTCTACAAGAAGATCATCCATGAGGGACAGCATGGTGGCTGTGTGGTTAGCACTGCTGCCTCACAGTGCCAAGGAGCTGGGTTCGAGTCCCGGTGCGGGCAACTCTCTGCGTGGAGTTTGCATATCCGCCCCGTGTCTGCATGGGTATCCTCCCACAATCCAAAGATGTGCAGGCCAGGTGAATTGACCATGCTAAATTGGGCATAGTATTAGGTGGTTTTGTCAGGGGTAATTATAGGGGAATGGGTCTGGGTGGGTTACTCTTCAGAGGGTCGGTTTGGGCTAAAGGGCCTGTTTCCATACTATAGGGAATTTAATCTATTCTTTTTGAATTCAATCTACATTGAACTAAATCTTGTTATGATCACTACCTGATACACGTTCATGCACAATTAGGTCACGAATTAAATTGGTTCACTACTCGTCATTAAACCTAATATGGCAGTACAGGCTCCTCCGGCCAGATGGTTTACATTTGCTCTTATTTTTATGTTCTTACATCCATAGATATTCCCCTGGCCATTACCTTAGTCACCTCTTCAAAACAAAGTTTCATAACATTTGTCAGGCAAATCTACCAGTCATGAAACTATGCTGATTCTCTCTGATTAACTGAAAACTTTTGAGGTGCTCAGTTACCCTGTCCTTGATGATAGATTTCACCAATTTCCAAACGTTAGGCTAACCGGTCTGTAATTCCCCAGTTTTCCTCTTTTGCCCTGCTTAAAAAGCGAGTAATGGTCCTATTTTCTATTCCAGAAGGATAATTCCTGCAGCTTGGGAACTCAAAGATTATCATTAGGGCAAGTGCAATATGCCTCCAACCACCAACAGCAGCTCCCCCACCTCCCCACTTCCTTGAACACCCATAGATGGAAACTGTCAGGTTCTGGGGATAAGTAAGTCTATACTTCAATTAATTTCCTCAATATCTACGCTTTGATTATGTTAATTTTATTCATTTCCTGTCCCCAACCCACTATTAATTTTCTTGGATCTTTCAGCAGGCTGGAAATTCTACAGTAAATACTGAGACAAAGTAATTATCCAACTTGTCTGCCATTTCCACATAGTCATTGACAATATCCCCACTTTCAGTCTTTAGTGAATCAACATTGGCCCTGACCACATTTATTCTTATTGATTTTGATGTCCCTTGCAAGTTGCCTTTCATAATCCCTTTCAGTAGCTCTTATAAGCTACTTTGTACCCCTTTGCTTGCCTTTCTATCTTTGCCATTTGGCAGGTTCAATCATTATTTTTTGCATTTTGCAAGCTCTTTTTTAAAAATTTTATACTGCTCCTTATTTCTTTAGGGTCCATGCCTGTTCTTTTCTGTTCCCTCTCAGGGGTATAAACTGGTTTTGTACTGTTTAAATTCTTCTTTAAACATGCTTCATTGTTCTTCGATTGTTTTACCCACAAGCAGAATTTCCTAGTTTACCATGGACAGTCTGTATCTCATCTCATCTTATCAAAGTCAGTCTTCCCTAAATCTAAAATACTAGAAGCTGATTTGTGCTTTTTGCAGGTTACTAATTAAATCGGTTCACTAATCATCACTGAATCTAATATTGCTTGTCCCTTGTTGTATCCTGAACATCTTGCTGTAGGAAACTGTCCCAGACACCCTCCAGAATTCACTACCTTTCTGCGTTTGTCTGCCTACGTTATCTTTGCCATTTTCCCTGTGCATTCAGTAAATCTTATAACCTAGTATATTTGGTTTTCAGTCCCAACCATCTTGCAGCCATGTCTCAATACTGGCTACTATATTATAATTTCCCTCGAGAGGAGACAATAGCTTGGTGGCATTATTGCTGGATTGTTAATCCAGACACCTAGGAGTTGTTCTGGGGACCTGGGTTTGAATCCCGCCATGGAAGATGGTGGAATTTGAATTAAACAAATATCTGGAATTAAGAGTTTAATGATGACCGTGCAACCATTGTCGGGAAAAACCCATCTGGTTCACTCATGTCTGTTAGGGAAGAAAACTGTCATCTTTACCTGGTCTGGCCTTCACGTGACTCCAGACCCACAACAATGTGGTTGACTCTTAACTGCCCTTTGGGCAATTAGGGATGAGGAATAAATGCTGGCTTAGCCAGCAACGCCCTCATCCCGTGAATGAATAATAAATAATTTTGAATTTGAGCCTGCAGCTCACTTTACTTAATCCTTACACTCCATGCATTGTATGTAAAACTTTTACTTGGACCAGTACACTTGCACCTGTCCCTCAGCATTGGTGCTTTATTCATCTGCTCCTTTTCACTTTTTCTGATTTAATCAATACACTTCTTCTAGTTTTGCCATTACCTGGTGGGCCTGAAGTAGGATCGCTGATTGTTTCTCACAAAGGGTCACAAACTCTGTAAATACATTGTTCCAAAGTGCGATGGACTTTGAGTGAATTTGTGGAGATGGATAGATGTTTAATTAGAGTCATACAGCATGGAAAGAGACTCTTTAGTCCAACTCAACCATGACAAACAGACAATCTAAATTAACATAGTCCAATTTGCCAGATTTGCCCCATATCCCTCTAAACTCCCTCATTCATATACCCATGCTTGAATATTGTAATTGTACCAGCTCCACCACTCCCATATACACACCACTCTCTGCATGAAAAGGTTGCCCTTTAGATCCCTTTTAATTTCAGAAAGTAAGGGGGGAAGCGATACAGGGAAACTTGTCTATCTGGATACAGAATTAGCTGGCCCATAGACGACAAAGGTGGTTGATGGAAAGTTTGCAGCCCGGAGTTGGTGACCAGTGGTGTTCCACAGGGATTGGTTCTGGGACCATTGCACTCTCTGATTTTTATAAATGACTTGGATAAGGAAGTGGAAAGGTGGGTCAGTCAGTTGGCTGATGACACTAAGCTAGGTGGAGTTGTGGATAGTGTGAAGGGCTGTGGTGGGTTGCAACAGGACATTGACAGGATGCAGAACTGGGCTGATTAGTGGCAGATGGAGTTCAACCTGGAAAAGTGTGAAGTTGTTCACTTTGGACAGTCAAATTTGAATGCAGAATACAGGGTTAAAGGCAGGATTTTTGGCAGCATGGAAGACAGAAGGATCCTGGGGTTCATGTCCAAGACCCCTCAAAATTGCCACCGAGGTTGATAGGATTCTTAAGAAGGTATATGCTGTGTTGGCTTTTATTATCAGAAGGATTGAGTTTAAGAGCAGCAAGGTTATGCTGAAGCTCTGGAGGGCCTGGTTTGATCACACTTGGAATATTGTTTTCAGTTCTGGATGCCTCATTGTAGGAAGGATGTGGAAGCTTTCAAGAGGGTGCACAGAGATTTACTAGGATGCTGCCTGGTCTGGACGGCATTTCTTATTAAGAAATAATAAGACGTGGGTGGCACAGTGGTTAGCATTGCTGCCTCACAGTGCCAGAGACCCGGGTTCAATTCCCGCGTCAGGCGACTGTGTGGAGTTTGCACGTTCTCCCTGTGTCTGCGTGGGTTTCCTCCGGGTGCTCCGGTTTCCTCCCAAAGTCCAAAGATGTGCGGGTCAGGTGAATTGGCCATGCTAAATTGCCCGTAGTGTTAGGTAAGGGTAAATGTAAGGGTATGGGTGGATTGCGCTTCGGCGGGTCGGTGTGGACTTGTTGGGCTGAAGGGCCTGCTTCCACATTGTAAGTAATCTAATCTAATTAAGAAACGTTGAGTGAGCTAGGGTTTTTCTCACTGGAGCGAAGAAGGATGAGAGATGACTTGAGATGTTGAGAGGCATAGATAGAGTGGATAGCCAGAGATTTTTTTCCCATGGCTGAAATGTCTATCATGAGGGGCATAATTTTAAGATGACTGGAGGGAAGTTTAGGGGTGATGTCAAAAGTAGGTTCTTTACTCAGTGGGTGCATGGAATGCAACGCCAGCAGTGGTAGTAGAGTCTGATACATTTCGGACATTTAAGTGACTTTTGGATAGGCACATGAAAAATAGTACAATGAAGGATATGTAGGTTAGTCTGATCTTAGAGTACAGTAAAAGGCCAGCACAACAACGAGGGCCAAAGGGCCTGTATTGTACTGTACTGCTCTTCGTTCTAAATCTTTCCTCTCTCACTTGAAACCTACTCCCTCTAGTTTTGGATTCCCCCATCCTGGGGAAAATACTTTCGCTATTCACCCTATCCATGCCCCTCTTGATTTTACAAACCTCTATAAAGTCACCCCTCAGCCTCCAACGCTCCAGGGAATATAGCCCCAGCCTCTCCCTAAAGGTCACAGCCTCCAACCCCACAAATTCACTCAAAGTCCATCGCACTTTGGAACAATTTATTTACAGAGTTCGTGACCCTTTGTGAGAAACAATCAGCGATCCTACTTCAGGCCCACCAGATAATATCCTTGTAAATCTTTTCTGAACCCTTTCAAGTTTATGGGGGTGGGAACCAGAGCTACATATCTGACAGGGGGATAGTTGTAGATGGGACAGTGACAGGATGTAGTGAATCTATTAGGAAGAATTTTCACGTGATGAAACAAAGGGATTGGTTAAAGGGTGTTTGCTTTAATGCAAGGAGTGTCAGAAATAAGAGTGATGAACTTAGAGCACGGATCAGTACTTGGGTTTATGATCGTGTAGCCACACCCAACACGTGGGTTTCACAGGGGCTGGAATGGTTGCTAGGTGTTCCAGGATTTAGAATATTGAACAGGGAGGGTGGAAAAAGAGAAGAAGGTGTAACATTGCTAATCAGAGAGTGCATCACAGCTACAGAAATGAAGGTTCTCAAGGAAGGTTATCAAGAAAGTTTGGGTGGAAATTAGGAACAGCGGGGAGCAGCCACCTCATTGGGGATTTTCTACAGACCCCCTATTAGCGAAGGGAGATTGAAGAACTCAGGCCGGCAGATTTGGGAAAAATGCAGATGTAACAGAGTTGTTGGTATGGGTGACTTCAACTTTCCCAATATCGACTGGAACCTCCTTAGTGCAGACGGTCTGGATGGAACCGTTTCTGTCAAGTGTGTTCAGGAGGGTTTCCTTACTCAGTACGGTGACAGGCCAACAAGGGGAGAGGCCATATTGCATTTGGTGCTTGGCAATGAGCCAGAACAGGTTTCAGATCTCATGTTGGGGGAACACTTTGGTGACCACAATTGCCTCACATTTACCACAGCCTTGGAGTGGAAAAGGAGCAGTTACCAAGGGAAGATATTTATTTGGGTAAAAGGAAATGATGACACTATCAGACAGGAGTTGGGAAATACAGACTGGGAGCAATTGTTCCACAGAAAAGGCACAACAGACATGTGCAGACTGTTTAAGAAGCTGCTGTTGCAGGTGATGCACAAATTTGTGCCTGAATTAGGCAAGAAGGGATAAGATTAAAGAGCCTTGGATGATGAGAACAGAGGAGCTTCTCATCAAAAGGACGGAGGCAGCTTAGGGAAGGTGGAGGAAGCAAGGATCTAGCACAGCGTTAGAGGATTACAGGCTAGCTAGAAAGGAGCTCAGAAATGGATGAGGAGAGCCAGGAGAGTGCACGAAAAAGGCTTAGCAGGAAGGATTAGGGAGAACCCAAAGGCATTTTACTCATATGTGAGGAATAAGGGAATGTTCAGGGAGAAGGTAGAGCCAGTCAGGAATGGTGTAGGGAAATTGTGCGTAGAGTCTGAGTAGATAGGGGAAGCTCTAAATGAGTTTTATGCTTCGAATTTCACTAAGGAGAGGGACCTTATGGTGAATGAGAACTTTGAGGAGCCGGGAAACAGCCTTGAACAGATCAAGATTAATGAAGTTGATGTACTGGAAATTTTATAAGTCCCAGAGACAGACCAGGTTTATCTGAGGTTGCTCCGGAAGCGAGAAAGGAGGTTGCTATGCCACTGGCAAAGATCTTTGCGTCCTCACTCTCCATGGGGGTCGTACCGGAGGATTGGAGGGGGACGAATGTTGTTCCTCTTTTCAAGAAGGGTAATAGGGAAATCCCTGGCAATTACAGACCAGTCAGTCCTATGTCTGTGGTCAGCAAGGTTTTGGAAAGAATTCTGAGGGATAGGATTTATGACTATTTGGAAAAGCATAGCGTGATTAAAAGCAGTCAGCATGGCCTTGTGAGGGGAAGGTCGTGCCTCATAAATCTTACTGAGTTCTTTGAGGAGGTATAAGATAGGTCAATGAAGGTCGAGCAGTGGATGTAGTGTATATGGACTTCAGCAAAGCATTTGATAAGGTTCCCCATGGTAGGTATGGGATTCAGGGAGATTTGGCTATCTGGATTCAGAATTGGTTAGCTGACAGAAGGCAGAGCGTGGTTGTAGATGGAAGGTATTCTGCCTGGAGGCTCTGTTCTTGGGCCTCTGCTCTTTGTAGTTTTTATAAATGACTTGGATGAGGAGATTGAGGGGTGAGTTAGTAAATTTACAGATGACACAAAAGTTGGAGGTGTCGTCGATAGTATCGAGGGCTACTGCAGGCTGCAGCACAACATAGACAGGAAGCAGAGCTGGGCTGAGAAATGGCAGATGGTGTTCAACTTGGATAAATGTAAAGTGATGCATTTTGGAAGGTCAAACTTGAATGCGGAATGTAGGATTAAAGACAGGATTCTTGGCAGTGTGGAGGAACAGACAGATCTGGGTGTGCAAGTACAAAGTTGCCACCCAAGTGGATAGGGTTGTTAAGAAAGCATATGTTGTTTTGGCTTTCATTAACAGGGGGATCAAGTTTAAGAGCCGCGAGGTTTTGCTACAGCTCTACAAGTCCCTGGTGAGGCTACACATGGAATATTGTGTCCAGTTCTGGTTACCCTATTATAGCAAAGATACAGAGGCTTTGGAGAGGGTGCAAAGAAGTTTTACCAGGAAGCTTAGTCAGCCTCACTTCATAAGGCAAGCCCTCCAGTCCAGGCAGCTTCCTGGTAAAACTGAGTTCAGCCTTAATTGTATTAAGTGGAGCAGCCAGGACATGGGGCTGAATTGTCTACTCTTGCTCCTCGCTCTTATGTTATAACTGAGTGCGATTTGGACAGGCTGAGTAACTGGGTAAATGCTTAGCATTTACAGTACAATGTGTAACAAACACAGGAAGGCAGATTATTATCTAAGTGGCTACAAATTGAGAGAAGGGAATTGTGCAACAAGACCAGGATGTCCTCATGCAGCAGTCACCGAAGGTGAGCTTGCAGGACCACAGGTGATCAAAACAAATGGTACGTTGGCCTTCATAGTGAGGATTCGAGTAGAGGAGCAGGAATGTTTCACTGCAGTTATGAAGGGTCTTGGTGAGACCACACCAAAACTACTGCGTGAAATTCTGGTCTCCTTACCTGAGGAAGGATGTTCTTTCTATAGAGGGAATGTAGTGATGGTTTGCCAAACTGAGTCCTGGGTGGGTAGTACTGATGAGGAGAGATTGAATTGGTTAGGATTATATTTGTTGGAGTTCAGAAGAATAAAGAGGGACCTCATAGAAACCTATAAATTTCTAACAGCTCTAGAAAGGGTAGATGCAGGAAAAATGTTGCTGATGGTGTGGGAGGCCAGAACCAGGGGTCACAGACTAAGGCTATGGGGTAAAACATTTAGGACTGAGATAAGGAGAATGGTTTTCACCTAGAGAGTGATGAATCTATGGAATTCACTACCATGGAAAGCAGTTAGGGGCAAAACATTGTATGATTTCAAGGGGAAGGTGGTTATAGCAACTTGGGTTCAAGGGATCAAAGAATATGAGGGAAAAGCAGGAACAGGCTATTGAACTAGATGATCATCCATGACTGCAATGAATGGTGGAGTTAGCTTGAAGGGCCAAATGGTGTATCCTGTTACTATTTTCTATGTTGCTATGATCTGTCCTAGGGACTCAATTATTTGCTGTATATATTAATGACTTGGATGAGGGGAAAGAATGTAAAGTATCCAATTTGCTGATGATACAAGAACAGGTGGGAGGATATGTTGTATTGACAGCATAGGAATCTGCAGGGGCTTGAGTGAGTGGACAAGAACTTGGCAGATGGAGTTTAATGTAGGAAAGTATGAGGTCTCGTACTTTGATAGAAAGAGTCAAAGATAGACTATTATTAAAATAGACAGATATTCCAAGAAAAGTGCAGTACAGAGGAATTTGGGTGTTTCTTTGTATGAAATATGAAAAGTTAGCAAGCAGGTGCCGCAAGTAATTTAGAAGGCGATATAGAGATAGGGTGTATAGCCCTTAATTGCTAGAAAACTTGGCTTACAAAAGACCATGGAGGCTCTTTGTTGTTGATGCCTCGCAACCCTTTCTGTACTTAGTTTCCTGATGGCAGTGATGTAAAACAGTAAGGAATAAAACAACAGTAGGTGCAAGTTTCTCTCCTACTCTCAGTCAAATTCCTTGAGAATCTGACAAAGTTCCAAACGTAAGTATTCCTCATACATAAGGAATAAGAGAATGATCAGGGTGAAGGTAGGGCCGGTCAGGGATTGCGGAGGGAACTTGTGCGTAGAGTTTGAGCAGATAGAGGATGCTCTAAATGAGTTTTTTTGCTTCGGTTTTCAGCAAGGAAAGGGACCTTGTAGTGAATGAGAACATTAAGGAGCTGGGATACAGTCTTGACCAGATCAAGATTGATGACTTTGATATGCTGGAAATTTTGGAAGACATTAAGATTGATAAGTTCCCAGAAACAGACGAGATTTGTCCTAGGCTACTCCAGGAAGTGAGAAAGGTTGCTAAGCCGCTAGCGAGGATATTTGCCTCCTCACTTTCCACAAGAGTCATACTGGAGGATGGAGGATTGGAAGGAGGCGAATGTTGTTCCTCTTTTCAAGAAGGGTAATAGGGAAATCCCTGGCAATTATAGACCAGTCAGTCTTACGTCTGTGGTCAGCAAAGTTTTGAAAGAATTCTGAGGGATAGGATTTATGACAATTTGGCAAAGCATAGTGTGATTAAAGTCGGTCAGCATGGCTTTGTGAGGGGCAGGTCATACCTCACAAATCTTATTGAGTTCTTTGAGGAGGTGTCAAGACAGGTCGACAAAGGTCGAGCAGTGGATGTGGTGTATAGACTTCAGCAAGGCATTTGATAAGGTTCCCCATGGTAGGCTCATTCATAAAGTCAGGAACTATGGCATACAGGGAGATTTAGCTATCTGGATTCAGAATTGGCTGGCTGACAGAAGGCAGAGAGTGGTTGTAGATGGAAAGTATTCTGCCTGGAGGTCAGCATTGAATGGGGTCCCGCAGGGCTCTGTTCTTGGGACTCTGCTCTTTGTAGTTTTTATAAATAACTTGGATGAAGAGATTGAGGGGTGGGTTAATAAATTTGCAGATGACACAAACGTTAGAGGTGTCTACGATAATATAGAGGGCTACTGCAGGCTACAGCGCGACATAGGTAGGATGCAGAGCTGGGCTGAGAAACGGCAGATGGTGTTCAACTTGGATAAATGCGAAGTGATGCATTTTGGAAGGTCAAACTTGAATGCTGAATATAGGATTAAAGACAGGATTCTTGGCAGTGTGGAGGAACAGAGGGATCTGGGTGTGCAAGTACATAGATCCCTCAAATTGCCACCCAAGTGGATAGGGTTGTTAAGAAAGCATATGGTATTTTGGATTTCATTAATAGGGGGATCGAGTTTAAGAGACACGAGGTTTTGCTACAGCTCTACAAATGCCTGGCGAGACCACACTTGGAATATTGTGTCCAGTTCTGGTCACCCTACTATAGGAAAGATACAGCGGCTTTGGAGAGGGTGCAAAGAAGGTTTACCAGGATGCTGCCTGGACTGGAGGGCTTGCCTTATGAAGCAAGGCTGTATAAGCTCAGACTTTTCTCTCTGGAGAGAAAGAGGAAGGGAGGAGACCTGATCGAGGTATACAAGTTAATGAGTGGAATAGATAGAGTCAATAGCCAGAGACTTTTCCCCAGAGCAGGATTGACTGGTACAGGAGTCATAGTTTGAAGATATTAGGAGGAACGTATAAAGGAGATGGCAGAGGTAGGTTCTTTACACAGAGAGTTGTGAATACATGGAATGCGTTGCCAGTTGTGGTGGTGGAAGCAGAGTCATTGGGAACGTTTAAGCGACTGCTGGACAAGCACCTGAATAGCAGTGAGTTGAGGGGTGCATAGGTTATTATATTTTACATTAGGATTAAACCTTGGCACAACATCATGGGCCAGAGGGCCTGTTCTGTGCTGTACTTTTCTATGTTCTAGGTTCTGTTTATGTAACAAATCATGAGAAGCTGAACGGTGCCCACTTTCCAAAGGCACAGATCAGCTTGACTTCAATCTGAACTAAAGATTTTACATCATTGTACAGTTGGCAGCAACTTTTTTAAATTAATCATTATGTGGGATGGGGGCATTGGTAGCTAGCCAGCATTTATTGCCTGTCTCTTGTAGCGTGGAGAAGGGGGGGGGGGGGGGGTGAGCTGTCTTCTTGAATCACTGCAGTCCATCTGCTGTGGGTTGACCCACAATGCCATTAGGGAAGGAATTCCAGGATTTTGACCCAGCGACACTGAAGGAACGGTGATATATTTCCAAGTCAGGACGGTGATTGGCTTGAGGTGTATCTGCTGCCCTTGTCCTTCTAGATGGAAGTGGATATGGGTTTGGAAGCTGCTGTCTGAGCATCTCGATGAATTTCTGTAATGCATCTTGTAGATAGTACACATTGCTGCTACTGAGCATCAGTGCTGGAGGGAGTGGATGCTTGACAAAGTTGTGTCAATCAAGCAAGGCTGCTTTGTCTTGGATGGGGTCAAGATTCTTGAATGTTGTTGGGGCTGCACTCATCCAGGCAGGTGAGGAGTATTCCATCTCACTTCTGACTTGTGCCTTGTAGATGGTGGACAGGCTTTTGAGAATTAGGAGGTGAGTTACTTACTGCAGTATTCCTAGTCTCTGATTTGCTCTTGTAGCCATTACATTTATGTGGTGAGTCCAGTTGAGTTTCTGGTCAATGATAACTCCCAGGATGTTGATAGTGGGGGCTTTCAATGCAGGTAACACCATTGAATGTCAATGGGTGGTGGTTAGATTGTCTCTTGTTGGTGATGGTCACAGCCTTGCATTTGTGTGGCACAATGTTACTTGGCACTTGTCAGCTCTGGATATTGTTCACAAGTTATTGCATTTGGATACGGACTGCTTCAGTGTGTGAGGAGTCATGAAGGGTGCTGAAAACTGTGCAATCATCGACCCGACATACCCACTTCTGACCTTGTGGTGAAGGGAGGTTCATTGATGAAGCAGCTGAAGATGGTTGGGCCTAGGACACTACTCCAGGGAACTCCTGTAGAGATATCCTGGAGCTGAGTTGACTGACCTCCAACAACCATGACCATCTTCCTGTGCATCAGGTAAGACTCTACCCAATGAAGAGTTTTCCCCTTGATACTCATTGATTCCAATTTTGTTCGGGCTATGTGATGCCACACCCAGTTGAATGTAGCCTTGATGTCAATTTCATCTCTGGAATTCAGCTCTTTTGTCCGTTTTTGAACCAAGACGGAGGTCAGGAGCTGAGTGGCCCAGGTAGAACTCAAACTGGGCGTCACTGAGCAGGTCATTGCTGAGCAGGTGCTGATTGGTAGCACTGTAGATGACACGTTCCATCACTTTACTGATGATCGACAGTAGTCTGATGGGGCAGTAACTGGCCATGTGGGATTTGATCTGCTTTTTACGTACAGGACATACTTGGACAAGTTTCCACATTGTCCAGTAGATGCCAGTGTTGTAACTATACTGGAACAGCTTAGCTAGGGGAACAGCAAGCTCTGGAGCACAAGTCATCAGTAGTATTGCCAGAATGTTGTCAGGGCCTATAAACTTTACAGCATCCAGTGCCTCCAACCATTTCTTGATATTACTTGGACTGAATTGAATTGGCTGAAGACTGGTATCTGTAATGTTGGGGACCACTGCAGGGCGACCACTGAGATGGATCATCCACTCAGCACTTCTGCCTGAAGATTGCTGCGAAAGTTTCAGCCTTATCTTTTGCACTGATGTGCTGGACTCTTCCATCAATGAGGATGGGGATATTTGTGGATCCTCCTCCTCCATGAGTTGTTTCATCATCCACCACCACTCAGTACCGGATATGGCAGGACTGCAGAGCTTAGGTCTGATCCATTGGTCGTGAGTTCACTTAGCTCTGTCTATCAATTGCTGCTTATATGTTTGGCATGTAATTGGTCCTGTTTGGTGGCTTCACCAGATTGACACCTCATCTTCAGGTATGCCTGGTGCTGCTCCTGGCATGCCCTCCTGCACTCTCCATTGACCCAGGGTCGATCCCCTGGCTTGATGAAAATGTGTTGCTGGAAAAGCGCAGCAGGTCAGGCAGCATCCAAGGAACAGGAAATTCGACGTTTCGGGCATAAGCCCTTCATCAGGAATCATACCCGAAACGTCGAATTTCCTGTTCCTTGGATGCTGCCTGACCTGCTGCGCTTTTCCAGCAACACATTTTCAGCTCTGATCTCCAGCATCTGCAGACCTCACTTTCTCCCCCTGGCTTGATGGTAATGGGTGAGTGGGGGATATGCTGGGTCATGAGGTTACAGATTGTGAAGTACAATTCTGCT
The DNA here is from genome assembly GCF_020745735.1 of Hemiscyllium ocellatum. Lineage (NCBI taxonomy): Eukaryota > Metazoa > Chordata > Chondrichthyes > Orectolobiformes > Hemiscylliidae > Hemiscyllium > Hemiscyllium ocellatum. The sequence goes on along the minus strand of NC_083411.1, from coordinate 648,711 downwards.
GCTGTTGATGGCCCACAGCACCTCATGGATGCTCAGTCTTGAGTTGCTAAATCTGTTCAAAGTCTGTCCCATGTAACATGGTGATAGTGCCACACAACATGATGGAGGGCATTCTCAATGTGAAGGCGGGACTTCGTCTCCACAAGGGCTGTGTGGTGGTCACTCTCACCAATACTGACATAGACAGATGCATCTGCAGCTGGCAGACTGGTAAGGATGAGGTCAAGTCTGTTTTCCCCTCTTGTTAGTTCCCTCACCACCTGCCACAGACCCAGTCTACCAATTCAATCAGTCTGTGACAGAGACACAGAGAGAGAGACAGAGACAGAGACAGACAGACAGACAGAGAGAGAGAGAGAGAGACACACAGACAGAGGGAGAGACAGAAAGAGCAAGAGAGAGAAAGAAAACAAATGAGAAAAAGAGAAAGAATGATGAAGAGAACGAACTGACAGGAAGGGAAGTGACACAAACAGATTAGCCAAGACATTACTGAATTTAATGGTACAGGTGTGAAAGGCCGAATGGTCTACTCCTGTTCCTATTTATTATGGCAATCACTGTACTTCTGTACAAAATACTACTCTCACTAGCTACTACTGAACTAGTTTGTATAAAGTACTAATTGAAATGATCCATGATTCTAGCCAAGAGGAGGCCTTGGCAGTTTTTCACTACTTACCTGAACTTTGACCTCTTGGCAGCTAAGAAGTGGAATTAGATGGGGTACAACACCAGAATCTATCACCATTTGAATTTGTTCATTTCCTCCGTCTGTCAAATAGGAGAGAGCCCAGACCGTGTCAACTAGAATCTGAGAAAACAATTAGCTGTTTAGGCAAGAAAGTACACATTCTAACATCTTCACTTACAGAGAATGAACTTTCTAAAATACTTACATTTGTGTCACTGTGTTGTATTAATACGCTCAAAGCTGGTAGCAACTGCAAAACAAAAAGAATCCTTGTCACACATTATTCATCCAGGAAATCAATGGCCAGTTTACTTGCTAAAAATAAAACTTTACCTCAAAAGTAAATTCAGCAGTTTCATTGCTAGATTGTTTTTACAATTAAGCCTGGATGAAAAATTCCTAACTGCAACAAAGGTTCTGTAAAGGCTGTGCACACATTTTGATATTATCAACCTATTATCTTATAGCGTGCTCAATTATTGCAGTTCCTTAGGTCAGAAAGAGAAACACTCTCCATACAACACAATTGTTTCACTTCCAGGCTGGTAGCAAGGTGGAAAAAGGAAATATTTTGAGACATTCTATGATGCAACATCACTTTCACCATCTTGTTATCAAATCATTATTTCCAAGACCCTGATCCCAAACTTGGGACCAATATATACAGACTAAATTTTCATTTGATAATGGAAGACTTGAGTATTGCTGAAAAAAAGGCATATTTTGTTGAAGCTTTTCATCTTGTTTTTCAGGACAATTTGCAAGAAACACTAATGTAAAAATAAACAACCTTTTTATCTGTATGAAGCAAGAGTTGATTATTTAGCAACTGAACTCTTGTGGCATGGAGAGGCATTGGCCTCATCATATTATCAGAGTTTAGATCAGAGTGGTGCACTTGGATTATTAATCCAGAAACTCAGCTAACATTCTCGGGACCCAGGTTCAAATCCTTCCATGGCAGATGGTGGAATTTGAATTCAATAGGAAAAACTCTGGAATTGAGAATCTATCGATGACCATGAAATCATTATGGATTGTCAGAAAAACCCATTTGGTTCTCAACTCCTTCAAGGAGGGAAATCTGCCATTCTCACCTGATCTGGCCTACATGTGACTCTAGATCCACAGCAGTGAGATTGACTCTCAATTACTCTTTGAAATGGCCTAGCAAGCCATTCAATTGTACCAATCGCTACGATGTCTCAAAATGAAACCAGATGGATCACCTGACAGCAAACAGGCACCAGAAAAGGCAACGGCACAAACGGCCCTGTCGAATCTGCAAAAGTCGTCCTCATTATTATCTGGGGGTTAATGAGAATAACTTCCATTGTGTATGGCACTAATGCCAAGCTAAATGGGACAGACTTTGAACAGATCTAACAACACAAGACTGGGCATCCATGTGGCACTGTGGAACATCAACAACAGAATAGTACTCCCTAATGACTGCACAAAGTTCAGCACCATTTGTGACTCCTCAGTTACTGAAGTAGCCCAACGCCATTACCATCACTGAATTCCCCACTATCAACATTCTGAGAGTTATCATTGACCTGAAACTCAACTGAGAGTCACCACAAACACAGTGGCTACAGGTCAGAGGCTACAAATACTGCAACTCATCACCTGACTCCCCAAAGCCTGTCCACCATCTACAAGGCACAAATCAGGAGTGAGATTGAATACTCCCCAATTGCCTGGATGAGTGCAGCCCCAACAACACTCAAGAAGCTTGACATAATCCAGGACAAAGCAGCCACCGCCTGATTAGCACAAACATCCACTCCCTCCAACATTGACGCTCAGTTGCAGCACAGTGTACAAATTACAAGATGTACTGCAGAAATTCACTAATGATCCTCAAAGTGCACCTTCCAAACCCACAACCACTTCCATCTAGAAGGATAAGGGCAGCAGATACATAGGAAGACCAACATCTTCAAACTCCCCTCCAAGCCACTCACCATCCTGACTTGGAAATATATCACCGTTCCTACAGTGTCACTGGGTCAAAGTCCTGGAATTCCCTCCCTAATGGCATTGTGGGTCAACCCACAGCACGTGAACTGTAGCAGTTCAAGAAGGAAACTCACCCCCACCTTCTCAAGGGCAACTGGGAAAAAGCAAGAAATGCTGGCAAGCCAGCGACGCCCACATCCCACAGATGAATTTTTACAAATTGGTTGAGATGCATGGAGAATGCATAGTTAAATGATGACTAAGATTTAACTGGTAATCTTTGTTTAAATTTAAACCAGGCAGATTGACTCTGATTTGTTAAGGTCCTAGGATATTAAAGGGAGTAGCTATAGAAATAGTGGACAATCTGGCAGCAAACTGAAAAGGGACTGAGAAGTTGTATTTGGATAAATGCGAGATGTTGCATTTTGGTAATGCAAACATGGACAGAACTTGAGTAATTAATGGTAGAGTCCTGTATAGTGTTGTACAACAGAGAGATCCAGGGGTTCAGGTACATAATTCTTTGAACTTTGTGTCACAGGTAGACAGGGTGGTTAAGGTGTTTAGCACACTTGCCTTCATTGCTCAGACCTTTTGAGTGCAGGAGTTGTGATGTTGAGGTTATTGGACTTTAGTGAGGCCTCTTCTGGAATATCATGTGCAGTTCTGATCACCCAGTTATGGGAAGTTAGTATTAAACTGGAGAAAGTTCAGAAAAGATTTATCAGGATGTTGCCAGGAACGGAGAATTGGAAAGGCGGGACATTTTTCACTGGAGTGTAGGAGGTTGATAGGTGACCTTATTGCAATTTATAAAATCGTGAGGGGCATAGATCAGGTAAATAACAAGGATCTTTTCCCTTGGATAGAGGAGTTCAAAACTAGAGGGTATATTTTAAGCTGAGAAGAGAAAAATTTAAGAAGGATATGAAGGGAAAATCTTTACACATAGTGTGGTTCATGTGAGGAATGGACTGCCAGAGAAAATTGTAGATGCAGGTACAGTTACAACATTTAAAAGACATTTGGACAGGTTCCTGAATAGGCAACATTAAGAGGAATATGGGCCAAGCACAGGCAGGTGGGACTAATTTAGTTTGGAAACATGGTCGGTGTGGACTGGTTGGACCAAAGGGTTTATTTCTATGCTGTAGAACTCTATGACTCTATAACACCTTGTTTAAAGAGGGAAGGAGACAAAAAAACACAGCTAACTATAGGACAAAGTTAAAAATCACACAACACCAGGTTATAATCCAACCAGTTTATTTGGAAGTACTAGCTTTCGGAGCGCAGGTACCTGGCGAAAAAGCAGCGCACCAAAAGCTAGTGCTTCCAAATAAATCTATTGGACTATAATCCGGTGTTGTGTGATTTTTAACTTTGTCCACTCTAGTCCACTGGCACTTCCTCAACATAACGTAACGTCTGCTACTGGGAAAATGTCAGTCCACTACAAAGGATGTAATAGCACAGCATTTAGAAACACATAATATGATCAGAAACAGCATAGCTTCATGAAGGGGCAATCACGCCTAACAAATTTACTGGAATTCTTCAAGGACATAATAATTAGAACAGATAAAGGGAAAGCAGTGGATGTAAGTGAGTTGGATATTCAGATTTGAAAAGGTACCACAAATTAGGTGACTTAAGATAACAGCCCACGATGTTGGAGACCATGTGCCATGTTGAATCATATTAATAAAAACGTTTGATAGCAAAATTTTCAGTTGACATAAAAAAGATGGGAAAGTAAACTGCAATGATGAAGTAAGAAATTTACAAATGGATATGAATAGGTTAGGAAAATGAGCCAAAATTTGCCAGATGAAGTTTAATGTGGATAAGTGCAGGGTTATCTATTTTCGTCACAGGATGAGAAAGGCAAATTATTATACAAATGGAGAGAAACTTCAGAGTGCTTCAGTGCAGAAGATGTATGTGTCCTCACGCATGAATCAGTGTGCAGGTACATCAGTTAATAAAAAAGACAATGGAATTTTGGCATATTGCTAAACAAATAGAGTATAAAAGGAAGGAATTGTTATTGAAATTTTACAAGGCATTATTGAGACCACACTTGAAGTACTGCATACAATTTTGATCCCTTTACTTGAGAAGAGATGTAGTTGCATTGGAGGGAGTACAGAGGAGGTTCACTATATTGATTCCAGAGATGGTGGATTTGTCTTATGAAGACAGACTGAGTAGTCAAGACCTATACTTTCTGGTGTTTAAAAGAGTGAGAGGAGATTCAATGGAGGTGTGAGAGGCTAAAGAGAATTGACAAAGTAGATATAGAAAGGATTACAGGGCAATCATGTCGGGCAATCTAGAATGAGAGGCATAGTTTCTGGATAAGGGGTAGTAGATTTAAATCAGAGGGTGAAGAATCTGTGGAATTCACAAGTAAAATGTGGTTGATGCTAGGTCATGGACAGATTTTTAATTGATAATGGGTTGAAGGATCATGGAGAGTGAGCAAGAAAGTTGAGTTGACATCGAGATGAGATGACTCATGATTGTATTAAATGGCTTGAGGGCTGAATTTTCTATTTCTGCTTGTCATTCTATGTTCTCAGTAGCATGGATAAAGGTTTAACTAGCTAATAAAAGACAGAGCTGGGATAAGGCATTTTCAGGATGGCAACCTGTACCTAGTGGAGTGCCACAGGGATCAGTGATAGGGCCACAATGTTTTACATTAATATATTAATGATTTGGATGAGAGCAAAGTGATTGTAATATAGATGAAATTTGCTAATGCTCTTCGGGAGGGTTTAAACTTATTCAGCTGGGGGGGGGGGGTGATAACCTAAATTGTGGTTCCAGTGTCCAGGAGGTTGAGAGTAGTGAGGTCAGAAATATGGTTTCAGGGTCGCAAGAGTGCACTGGCAAGCAGGAAGGAGGCTTGAAGTGTGTCTCCTTCACCACCAGGAGCATCCAGAAGAAGGTGAGTGAACTTGTGGCATGGGTTGGTACCTGGGACTTCGATGTTGTGATCCTTTCAGAGACATGGATACAGCTGGGACAGGTGTGGTTGCTGCAGATTCTGGGATTTAGATGTTTCAGTAAGAACATGGAAGATGATAAAAGAGGGGGAGGTGTGGCACTGTTAGTCAAGGACAGCATTATGGTGGCAGACACTGTCTACTGAGGTAGTATGGGCTGAGGTTAGAAACAGGAAAGGAGAAGCCACCCTGTTGGGAATTTTCTTATAGGATTCTGAATAGCTCCAGAGATGTAGAGGAAAGGATAGCAATGATGATTCTGGATAGGAGTGAGAGTAAGAGTTTAGTTGTTATGGGGGACTTTAACTTTCCAAACACTGACTGGAAATACAATAGTTCAAGTACTTTAGATGGGTCAGTTTTTGTTCAATGTGTGCAGTAGGGTTTCCTGACACAGCATGTTGACCAGCTAAAAAGGGTGAGGCCACATTGGATTTGGTATTGGGTAATGAACCCAGCCAGGTGTTAGATTTGGAGATAGGTTGGCACTTTGGTGATAGTGACCACAATTCGGTTATGCTTACTTTAGCAATGGAAAGGGAAAGGTATATAGCGCAGGGCAAGAGTTATAACTGGGGGAAAGGCAATTATGATGCGATTAGGCAAGATTTAGAATGCATAGGATGGGGAAGGAAACTGCAGGGGATGGGCACAACTGAAATGTGGAGTTTATTCAAGAAATAGCTACTGCGTGTCCTTGATAAGTATGTATCTGTCAGGCAGGGAGGAAGTGGTGGAGCGTGGGATCCGTGGTTTACTAAAGAAGTTGAATCTCTTGTCAAGAGGAAGAATAAGGCTTATGTTAGGATGAGATGTGAAAGCTCAGTTAGGGCACTTGACTGTGGCAGGCTAGCCAGAAAAGACCCCAAGAGAAAGCTAAGAAGAGCCATGAGGGGATATGAGAAGTTGTTGGCAAATAGGATCAAGGAAAACCCTAAAGATTTTTATAAGTATATTAGGAATAAAAGAATGACTAGAATAAGATTAGGGCCAGTCAAGAACAGTAGTGGGAAGTTGTGCGTGTAGTCCGAGGAGTTGGCAGAAACGCTAAATGAATATTTTGCATCGGTATTCACACTGGAAAAAGACAGTGTTGTGGAGAATACTGAGAAACAGGCTACTTGACTAAATGAGATTGAGGCTCCCAAGGAGGAGCTATTAGCAATTCTGGAAAGTGTGAAATTAGATAAGTCCCCTGGGCCGGATGGGATTTATCCTAGGATTCTCTGCGAAGCCAGGGAGGATATTGCAGAGGCTTTGATTTTGATGTTGTCATGGTCTACAGGAATAGTGCCAAATGACTGAAGGATAGCAAATGTCCCCTTGTTCAAGAAGAGGAGTAGAAACAATCATGGTAATTATAGACCAGGGAGCCTTACTTTGGTTGTAGGAAGAGTGTTAGAAAAGGTTAGAAGTCAATGAAGGTAAGCATGCAGGTACAGCAGGTAGTGAAGAAGGCTAATAGCATGCTGGCCTTCATAACAAGAGGGATTGAGTATAGAAGCAAAGAGGTTCTTCTGCAGCTGTACAGGGCCCTGGTGAGACCATACCTAGGGTACTATGTGCAGTTCTGGTCTCCAAATTTGAGGAAAGACATTCTGGCTATTGAGGGAGTGCAGTGTAGGTTCACGAGGTCAATTCCTGGAATGGAGGGACTACCTTACACTGAAAGACTGGAGCGACTGGGCTTGTATACCCTTGAGTTTAGAAGACTGAGAGGGGATATGATTGAGACATAAGATTATTAAAGGATTGGATACTCTGGCAGCAGGAAACATGTTTCCGCTGATGGGTGAGTGCCAAACCAGAGGACACAGCTTAAAAGTACGGGCAGGACCATTAAGGACAGAGATGAGGAGAAATTTCTTCACCCAGAGAGTGGTGGCTGTGTGGAATGCTCTGCCCCAGAGGGCAGTGGAGGCCCAGTCTCTGGATTCATTTAAGAAAGAGTTGGATAGACCTCTCAAGGATAGTGGAATAAAGGGTTATGGAGATAAAGCAGGAACAGGATACTGATTAAGGATGATCAGGTGCAGGCTCGAAGGGCAGAATGACCTACTCCTGCACTTATTGTCTATTTACAATCATCTAGAAAGGAATAAGGTGATTAGGGATAGTCAACATGGTTTTGACTCACTAACCTTATTGAGTTCTTTAAGGTGACCAAACAGGTGGATGAGGGTAAAGTGGTTGATATAGTGTATATGGATTTCAGTAAGACATTTGATCAGGTTTCCTATGATAGGCTATTGCACAAAGTATGGAGGCATGGGATTGAGGATGATTTAGAGGTTTGGAACAGAAATTGGCTAACTGAAAGAAGACAGAGGGTGGTGATTGATGGAAAATGTTCATCCTGGAGTTCAGTTACCAATGGTGAATTTGCAGATGACACTAAGGTCACTGGAGTTGTGGACAGTGCCAAAGGATGTTGCAAGTTACAGAAGGACATAGACAAGCTGCAGAGCTGAGCTCAGAAATGGAAAATGGAATTTAATGTGGAAAGGTGTGAGGTGATTCACTTTGGAGGAGAAACAGCAATAAAGAGTACTGGGCTAATGGTAAGATTCTTGGTAGCGTAGATAAGCAGAGATTTCGGTATCCATGTGCACAGATTCCTGAAAGTCACCAGCCAGGTTGATAGGCTTGTTAAGTCATATGATGTGCTAGCTTTTATTGGTAGAGGGATTAAGTTTCAGAGCCACAAGGTCATACTGCAGCTGTACAAAACTCTGGTGCAGTCGCACTTGGAAAATTGTGTATAGTTCTGGTCGCCACATTACAGGAAGGACATGGAAGCATTGGAAAAGGTGCAGAGGAGAGTTATCAGGATCTTGCCTGGTCTGGAGAAAAGCTCTTATCAGGAAAGACTGAGAGACTTGGGTCTGTTCTCATTGGAAAGAAGAAGGCTAAGAGGGGATTTGATAGAGCCATACAAGATGATCAGAGGATTAGATAGGGTAGACAGTTAAAGTCTTGTTCTTAGGATGATGACGTCAGCTTGTACGAGGGGGCATAACTACAAATTGAGGGGTGATAGATTTAAGACAGATGTCAGAGGCAGGTTCTTTACTCAGAGAGTGGTAAGGGCATGGAATGCCCTCCCTGCCAATGTAGTTAACTCAGCCACATTATGGAGATTTAAACAATCCTGGGATATGCATATGGATGATGATGGGAGAGTGCTACATAAGACCATAAAGATATAGGAGCAGAAATTAGGCCTTTCAGCCCATTGAGTCTGCTCCACCATTCAATCATGGTTGATAAGTTTCTCAACCCCATTCTCTCGCTTTCTCCCCGTAATTCTTGATCCCTTTAAAATCAACAACCTATCTGTCTCAGTCTTAAATATACTCAATGACCTGGCCTCCACAGCCTTCTGTAGCAATGAATTCCACAGATTCACCATTCTCTTGCTGAAGAAGTTTCTCCGTATTTCCATTCTAAACGGTCGTCCCTTTACTCTAAGGCTGTGACCTCAGGTCCAGTCTCTCTTATCAACGGAAACATCTTCTCAACATTCATTCTGTCCAGGCCATTCAGTATGCTGTATGTTTCAATTAAATCCCTCCTCATTCTTCTAAACTTTATCGAGTATAGACCTACACTTCTCAAACTCTCCTCATATGTTCAGCTTTTCATTCCTGGGATGCTGCATTCAGGAGTTCCTTGTGGATTTGCTAACTGAAGCTGGTAAACCATTTCACACAAGCAGGGGATGTACTGATGGAGTCATTTTCCCACTTTCCAGGAATCAGGTCTCTAATAATTCCTGTGCAGAAAAGGAAAATTGGAGAGACAACAGAAACAGAAATAAAAAACACAATATTAAGGCTTGATAGTGAAGTAATGCCTGCCTCTCTCAATACAGGCAGCACAGCTGCAGGAGCTGATGAACGAAACCTACCTCCTGAATTGTTTCTCCTGGTGGTGCTGGGTCTTTATTTCTGCACAGATTTACAATTACCCATGTGACATTCCTTAAAAAGCTGATTGGGATAGAAGGATTAATAAATGAGAGCAGGGGCTTTATCACTCCTAGACTGATGACGTAGTCTCTACACTGAGGTCCATCACCTGAAAAGAGGGAAGATTTCAATAGACAGAAACAAGAGTCAATATATTACTGATTCACTTCATGTGCACACACACTCTCTCCTCTCTCTCACACAAACACATACATACACATACTTACATAACATTCCTCAAAATTGCATCAGTAAGCCATACCAAAGAGCTTGCCATAATCACTGTCATTAATGAACTGACAGGTCCTCAGTTACTTGCTGACAAAAATGCAATTTTTCCAACTCTCATGAACTGACAAACAACAGTAAAAGACAAGCTGGCTAGGTATGCTTACTCTACAAATACTTCCCCAATGCATACAATTTCCAGGGACAGAGCAAAAACAGGAAACTAATGGTCAATTCAGATTACAAATACTCTGGGAAATATTTCTCTACACCATGATGGCCTTTGCATAATCTCCAGTAGATGAGAGAGAGAGAGAGGAATGCCTGCCAGGTTTGGGAATAAACCATTCAACCCCTCAAGCCTAGTCCACTAATCAATGAAATTACCCACCTCAATGCCATTTTCTCTCAGTATCCCTTGATTTTCTTAGTCTCTAGAAATCTATCAAATTCTGCTTTCAACCTGCTCAGTGAGTGAGACCCCACAGCTCTCTGGGGTAAAGAATTCCAAAGTTTCCCTAGCCTCTGATCGGAGATATTTCTTCTCATCTCAGTGTTATATGGACTATATCTTGTCCTGAGAATATTTTCTCTGGTGTAGAGTCACCAGCCTGAGGAAACCTCTCATCAAAATCCACTCTATCACACTCGCAAAAATTTTGCAAGTTTCTAGGAGATCATTCTGTGAAGTTCTGGAGAATACAGAACTAGTTTCTTCAACCTCTCCTCATAAACCAATTCTGCCATCTCAGGGATAAACTTCTGTTGCACTCCCTCCACAACACACACACACATCCTTCTTTAAATAAGGAGAACAAAACTGAAGGCAGTATATCCTGGTGCAGTGTCACCAAGGCGCTACACAATTGCAGCAAGACATCCTTACTTCTGAACGCAAATCCCCTTGTGATGAAGGTCAAAGTACCATTTGACTTCCTAATTGCTTGATGTACATACGTAATAACTTTTAGCAACTCATGAACAAGGGCATCCACATCCCTTTGGAAACTCTCAGTTTCCCATTTAAGAAATTTCTGACAAAAGTGGATAACTTAACGCTTATGCACATTATATCCCATCTGCCATGTTCTTATACTCAGAGGGAAATTGAGAAACAAACTTGTAAGGAGATCTTAGCTATTTGTAAGAATAATAGGGTAGTTATGGTAGGGGATTTTAACTTTCCAAACATCGACTGGGACTGCCATAGTGTTGTTAAAGGTTTAGATGGAGAGGAATATCTTAAGTGTGTACAAGACAATTTTCTGATTCAGTATGTGGATGTACCTACTAGGGAAAGTGCAAAACTTGACCTACTCTTGGGAAATAAAGCAGGGCAGGTGATTGAGGTGTCAGTGGGAGCACTTTGGGCCCAGCGACCATAATTCTATTTGTTTTAAAACAGCGATGGAAAAGGATAGACCAGATCTAAAAGTTGAAATTCTAAATTGGAGAAAGGTCAATTTTGACAGTATTAGACAAGAACTTTCAAAAGCTGATTGGAGGCAGATGTTCGCAGGTAAAGGGACGGCTGGAAAATGGGAAGCCTTCAGAAATGAGATAACAAGAATCCAGAGAAAGTATATTCCTGTCAGGGTGAAAGGGAAGGCTGGTAGGTATAGGGAATACTGGATGACTAAAGAAATTGAGGGTTTGGTTAAGAAAAAGAAAGAAGCATATGTCAGGTATAGACAGGATAGATCACTCCTGTGGATAGCAAAGAGGGTTATTTCAGATTACAACAGGATCTGGACCAGATGGGCCAGTGGGCTGAGAAGTGGCAGATGGAATTTAATTCAGATAAATGTGAGGTGCTGCATTTTGGGAAAGCAAATCTTAGCAGGACTTATGCACTTAATGGTAAGGTCCTAGGGAGTGTTGTTGAACAAAGAGACCTTGGAGTGCAGGTTCATAGCTCCTTGAAAGTGGAGTCGCAGGTAGATAGGATAGTGAAGAAGGCGTTTGGTATGCTTTCCTTTATTGGTCAGAGTATTGAGTACAGGAGTTGGGAGGTCATCTTGTGGCTGTACAGGAGATTGGTTAGGCCACTGTTGGAATATTGCATGCAATTCTAGTCTCCTTCCTATCGGAAAAATGTTGTGAAACTTGAAAGGGTTCAAAAAAGATTTACAAGGATGTTGCCAGGGTTGGAGGATCTGAGCTACCGGGAGAGACTGAACAGGCTGGGGTTGCTTTCCCTGGAGCGCCGGAGGCTGAGGAGTGACCTTATAGAGGTTTACAAAATTATGAGGGGCATAGATAGGATAATTGACAAAGTCTTTTCCCTGGGGTCGGGGAGTCCAGAACTAGAGGGCATAGGTTTAGGGTGAGAGGGGAAAGATATAAAAGAGACCCAAGGGGCAATCTTTTCACACAGAGGGTGCTACATGTTTGGAATGAGCTGCCAGAGGATGTGGTGAAGGCTGGTACAACTGCAACATTTAAGAGACATTTGGATGGGTATATGAATAGGAAGGGTTAGGAGGGATATGGGCCAGGTGCTGGCAGGTGGGACTAGATTGAGTTGGCATATCTGGTCGGCATGGACAGGTTGGACCGAAGGGTCTGTTTCCATGCTGTACACTATGACTTTATGACCCTAAGTGATACAGAGTCAGAAGGTGTAGAATACGTGTGGGTACAGTTGAGAATCCTAAAGGAAAAAAAGACCATGATGAAATTATGTACAGGCCTCCGAGCAGTAGTCAAGATGTAAGAAAATAAACCAGGAGATAGAAAAGGCATGTAAGAAAGGCACTGTTACAATAACCATGATAGGAACCTGACAGAAACCTGTGGTGTAGATCCAGTACACAGGAGGATGTGAGTAGGGAGGACATGGACAGGATTTCACAGTCACAGGAACATGCTGGCAGACAGCTGGTTTGAAGTGTGTCTATTTCAATGTCAGGAGTACCCAAAATAAGGTAGGTGAGTTTGCAGCATGGATAGGTACCTGGGACTTCAATGTGGCCATTTTGTAGACATGCATAGAGTAGGGTCAAGAATATATGTTAGGTAAAAACAATGACTGCAGATGCTGGAAACCAGAGTCTAGATTAGAGTGGTGCTGGAAAAGCACAGCAGTTCAGGCAGCATCCGAGGAGCAGTAAAATCGGCGTTTCAGGCAAAAGCCCTTCATCAGGAATACAGGCAGAGAGGCTGAAGGGTGAAGAGAAAAGTGAGAGAAGGGTAGGGGTGGGGAAAAAGTAGCATAGAGTACAATAGGTGAGTGGGTGAGGGGATAAAGGTGATAGGGTAGGGGGGAGGGTGGAGTGGATAGGTGGAAAAGAAGACAGGCAGGTAGGACAAGTCATGGGGACAGTGCTGAGCTGGAAGTTTGAAACTGGGGTGAGGTGGGGGGGGGGGGGAAGGGGAAATGACGAAACTGTTGAAGTCCACATTGATGCCCTGGGGTCGAAGTGTTCTGAGGCGGAAGGTGAGGCATTCTGGACCTGGTACTTGATAATGAACCAGGCCAGGTGTCTGATTTAGTGGTAGGTGAGCACTTTGGAGAGAATGACCATAATTCGGTTATGTTTAGTTTCGTGATGGAAAGGGATAGGTACATGCCACATGGCAAAAGTTATAGATGGGGGAAGGGCAAGTATAATGCAATTAGGCAAGACTTATTTGCATAGAATGGGGTAGCAAAATACAGGGGATGGGGACAATCAAAATGTGGAGCTGGTTTAGGGAGCACATATTGTGCGTCCTTGACAGGTATGAGGTGTACAAAATAATGAAAGGAATAGATAGAATCAATAGCCAGGGACTTTTCCCCAGGGCAGGATTGACTGGTACAAGAAGTCTTAGTTTAAAAATATTAGGAGGAAGATATAAAGGAGACGTCAGAGGTAGGTTCTTTATGCAGAGAGTTGTGAATACATGGAATGCGTTGCCAGCGGTGCTGGAAGCAGAGTCATTGGTGACCCTTAAGCGACTGCTGGACATGCACAAGGATAGCAGTGAGTTGAGGGGAGTGTAGGTTAAGTTACTATATTTGACATTAGGATTAAATCTCAACACAACGTCATGGGCCAAAGGGCTTGTTCTGTGCAGTACTTTTCTAAGTTCTATGTCCCTGTGGGAGGAAGTGATAAGGTAAGGAAAGGGAACCGTGGTTTACTACAGAAATTGTATTCCTTGTTAAGCTTATGTGACGATGAGATGAGATGATACAGATGAGGTGATGGAGAATTACAGATTAGCTAGGAAGGATTTAAAGAGAGAGTTAAGAAGAGAAAGGGGGGAACATGAGCAGTCTTTAGCAGGTAGAATAAAGGAGAACCCTAAAGCTTACTCTCGGTATGTGAGGAATAAAAGGATGACTAGGGTAGGAATAGGGCCAGGGAAAGACAGAAGTGCGAAGTTGTGTGTGGACCCTGTGGAGTTCGGAGAGATGCTAAACGAATATTTCTCATCTGTTTTCAATCAAGAAAAGGAGAATATTGTAGAGGAGAAGACAGAGATAGGGTCTATTAGACTTGAAGGGATTGAGGTTATTAAGGAGGATGTGTTATCAATTCTAGAAGGTGTGAAAGTAGATAAGTTCCTTGGGCTGGATGGGATTTATCCGAGGATTCTCTGGGAAGCTAGGTAGGAGATGGTGGATCCTTTGGCCTTGATCCTTGAGTCGTCATTGTCTACAGGTTTAGTACCAGAGGACTGGAGGATTGCAAATGCTGTGCTCTTGTTCAAGAAGGGCAGCAGAGATGACCCAGGTAATTATAGACCAGTGAATCTTACATCTGTTGTAGGAAAGGTTCTGGAAAGGTTTATAAGAGATAAGATTTTTAATCATCTAGCAAACAACAATTTGATTGGAATAGTCAACATGGTTTCGTCAAGGACAGGTCGTGTCTCACAAACTTCACTGAGTTTTTTGAGAAGCTGATCAACATTTCCAATACTTGGAATATTGTGTCCAGTTCTGGTGGCCCTATTATCGGAAAGATACGGAGGCTTTGGAGAGGGTGCAAAGAAGGTTTACCAGGCTGCTGCCTGGACTGGAGGGCTTGTCTTCCGAAGAGAGGTTGACTAAGCTCGGACTTTTCTCGCTGGAGAAAAGGAGCAAGAAAGGTGAACTGAAAGAGATGTACAAGGTAATGAGAGACATTGATAGAGCCAATAGCAAGAGACTTTTCCCCGGGGTAGGATTGACTGGCACAAGGGGTCATACTTTTAAGATATTAGATGGAAAGTTTAGAGGAGACGTCAGAGGTAGGTTCTTTACACAGAGACTGTGAACGCATGGAATGCGTTGCCAGCAGTGGTGGTGGAACCACACAGGTTGGTAGTGTTTTAAGAAGGCGAGAGGTGTGTTAGGTTTTATTGGTGGAGGGATTGAGTTCCAGAACCGTAATGTCATGTTGCAACTGTACAAAACATTAGTGCGGCCTCACTTGGAATATTGTGAACAGTTCTGGTCGCCATATTTTGGGAAGGATGTGGAAGCATTAGAAAATATGTGTTGCCTGGTCTGGAGGGAAGGTCTTATGAGGAAAGACGGAGGAACTTGGATCTATTTTCATTGGAGAGAAAAAGGCTAAGAGGGGATTTAATAGAAGCATAAAGATGATCAGAGGCTTAGATAGGGTGGACAATGAAAGTCTCTTTCCTAGGATGATTACATCAGCTTGTACGAGGGGGCATGGCTGCACGTTGAGGGGTGATAGATTGAAGGCAGATGTCAGAGGCAGGTTCTTCAGCCAGAGAATGGTATGGGCGTGGAATGCCCTACCTGCCAATGTAGTTACCTCAGCCACATTAGGGGCATTGAAACAATCCTTGGATAAGCATATGGATAATGATGATTTAGTGTAGGGGGATGAGCTTAGATTAGTTCATAGGTCAGCACAATATTTATGGGCCGAAAGACCTGTTCTGTGCTGTCTTGTTCTATGTTCTATGAGGGACCTCAATATGCAGGTGGACTCGGAAAATCAGGTTTATAGCAGATCTCAAGAAAAGGAATTTGTGGAATGTCAACAAGATTGTGTTTTTGGAGCAGTTTGTGATATAGTCCACTGGGGAACAAACAATTCTGGATTTGGTGATGTATATTGGGGAAGGAGCTTCAGGTAAGGGAACCCCCTAGGAGGCAGCTATCAACAATCACATCAAGTTAGACCCCATCTACCACCCCCTGAGAAAAGGAACAGGAAATGACTTCACCACAGGAAATAACATCACCAACCCAAGAAAGCCAAACATATAAATAGAAAGCAGGAATTTTCAGCATTGCTTCACACGAGGTCCACTGAAGATGTTACCTAGTAAGGTAACGGAATGTCTGGAAATGAACCTTTCAGCTCAGTGAGCAAACCTACATCCAAAACCTTAACCTGAGCTACAAATCTTCTCAAAACTTGCTGAGCAAATGAAACGACAAACACACGAGAGAGGAGTAGGCTAGAGTTGATTGCAAGGGGAGCCTAGCAGGGAAGATAGTGGAGCAGCAATGGCAGGAGTTTCTGGGGGTAATTCAGGAGCACAGCAAAAGTTCACCCCCAGGAAGAAGAAACACAGTGGGAAGCCTTTAAAAACCAACAGAGGATAACCAAGAAGGCAGTATGGTGGAGAAGCTGAAATACGAGAATAAGTCAGTTTGCAAGATAAAAGGAAATTACAAAAGTCATGAAAGCTATATAAAAGGTAAGACAGAGGCAAGACTAGACATTAGACTGCAAGAAAACGAGGCTGGAGAAATAGCATAGGGGAACAAAAAACAGTGGAGGAATGAACAGATACTTTGCATCAGTCTTCATTATGGAAAACACCAGCAGCATACCAAAACTAGAAGAGAGTTAGAGTGCTAAGGTGGGTGTAGTGGTCATCACTAAGAAGGAGGTGCTGAGGAAGCCAAAAGGTCTAAAGGTGGCTAAATCATCCAGACCAGATGGACTACCCCTTATGAGTTCTGAAGAAGACAGCTGAGCAGATTGCAGAGGCATGGGTGGTAATCTTTCAGAAATCACTGGAGTCAGGGACGGTCCCAGAGGACAGAAAATGACTAACGTTACACCCCTGTTTAACAACAAAGGTAAACAAGAGAGAGCAAACTGTAGGTTGGCTAGCTTGACCTTGGTCATTGGTAAGATTTGACAGTGCATCATTAAGGATGATATTGCAAGAACTTGGAATTGCATGATAAAGTAGGACTGAGTCAGCATGGCTTCACGAAAGGAAGTCATGCCTGACAAACCTTTTAGAATTCTTTGAGGGGGCAGCACAGTGGTTAGCACTGCTGCCTCACAGCGCCAGAGACCCAGGTTCAATTCCTGCCTCAGGCAACTGTCTGTGTGGAGTTTGCACATTCTCCCCATGTCTGCAGGGGTTTCCTCCAGCTGCTCCGGTTTCCTCCCACTATCCAAAAACGTGCAGGTTAGGTGAGTTGGCCATGCTAAATTGCCTGCAGTGTTAAGTGAAGGTGTAAATGTAGGGGAATGGGTCTGGGTGGGTTGTGCTTCGGCAGGTCGAGGACTTGTTGGGCCGAGGGGGCCTGTTTCCACACTAACCTAATCTAACAAGCACGCTTGACAAAGGAGAGCCAGTAGACATGGTCTATTTGGATTTTCAGGCTTTTGACAAGATGACAGGAGGTTGCTAAATAAGCTAAGAACCTGTGGTGTTAAGGGCAAGGTACTCGTTGGCTGACTGGCAGTAGGCATAGACTTTGTGATCTTTTTCAAGATGGAGTTCTGCAGGTGTCAATGTTGGGACCACAACTGTTCACATTATACATTAACAATCTGTCTGCACAAGAGATTAAAGCGAGTGGGATTGGGGAAAGTGTATTCAGGTGCACAGAAAACTGGTTGGCAGAGAGGAAACAAGAAGTAGGAGTTAATGGGTCCTTTTCAAATGGCTGGCAGTAACCAGTGAGGTGTCACAGGGATCAGTGCTGGAACCCCAGCTATTCACAATATATATTAATGGTTTGGGTGAGGGAACAAAATGTAACATCTCAAACTTTGCAGATGATACCAAGTTGGGTGGGAGGGTGAACAGTGATGAGGATGCAGAGATCTTTCAGCATGATCTGGACAGGTTGGGTGAGTTGGCAAATCAGCAGGTACAGTACGATTTGGATATATGTGAGGTTATTCACTTTGGAAGCAAAAGCAAGGCGGCAGATCACTACCTGAACAGCTGTAAATTGGGAGAGGGGAGGGTGCAACGGGACCCACAATCAGCAAAGGTAAACATGCAGATGCAACAGGCACTAAAGAAGGCAAATGGTATATTGGTCTTCATTGCAAAAGGTTGAGTTGTTGCAATTATACAGGGCCTTGATGAGGCCACATCTGGAATACTGTGTGCAGTTCTGGTCTTCTTTTCTGAGGAAGGATGCTCTTGCTCTCAAGGGAGTGCAGCGAAGGTTTACCAGGCTGATTCCGGGGATGGTGGGACTGACCTATGTGGACAGATTAACTAGGTTAGGATTGTTTTCGCTGGAGTTCAGATGAAGGAGGGTGGAATTGCTTAGAGACTTATAAAATTATAACAAGACTAGATAGGGTAGATGCAGGGAGGATTTTCCTAATGGTGGGTGTGTCCAGAACCAGAGGTCACAGTCTGAGCATTTGGCATAGACCATTTAGGACGGTGATGAGGAGACATTTCTTCATCCAAAGGATGGTGAGCCTGTGGAATTCATTACCACAGGAAGTAGCTGATGCCAAAACAAAGGATGTATTCAAGGGACAGCTAAACATAGTACTTGGGGCAAACTGGATCAAAGATTATGGGGGAGAAAGCAGGATTACAGCTGGGGGAAGGGAAATTACGATGCAATTAGGAAAGATTTAGGAAGCATAGAATGGGGAAGGAAACTGCAGGGGATGAGCACATTAAAAATGTGGAGCTTATTCAAGGAAAAGCTCCTGTGTGCCCTAGATAAGGATGTACCTGTCAGGCAGGGGGGGGAAGAAAAAGAACGCATGAGCCATGGTTTACTAAGGAAGTGGAATTCCTGGTCGAGAAGAAAAGGCGGCTTATGTTAGGACAAAATGTGAAAACTCAGTTAGGACACTTGAGGGTTACAAAGTAGTCAGGAAAGACCTAAAAAGAAAACTCAGAAGGGGACTTGAGAAGTTGTTGGTGGATAGGATCAGGGTTAACCATAAGGCTTTCCATTGGTATGTCAGGAATAAAAGAATGACGAGAGTTAAATTAGGGCCAATCAAGGATAATAGTGGGAAGTTGTGTGTGGAGTCAGACGAGATAGGGGAAGCACTAAATAAATATTTTTCGACAGTGTTCACTACAGAAAATGAAAATGTTGGCGAGGAAGATACAGAGATACTTGCATCTAGACTAGAAGAGATTGAGGTTCACAAGGAAGAGGTATTAGAAATACTGCAGAGTGTGAAAATAGACAAGTCCCCTGGACCGGATGGGATCTATCCTAGGATCCTCTGGGAAGCAAGGGAAGAGATTGCCGAGCCTTTGGCATTGATCTTCAAATCATCATTGTTTACAGGAACAGTGCCTGAGGACTGGAGGATAGCAAATGTGGTTCCCTTGTTCAAAAAGGGGAGTAGAGACAACCCTGGTAATTACAGACCAGTGAGTCTCACTTCAGTTGTTGGTAAAGTGTTGGGAAAGGTTATAAGAGATAGGATGTATAACCATCTAGAAAAGAATAATCTGATCAGGGACAGCACGGTTTTGTGAAGGGTAGGTCGTGCCTAACGAATCTTATTGAGTTTTTTGACAAAGTGACCAAACAGGTGGATGAGAGTAAACCGGTTGATGTGGTGTTTATGGATTTCAGCAAGGCGTTCGATAAGGTTCCCCACTGTAGGCTATTGCACAAAATGCGGAGGAATGGGATTGTGGGAGACATAGCAGTTTGGATTAGTAATTGGCTTGCTGAAAGAAAACAGAGGGATGTAGTTGATGGAACATATTCATCTTGGTGTCCAGTTACTAGCGGCGTACCGCAAGGGTCGGTGTTAGGTCCACTGCTGTTCATCATTTTTATAAATGACCTGGATGAGGGCTTAGAAGGGTGGATTAGTAAATTTGCGGACGACACTAAGGTCGGTAGAGTTATGGATAGTGACGAAGGACGTAGTAGATTGCAGAGAGACATAGATAGGATGCAGAGCTGGGCTGAGAGGTGGCAAATGGAGTTTAATGTGGACAAGTGTGAGGTGATACACTTTGGATGGAGTAATCGGAATATAAAGTACTGGGCTAATGGTAGGATTCTTGGGAGTGCAGATGAGCAGAGAGATCTCGGTGTCCATGTACACAGATCCTTGAAAGTTGCCACCCAGATTGACAGATTGTTAAGAAGGAATACAGTGTTTTGGCCTTTATTAATAGAGGCACTGAGTTCCAGAACCAGGAGGTTATGCTGCAGCTGTACAAAGCTCTCATATGGCCACACTTGGAGTATTGTGTACAGTTCTGGTCACCGCATTATAAGAAGGATGTGGAAGCGTTGGAAAGGGTGCAGAGATTTACTAGGATGTTGCCTGGTATGGAGGGAAGGTCTTACAAGGAAAGGCTGAGGGCCTTGAGGCTGTTCTCATTAGAGAGAAGAAGGTTGAGAGGTGACTTAATAGAGACATACAAGATAATCAGAGGGTTAGATAGGGTGGACAGGGAGAGCCTTTTTCCAAGTATGAGGACGGCAAACACGAGGGGACACAACTTTAAAGGGAGGGGGGGTAGGTATAAGACAGATGTCAGAGGTAGTTTCTTTACTCGGAGAGTAGCAAGGGTATGGAATGCTTTGCCTGCAACAGTAGTAGATTCACCAAGTTTAAGTGCACTTAAGTCGTCATTGGACAGGCAAATGGACGTACATGAAATAGTGTAGGTGGGATGGGCTTCAGATTTGTACAACAGGGTGGCGCAACATCGAGGGCCGAAAGGCCTGTACTGCGCTGTAATGTTCTATGTTCTATGATTAGGTTTTAGAGTTGGATGATCAGCCATGATCTTGATGAATGGTGGAGTAGGGTCGAAGGGCCGAATGGCCTCCTCCTACTCCTATCTTCTATGTTTCTTTGGAAGAGAGGGCATTGTTGCTAACTTTGCTGATGACACAAAGTTAGGTGAAGGGACAGATCGTGTTGAGGAAGCAGGGAGGCTGCAGAAGGACTTGGACAGACAAGGAGCACGGGCAAAGAAGTGGCAGATGGATTACAATATGGAAAAGTGTCAGGCTATGCAATTTCATAAGAAGAGCAGAGGCAATGATTGTTTTCTAAATGGTGAAAGGCTTTGGAAATCTGAAATACGAAGAGACTTGGGAGTCCTGGTTCATAATTCTCTTAAAAGTAAACATGCAGGTTTAGTGGGCATTTAGGAAGGCAAATGTAATGTTGGCATTAGTTTTCAAGAGGGCTAGAATACAAGAGCAGAAATGTGTAAGGCTCTGGTCAAACGGCATTTGGAATTTTGTGAGCAGTGTTGCATCCTATATCTAAGGAAAGATGCCCTGGTGTTGGAGGGGGCTCCAGTGGAGGTTTATAAGAATGATTCCTGGGATGAAGGGGTGGTCAAATGAGGACCATTTGAGGACGCTAGGTCTGTACTCTATGGAGTTTAGATGGATGAGGGGGCATCTCATAGAATCTTACAGAATAGTGAGAGGACTGGATACAGTCAATGTAGAGAAGATGTTTCCACCAGCAGGAGAGACTAGGACCCGAGGGTACAGCCTCAGAGTGAAGGGCCAATCCTTTAGAACTGAGACGAGGAGGAATTTCTTCAGCAGAGGGTGGTTATCTATGGAACTCACTGCCGCACAGGGCTGTGGAGGCCAAGCCATTTGTGAGGACATTGAAGTTAGAAATAGATAGGTGGCCTAGTGGCATTATCACTACATTATTATTCCAGAAACTCAACCATGACAGTTGGTGGAATTTGAATTCAATAAGAAGTATCAGGAAATAAGAATCTACTCATGGACATTAAATCATTGTCAATTGTGATGATGCTGCTCCTTTAACAATGTTATGTTGTCCTTGGTTTATTCAAAAGGGGCTATAAAAGCCAGAGGTTCCAATTTGTCTTGAGTAGCAACTTTGATGATGGCTAACAGATACTGCCTAAGGCAACAATCAGGGAAAAGGCCTTTTAGGATTTTTTAAAACACTTGTTAAATGAAAGGGTGGTGGCCACATTGGGTTTTCAGATAAGCTATTCTATATTTTGATCTCTTCGTGTTTCTGTCTGTGTTTCATTTGGTAGTCTGTAAATAAATTCTGTTTCGTTTAAAACTGAGTGGTTTGACCAGCTACATCACTCCTGAACTATCCATTTTACATCTGCCTAAAACAACTAAAAAATTTAGGGTCTAGGCTGCCTTTTTAAAATATTGTGAGGGGGGTCTGGCCTGGTCCATAACAGACCCGATCGAAATAATATCCCCTGCAACTTAACAAAGAGCTGTTCCAATTTCAAGCAACATCCCATAAATACACCCCATTGGCAAAGAGGTAAATTCAAACACAGGTTCTTACAGGACAGAAAGATTGCAGAGAGGATCAGCTAAGGATCACTGGCTGAAGCACAGAACCTCTTTTCACTGCAGCAGCTTTCTTTGACTCGCAGCTTTGAACAGCCTGCTTGCTAAAACCAAACTAGAAAAGACTACAGCAGAAATGGCCCCGTCAACCCTGCAAAGGCCTCCTTACTAACATCCAGGGGCTAGTGCCAAACTTGGGAGAGATGTCCCTTAGACCAATCAAGCAACAGCATGACATAGTCATTCGCACAGAATCATACATTACAGGCAATGTCCCAGACACCAGCAGAACCATCCCTGGATACGTCCTGTCCCATTGACAGGATAGAACCAGCAGAGTTGGAGGCAAAGTGGTATACAGTCAGGAAAGAGTTGCCCTGGGAGGCCTCAACATTGACCCCAGACTCCATGAAGTTTTATGGCTTCAGGCTAAACATGGGCAAGGAAATCTCCTGCTGATTACCATACTGTCTTCCCTCAGTTGACAAATCATTGCTCCTCCACATTAATCAACATTTGGAGGAAGCACTGAGGATGGCAAAGGATGCAAAATGTACTCTGGGTGGGGGATTTCAAAGTCCACCGTTAAGAATGGATTGGCAGCAGCACTAGTGATTAAGTTGATCAGGTCCTAAAGGACGAGCAATACTGGTGGTCCAGCCAGTGACTCACACATCCCAGGAGTGAAATTTTAAAAATGGTCTTTAAGTTTAAGTGGGAGTTTAATCCGCAGGTGCAGAGATACCTCAGCTTGAGGGGGAACCAAAACTAGAGAGACAACCTCTCTGTCCATAATACCCCAGATACCAAACCACTTTCAGTGTAATATTCTTCAACTGGTTAGGTTCTCACCAATTATGTTCCCCAAGGCCCAAACTGCTTGTTCACAGACATTTTGATGTGGTGAGTGCAACAACCTTAGGAAATAAGGCACAGCATCTGTAATAGAACATTGAGGCTGGTTATTACAATGTCTAAGCAGTGTATTTACTCCAATTACTTTTGTCTCCATTATCGAAACAATTACAGCAAGTGAGTCGTTTCCTTTAAAATGCTCACAAACCAAGATAATTCAGATATCACTGAATAGATGGTAGTCTATTTCGTGGAATATAAAATTGAAAAATCTCTAGCATAAAATCACCTGGACATCACTGAAAGATCTTACTGAGATAAAGTTACAGACAAAAACATTTGTCAACTTTTTGGAAACTGGATTCATTGATAATAGTTAGGCTTGACACAGCTTTCTTCGGCACACATCTGCCAGTGACACTGTTAACCCCCAACATGGAAACAGGTAAATCACAAAAATCAATGGTGCCCAGCACTGAAACAGTTAAACACTGACATTTCCCAAGAGACAAACATTTTGAAATTCTGCAGTGTATTCCAACCCCTACACCTTCAATAATCATTGCTAATACAACAAATTTCCAGAGCTCTAAGAGGCTTATTCTAGGATAACTTAACAGCTGTGATCACATTTTACAATTCAGTTTTCCTTTCCTGATCTGCAATTTAAGCAAACTCCAAACTCTTCGCATTGATTGGCCTTCCCTTCCTGGATTCCATGCTGAAACTTCTAGTCAATATTTTTCATACAAGTGGGATGGTAAGACCTTACTCAAACAACAAAGTCCAAACAAATTTCTGAACAATGACCACCGTATAACAGCAGATGATAAAAAGTTTGTTTGATCACTTACTAGCTTTGACTACAGCCTGTGTTTGTGCTGATGTTCCTGATGCTATGTTGGTCAATGCCCATGCTGCTTCAAACTGGAGTGAAGGGCTGTGTAGATGGAAGCAATAGAGAATTGCATGGGTTAATGGAAATATTCTGAGGTTAAGTATTTCTCAATGAGAATTTGAATTACAACTCATTAACTATCCAGGCTTGGTTCAGCAGTAGCACATTCACTTTGAAAGCAGAACATTGTGGATTCAGTCACAATACCACCACATAATCCACATTACCACCAAAGTTCAGTACTGAGGGCATGCTGATTGTTAGACCTTCAAAACTGGGGAAGTGCTATACCGTGCGAGAGTCAGTACTAACGGAATGCTGCACTGTCAGAGAGTCATTACTGAAGGAGAATTGCACTGTCAGGAGGTCAGAATTAAGGGAGTGTCAGTAGTGAGAGGGCTCTGCACTATCAGAGGGTCAGTACTGAGGGAGTGCAGCACTGTCAGAAGGTCAGTACTGAGGTAACATTTTAGTGTTGGAGGGTCAGTACTAAGGGAACGTCAGTAGGGACGGAGCTCTGCACTGTCAGAGGGTCAGTACTGAGGGAGTACCATACCGTCAGAAGCTCAGCACTGAAGAAGTGCCACATTGTCAGACGTCAGTACTAAGGGAATGCTGCATTGTCAAAAAAGTATGTGCCCATATCCAAACAGCTGGCTGATTTAAGAAAATTGTCAACACCTGGGGAAGACATTTGCACAATGTATACTTGAAACAGAGGGAATTCCAGGAAAAGAAATGATTTTCCAAGTAATAAAAGTTTGTTCTCCACACATGAAAAACTCCAAGCACACTTTCATAGGTTTTCATATACGCAAAATTTTGTAAAAGTTCCCAAAACGGCAGCAACACGGGTAATAAAGGGATAAGAAAGGATATCATAATGCAGGAGAGCCGACACTTATACTTTAAGAACGCACAAAGCTCTGTCGAATTATCATAGAAGCACAGTACATACTTCTCATCTCTTTCAAGACATTGCACAAGGATTGGCAAGATTCCCGAGTTGATTAAGTCATCAATGGGTGGGTTCCTGTCACTTGACAGAAGTTTTCTGCATAAAAAAAAGAGTAAATATATGTTATACTTTGTACATTATGAACTAAATTAGGTATAAATCAAAACAGAATTTCAGAATACCTTTCATTTACCGCATTGTATCTCAATTTCTAACAGTTCACTTCTTTGACACATGACAACCTGAATCTAAGTCAGCATTGATAGTTTCTAATGGACTGTACTGTTAGAAGACATTTACAGACCCTCAATAACATGACACAAAAATAATCAGCTTTACCATTAAACATACATATTTAGTGTTTTAATATTAGTTCATGTGGAAATCTCCTGGCGTTGAAATAGATTTTGTGAAGATGAAAGATCTGAACTCCAAAATACTGATCACTGACCAGAAACTCAACCAGCCATATAAACACAGTGGCCTTAACAGCAGGAGAGGGGCTAGGAATACTGCAGGAAGTAACTCACCTCCTGACTCTCCAAAGGCTATCCACCATTTACAAGGCACAAGTCAGGAGGGTGATGGAATATTCCCTTGCCTGGATGAGTGCAGCTCCACTAACACTCAAGCTTGACACCATCCAGGACAATGCAGTCTGCTTGACTGGTTCCCCATACACCACCTTCAAATTCACTTCCTTCACTACCACCGTACAGAGGCAGCAATACATGCCATCTAATAGACACACAGCAAAAATAAACTAAGGCTTCTTTAATGGCACCTCCTACACTTATAACCACTTTCATCCAAGAAGAACAAGGTCAACAAGGACATGGCAACAGCACGACGTGTTCAGCTCCTCTTCAAGTTAGTCAGCATCCTGATTTGGAAATATATTGTGGTTCCTTCAGTTGATTTACCTGCAGCAGTTCTAAATCTTGGCTCATTCAGAAAGAGTCTATAGTTAACTTGGCAGAAGGAGCTCTTGACTTGGTTAGTCTCTGGCCAGGTGTTTATCCTCTATATTATACTTGGTGAGAAATAGAAACATAGAATTCTATCATTCAAAATGGAGGCATTCGACCCATGATGTCTGCACTGGCTCCTAAAAGAGTTACCCAGATGGTCCCACTCTGCAATCAAGTGACACTGTATTAAATAATTTCTGAAAGCCAAAATAGAAAACAACCAAGTACCCTTTTCCACTGCCTGTGTCATCCCCACAAAGAACTCAATTACATTTGGCAAAGCCACCTTGACTGTCTGGTACGAATTTATTTCTTAGAATCAATCCCTACAGTGTGGAAACAGGTCCTTCAGCCTAACAAGTTCACACCGACCCTCCGAAGAGTAACCCACCCAGACCAATTCCTCCTACTCTATATTTACCCCTGACTAATACACCTAACTTCCACATCCCTGAACACTGTGAGCAATTTAGCACAGCCAATTCACCTAACCTACATATCTTTGGACTGTGGGAGGACCACACAGACACAGGGAGAATATGCAAACTGCACACAGACAGTTGCAAGGCGGGAATCGAACCCGGATTCCTGGCACTGTGAGGCATTTCTCCAAATTGTTTACCTTTTCCCGTATTATAGCCTCCTCAGTTTTCCCACTACTGATGTGAAGCTGACAGGAATTAACATTAACTCTATTTTCTCTCCAAAGATGCAGCAGACCTGAGATTTTTTCCAGCAATTTCTGATTTTGTTCAATTCACGATGCTGTCTTTTTTGCATCTTTAATTGTTACAGTTCCCAGAAGGAACAGTTTTAATAAGGTGAATACTCCTGTAACTAAGGATTATAAAAGTTCAAATCTCTGCTTTGGTATTTCCATCTTGTACTCAGGCTTTTTCTGTAAAAAGAATATGTTAGTTAACGTAGAACATAGAAACGTACAGCACAGAACAGGCCCTTTGGTCCACGATGTTGTGCCGAGGATTAACCCTAATGTAAAATAAAATAACCTAACCTACACACCCCTCAATTCACTGCTGTCCATGTGCATGTCCAGCAGTCACTTAAATGTCTCTAACGATTCTACTTCCACCACCAGCGCTGGCAATACATTCACAACTCTCTGCATAAAGAACCTACCTCTGACATCTCCTCCATACCTCCTCCTAATATCTTCAAACTATGACCCCTCGTGCCAGTCAATCCTGCCCTGGGGAAAAAGTCTTTGGCTACTGATTCTATCCATGCCTCTCATTCCTTCGCATACCTCGATCAGATCTCCTCTCTTCCTCCTTCTCTCCAGAGAGAAATGTCCGAGCTTATTCAACCTTTCTTCATAAGGCAAGCCCTCCAGTCCAAGCAGCATCCTGGTAAACCTTCTTTGCACCCTCTCCAAAGCCTCTGTATCTTTCCTATAGTAGGGTGACCAGAACTGGACACAATATTCCAAGTGTGGTCTCACCAGGGACTTGTAGAACTGCAACAAAATCTCGCGGCTCTTAAACTCAATCCCTCTGTTAATGAAAGTCAAAATACCATATGCTTTCTTAACAACCCTATCCACTTGGGTGGCAACTTTGAGGGATCTATGCACTTCAATACTAAGATCCTGCTGTTCCTCTACACTGCAAAGAATACTGACTTTAACCTTACATTGAGCATTTAGGTTTGACCTTCCAAAATGCATCACTTCGCATTTATCCAGGTTTCTCAGCCCAGCTCTGCATCCTGTCTATGTCGCACTGCAGCCTGCAACAGCCCTCTATACTATCGACGGCACCTCCAACCTTAGTGTCATCTGCAAATTTATTAAACCACCTCTCAACCTCCTCATCCAAATCATTTATAAAAACTACAAAGGGCAGAGGGCCAAGAACAGAGCCCTGTGGGACCCCACTCAACACTGACCTCCAGGCAGAATACTTTCCATCTACAACCACTGTCTATCTTCTGTGAGCCAACCAATTCTGAATCCAGATAGCCAAATCTCCCTGTATCCCTTACCTCCTGACCTTCTGAATGAGCCTACCCTGGGGAACCTTATCAAATGCCATGCAGAAGTCTATATACACCACATCCACTGCTCGACCTTTGATGACCTGTCTTCTCACCTCCTCAAAGAACTCAACAAGATTGGTCAGGCATGACCTGCCCCTCAAAAGCTATGCCGACTGCATTTAATCATGCTATCCTTTTCCAAATAGTTATAAATCCTATCCCTCAGAATTCTTTCCAAAACCTTGCTGACCACAGACGTGAGACTGACTAGTCTGTAACTGCCAGGGATGTCCCTATTACCTTTTTTGAAAAAAGGAACATCATTCGCCTCCTTCCAATCCTACGATATGACTTCCATGGAGAGTGATAAAGCAAAGAACTTTGCCAGTGGCTTAGCAACCTCCTTTCTCGCTTCCCGGAGAAGCCTGGGATAAATCTGGTCTGGCCCTGGAGACTTATCAATCTTAATGTTTGCCAAAATTTCCAGCACATCAACTTTATCAATCTGTTTCCCAACTCCTCAAAGTTCTTATTCACAACAAGGTCCCTTTCCTTAGTGAAAACTGAAGCAAAAAACTCATTTAGAGCTTCCCCTACCTGTTCAGACTCCACGCACAAGTTCTCTCTGTTATCCTGATCAGCCCTACCTTCTCCCTGATCATTCTCTTCTTCCTCAAATATGAGTAAAATACCCTTGGGTTCTTCTTAATCCTTCCCACCAAGCCTTTTTAATGCCCCCTCAGTCCATTTCTGAGCTCCTTTCTATTAAGCCTGTAATCCTCTAAAGCTGTGCTAGATCCTTGCTTCCTCCACCTTCCGTAAGCTGCTTTCTTCCTTTTGACAAGAAGCTCTTCTGTTCTCATCATCCAAGGCTTGTTAATCTTATCCCTTCTTACCTGACTCAGAGCAACAAATTCATGCATCATTAACATTGACTTGTAATTTGTAGTGAGTGCTGACCTTGAAGAAAGCTGTCAGTGAAACCAAAATCTCACTAGACTGGCTTTCTGCTTTCCCAAGACCAATTTAAAGTGATAACCAGGCAGAACGAAGCAGCCAATCAAAATGAGTATTCACATAGCAAGACCAAGAAATATAAAAGACCCAATTAGCTCACTTTTAATTAAAGTGATCTGACAGGACAACAATTGATTATGTAACAATAATGATGCAAGCTGAAGTATGAATATAAACTTATGAAAACTGTTTTTAAATTAAAAAAGTATGGACTTAAAATCACAACAGAGAAATTTGACATTCAATAAATATGAAACTCATTTTTCAATATTAATGATGGGGTGTTTATTAGGACTTTTAATAGACAATAGGTGCAGGAGTAGGCCATTCTGTCCTTCGAGCCAGCACCACCATTCATTATGATCATGGCTGATCATCCTCAATCAGTATCCTGTTCCTGCCTTATCCCCATAACCCTTGATTCCACTATCCTTAAGAGCTCTATCCAACTCTTTCTTGAAAGTATCCACAGGCTTGGTCTCCACAGTTCAGGCAGCATCCAAGGAGCACCACTCACTGGGTAAAGAACCTACCCCTGACAGTCCCCCTCTACCTTCCACCCTTCACCTTAAATTTATGTCCCCTTGTAACACTGTTGTACCCAGGGAAAAAGTCTCTGTCTATCCTATCCATTCCCCTGATCATCTTATAAACTTCTATCAAGTCACCCCACATCCTTCACCGTTCCAATGAGAAAAGGCCTAGCACTCTCAACCTATCCTCGTACAACCTATTCTCTATTCCAGGCAACATCCTGCTAAATCTCCTCTGCACCCTCTCTAAAGCTTCCACATCTTTCCTAAAGTGAGGCGACCAGAACTCCACACAGTACTCCAAACGTGGCCTTACCAAGGTCCTGTACAGCTTCAACGTCACCTCACGACTCTTGAATTCAATCCCTCTGCTAATGAATGCTAATACACCATAGGCCTTCTTACAAGCTCTATCCACCTGAGTGGCAACTTTCAAAGATCTATGTACATAGACCCCAAGATCCCTCTGCTCCTCCACCTTACTAAGAACCCTACCGTTAACCCTGTATTCCGCATTCTTATTTGTCCTTCCAAAATGGACAACCTCACACTTGACAGGGTTGAACTCCATCTGCCGCCACTCAGCCCAGCTCTGCATCATATCCAAGTCCCTTTGCAGCCGACAACAGCCCTCCTCACTATCCACAACTCCACCAATCTTCGTATCGTCTTCAAATTTACTGACCCACCCTTTGACTTCCTCTTCCAAGTCATTAATAAAAATTACAAACAGCAGAGGACCCAGAACTGATCCCTGCGGAACTCCACTTGTAACTGGGCTCCAGGCTGAATATTTACCATCTACCACCACTCTCTGACTTCGACTGGTTAGCCAGTTCTCTATCCAACTGGCCAAATTTCCCACTATCCCATGCCTCCTGACTTTCCGCATAAGCCTACCATGGGGAACCTTATCAAATGCCTTACTAAAATCCATGTAATTACATCACTGCTCTACCCTCATCCACAGGCTTGGTCACCTCCTCAAAGAATTCAATAAGACTCGTAAGGCAAGACCTACCCCTCATAAGTCCGTCCTGGCTGTCCCTAATCAAGCAGTGTCTTTCCAGATACTCATAAATCCTATCCCTCAGTACCCTTTCCATTACTTTGCCTACCACAGAAGTAAGACTAACTGGCCTGTAATTCCCAGGGTTATCCCTATTCCCTTTTTTGAACGGGGCACAACAGTCGCCACTCTCCAGTCCCCTGGCACCACCCCCATTGACAGTGAAGATGAAAAGATCATTGCCAACGGCTCTGCAATTTCCTCTCTTGCTTCCCACATAATCCTAGGATATATCCCGTCAGGCCCGGGGGACTTGGCTATCCTCAAGTTTTTCAAAATGTCTAACACATCTTCCTTCCTAACAAGTATCTCCTCTAGCTTACCAGTCCATTTCATACTCTCCTCTTCAACAATACAATCCCTCTCGTTTATAAATACTGAAGAAAAGTACTCATTCAAGACCTCTCCTATCTCTTCCGA
Organism: Hemiscyllium ocellatum; assembly: GCF_020745735.1. NCBI lineage: Eukaryota > Metazoa > Chordata > Chondrichthyes > Orectolobiformes > Hemiscylliidae > Hemiscyllium > Hemiscyllium ocellatum. The sequence continues at coordinate 617,624 of NC_083411.1, read as the reverse complement.
GTCAATACACAGTCTCCCACTACTGCCCTTGATCGGACCTACCCTCGTTCTCATCATTCTCATGTTTCTCACACACGCATAAAAGGCCTTGGGGTTATCCTTGATCCTACCCACCAAAGATTTTTCATGCCCTCTCTTCGCTCTCCTAATCCCTTTCTTCAGCTCCCTACACGCTATCCTGTATCCCTCCAACGCTCTGTCTGAACCTTGTTTCCTCAACCTTATGTAAGCCTCCTTCTTCCTCTTTACTAGACATTCAACCTCCCATTCAACCTGCTGGACACACTTTCCTCATTCCTGAAGAAGGGCTTATGCCCGAAACGTCGATTCTCCTGTTCCTTGGATGCTGCCTGACCTGCTGTGCTTTTCCAGCAACACATTTTCAGCTCTGATCTCCAGCATCTGCAGTCCTCACTTTCTCCTCATTCAACCTCCCTCGTCAACCAAGGCTCCCTCACACGACCATCTCTTTCCTGCCTGACAGGTACTCTTTTCCTCGAAAATGTTCCACATTTCAATGACATCCTTCCCTGACAGCCTATGCTCCCAACTTATGCTCCTCAGATCCTGTCTTGCAGGATCATATTTACCCTTCCCCCAATTGTAAAACCTACCCTGTTGCACGCACCTATTCCTGATGAAGGGCTTTTGCCCGAAACGTCAATTTTCCTGCTCCTCGGATGCTGCCTGACCTGTTGTGCTTTTCCAGCACCACTCTAATAATGAATATTTATTTAATCTACTTCTCTCTGTTCACCGGACCTAAACATACAGTTGCTAACTGTTGATAAATTCTCCACTTGCGTTGTTCAGACTGAGGGTACTTCGATAAAGAGAATAAACCAGAGACTGAAACTAAGGAAGATTTTTGGAACTTCCTAAGGGAACCACTTGGTGGCAGCATCAGTTTGGGTTTGAGTTTCTCTAAATCTATGCTTTTTCACTATCCTCAATTAGTCCACGGGCTAAGTCTGCCTAACATCAGCCGTATCTCCACCTTACCAATCCAGCTTCGCATCACTGCATTAATTAAATCTCCTTTATTTGAAGTGGATTAAAAGTATTCAGCCTTTTTGAACACACAATTTTTCATTAAATCTGGGGCAGTGTTGGCATTGGAATAATGAATCTTTTTTGTTGACCCTGCTCACAGAGCGGGACTTTTAAGATTTTATTCTGGAGTAATACTGGTTTGAGTGGGTCCTTGAAATCTTCTAGATTAATTCAGATCAGTGATAAAGGATAGATTTAGAAAAACTCAAACCCTCACTGAAGTTGCCATCCAGTGGCTCCCTCAGGGATTGAAGTTCTAAAAAACTTACATAGTTAACAGTCACTGATTTATTCACTTGATTGGAGTACCTTTGCTCTGAGCTACACAAGGAGAGAATCGATCAACAGAAAGCAGCAAGATGTTTGATCAACCATAGTTGTGGTGTTCTTTCAATAATTATACCTCCTCTCCACATCTTACCCATACTCTCTTCTTGGGCTTCAACTCTGGTAAATCTTGTGGTCTTTGCAAGTTATTGAATTTTTGGTCGTGGTTGTCTCTTCATGATATTTTATTTCGTAGTTGTTTTCTACAACATTAGGTTTTGATGGAAGTTGTGTTCTCATTCTCCCTACCTAATATTTCTAGCGGTGATAATCCATTCGGAGTAGTGAGGATTGATCATTCAATCCAGTAAGATTAAGACCTTCTTATAAATTAGGATCAGGAATTTGTCTGCTCAAACTTTAATCATTCACACCCCTAATTCAGCCTCTCCAGCTGAACTGGTAACATGAAAACATATTTAATTTTGGAACTGCTTGTGTTTTTTTTATTATACATTCATGGGTTAAGGGGGCCATTGTCTGTGCCAACATTTGTTAGCCTAGAATGCCACTGAAGCTCCTACTCAACTTTGTCAGAGGACAGATACGAGTCAACCATATTGCTAAGACTTTGTAACATGTAGGCCAGACCTGGTAAACATGATAAATTTTCTTTCTAAAAAGACATTTGTGATGTTTATGTTTTTTTTTACAGACACTCAACAATGGGTAGGGTTGGAATACTATTAGAATTTTAACTCTAAATTTGGATTGAATTGCAATCATCTGTCTGCTGTGATGGGATTTGGATGTGGACGTGCAGAACATAATTTGGATCTTTGGATCAATAGGCAGTGACAACATTACTAAGTAATAACCGCAGCTGCAATCTTTGGTGCAACGTCTGACATGACAATGTCCAGGATCTTGAGTGTACAGTAATGTCTTTTGAGGGACTGAATACAATATCTGTTGTGTTATTACACTAAAAGCTAACTTCAATCTATCTTGAATAATAACCAATAGTTATAAGGTCTATATAACCTTGAACTCAAACAAATCCATTCTCAGTTGCTTCCACCCTACTGATGGGAAATGTAACAATGGTTTTTTTTGGTCTTGTATGTCTTCTAGACAGTGGTGATGTCTGGCCACTAAATTGACTGCTGCATCCATACACATCACTTCATAATTCCCAAAATTCTTTGATGGGTGGGGAGGGGGCATGCATTGAAGAATTGTAACTAATCTCTTGAAGACCAGTAATTTGCCAACAACTGTGAGGTGCTTACACTGTTCAAAGTGCTGGTTTGGTATCAGAATATTGGGTACATAATGTGGTCATCCTTTCAGAAAACAGTTCTCGACTTGGAAACATTCAAAACAAGACTTTGGCTTGCCTTATCTCTTGCAATGTCCTTTCAGTAGCTAGTAGGTTCTTATTAAAATAGGAAGACCAAAACTGTACAGATGCAGCCTCACAAATGTCCTATATAATTAAATCATAACCTCCCTACTTTTGCATTCAATTCCCCTGTGATAAATGATAATATTCTATTACCTTTCCTGATTACTTGCTGCGCCTGCATACTAACCTTGTGATTAATGGATCAGGTTTGCTCACTAAGCTGGAAGGTTCATTTTCAGACGTTTCATCATACTCGGTAACATCTTCAGTGAGCCTCTGGCTGAAGCATTGCTAATGTTTCCTGCTTTCTATTCATATAGTTGGGTTTCTTTGGGTTGGTGATGCCATTTCCTGTGGCGACGTCATTACCTATTCTTTTTCTCAGGGGTGATAAATCGGGTCCAAGTCAATGTGTTGGTTGGTAGAGTTCCAGGTGGAATGCCATGCTTCTAGGAATTCTCGTACGTCTCTCTGTTTGGCTTGTCCTAGGATGGATGTGCTGCGCCAGTCAAAGTGGTGTCCTTCTTCATCAGTATGTAAGGATATTAGTGAGAGAAGGTCATGTCGTTTTGTGGCTAGTTGATGTTCATGTATCCTGGTGGCTAGTTTTCTGCATGCTTGCCCAAAAACATCAACTAGCCACAAAACGACATGACCCTCTCTCACTAATATCCTTACATACTGATGAGGAAGGACACCACTTCGAATGGGACAACACATCCATCCTAGGACGAGCCAAACAGAGACACGCACAAGAATTTCTAGAAGCAGGGCATTCCAACCGGAACGCTATCAACAAACACGAACTCAGACCCGATTTACCAACTCCTGAGAAAAAGAATAGGAAATGACATCACCAACCAAAGAAACCCAAACATATAAATAGAAATCAGGAATCATCAGCAATTCTTCGTCCAGGGGTTCACTGAAGATTTTACCTAGTATGGTGACAATGCGTCTGAAAACGAACTTTCCACCTCAGCGAGCACCTACATCCCGAACCTCAACCTGAGCTACAAATCTTCTCAAAACTCAGTTGTGATTCATGCACTAGGTCACCTACACTCTATATCTAAAAGCTCTGCAATCTCTCAGCAATTAGACAATGGACTGCAGGGATTCAAAATAGCAGCTCTCCACCATCTTCACTAAAGATGAGCAATAAATGACATAGGTAAATAACTAGGTGAAACAGTATTACAGATATCAAAAATAAAGATACTTCCATTTTACCCCAAACAACGATACTCAAACCACAGTGAGGGATCACCCTGTTTCCATTTTAAAGTTCCTTGTTCAGTAACACCGCTGTAATTGGATTCCTTTCAATCAAGACAATTTCTTTCGTCAATGTCCCTTCCTGGGATCCATGCAGAAACTGTTATCACAATCATTTATTTCTTAACATGAGTTCCTTAACCTCTTCTTCCATAGCCCTTTGTTTCTTGAGCTTTTCTCAATGACTCCGAGCCATGACTTTGGAGATTGCTAAACTGCACTGCACTTTTTAGATGGTTACGTCGTTCTAAAAGGAAGTGTTTATGTCTCCCTGTCTCGAAATATTTCTGACATTCAGTCACCCACTCTTGAACAAAGTTAAAGTTGAAATGGAAACTTTGTCCAATAGAGGGAATTGCTGGTAAGACTCAACAATTTGATTGAGCATCACCTTGTGGGGTGCTGAGATATTATAGCCCCATTCCAGAGAACAAGTTTGGCAAATCACTTGGAAATTCATTTGTGCATACACCAAAGGTGTGTAATAACATCTGTGTAGGATGATCAGAACAGTGGGTTAAATAAAAGAAAAATGCTGATGCACAAATGAATTTCCGAGTGATTTGCCAAACTTGTTCTCTGGAATGGGGCTATCATATCTCAGCACCCCACAAGGTGATGCTCAATCAAATTGTTGAGTCTTACCGGCAATTCCCTCTATTGGACAAAGTTTCCATTTCAACTTTAACTTTGTTCAAGAGTGGGTGACTGAATGTCAGAAATATTTCGAGACAGGGAGACATAAACTCTTTCTTTTAGAAAGACACTGCATGGTGGCACAGTGGTTAGCACTACTGCCTCACAGCACCAGAGACCCAGGTTCAATTCCCACCTCAGGCAACTGTCTTTGTGGAGTTTGCACATTCTCCCTGTGTCTGCGTGGGTTTCCTCCGTGTGCTCCGGTTTCCTCCCACAGTCCAAAATAAAATGTGCAGGTTAGGTGAATTGGCCGTAGTGTTAGGTGTAGGGGAATGGGTCTAGGTGGGTTGCTCTTCGGAGGCCGGTGTGGACTTGTTGGGCCAAAGAGCCTGTTTCCACACTAAGTAATCTAATCTTAAAAAAAAAATTTTGACCCAGCCAGCAACAGCCACATCCCATGAGTGAACAAAAGCTTCAAAGTTCAATCTATCTAATTCCCCTTTTAGCCTTCTTACATCCTCTTCACGACATACCTAACTTTATGTCATCAGAACATTTAGCAACCATGCGTCAGTACCTTCAGCCAAGTCATTTATAGAAGTTGTAAAAGGTTTAGCTTATAACAGTGATACCTGTGACACACCACTCTTTCTGGTTGGTAAGATGTAAATGGTCCATTTGAACCTATACTATTTTTTTGCTAACTAGCCAATCTTCAACCTAGATTAGAGTGGTGCTGGAAAAGCACAGCAGGTCAGGCAGCATCCGAGGAGCAGGAAAATTGATGTTTCAGGCAAAAGCCCTTCATCAGGAATAGAGGTTTCCAGCATCTGCAGTCCTTGTTTTTTACCTAATCTTCAATCTATACTACTATACTGCCACGTTAGGTTCCATTTCCCAAAATAATCTTCCATGTTTTCAAATGCCTTCTGGAAATCTAAACACAGTTCATCCAGTAGTTCCTCAAATTCACAGCACATTACTTTCTCAAAAAACTAAAATAAAAATTGAACATGAATTCCTTTTCATAAAATTGTTGATTCTACCTAATTACATTCAATCTTTCTAAATGTCCTACTATAACATCTATAATACACAGAACATAAAAAAGCACAGAACAGGCCCTTTGGCCCACGATGTTGTGCAGAGATTTAATCCTAATGTCAAATATGGTATCTTAACCTACACACCCCTCAACTCTCTGCTATCCATGTGCATGTCCAGCAGTCGCTCAACTGTCTTTAATAACTCTGCTTCCACCACCACCACTGGAAATACATTCCATGTATTCACAACTCTCTGCGAAAAGAACCTACCTCTGACGACTCCTTTATACCTTCCTCCTAATATCTTCAAACTATGACTTCTTGTACCAGTCAATCCTGCCCTGGGGAAAAAGTCTCTGGCTATTGACTCTATCTATTCCTCTCATTATTTTGTACACCTCGATCAGGTCTCCTCTCTTCCTCCTTCTCTCCAGAGAGAAAAGTCTGAGCTTATTCAACCTCTCTTCATAAGACAAGCCCTCCAGTCCAGGCAGCATCCTGGTAAACCTTCTTTGCACCCTCTACAAAGCCTCTGTATCTTTCCTACAGTAGGGTGACCAAGACTGGACACAATATTCAAGTGTGGTCTCACCAGGGACTTGTAGAGCTGCAGCAAAACCTCGCTGCTCTTAAAACTCGATCCCCCTGCTCATGAAAGCCAAAACACCACATGCTTTCTGAACAACCCTATCCACTTGGGTGGCAACTTTGAGGGATTTATGTACTTGCCCACCCAGATCCCTCTGTTCCTCCACACTGCCAAGAATCCTGTCTTTAATCCTATATTCAGCATTTGAGTTCGACCTTCCAAAATGCATCACTTCGCATTTATCCAGGTTGAACTCCATCTGTAATTACTCAGCCCAGCTCTGCATCCTGTCTATGTCACACTGCAGCCTGCAGTAGCCCTCTATACTATCAACAACACCTCCAACCTTTGTGTCATCTGCAAATGTACTAAACCACCCCTCAACCCCTGTGGGATACCACTCAACGCTGACCTCCAGGCAGAATACTTCCCGTCTACAACCACTCTCTGCCTTCTGTCAGCCAGCCAATTCTGAATCCAGATAGCTAAATCTCCCTGTATCCCATACCTCCTGACTTTATGAATGAGCCTACCATGGGGAACCTTATCAAATGCCTTGCTCAGGTCCGTATACATCACATCCACTGCTCGACCGATCAGTTTTGACACCTCCTCAAAGAACTCAAAGTTTTGTGAGGCATGACCTGCCCCTCACAAAGCTGTGCTGACTGCCTTTAATCACATTATGCTTTGCCAAATAGTCATAAATCCTATCCCTCAGAATTCTTTCCAAAACTTTGCTGACCACAGACGCAAGACTGACTAGTCTGTAATTGCCAGGGATTTCCTTATTATCCTTCTTGAAAAAAGGAACAACATTTACCTCGTTCCAATCCTCTGGTACAACTCCTGTGGAGAGTGAGGAGACAACCTCCTTTCTCGCTTCCCGGAGCAGCCTCGGATAAATCTGGTCTGGCCCTAGAGACTAATCAATCTTAATGTTTTCCAAAATTTCTAGCACATCAACTTCATCAATCTTGATCTGTCAAGACCATATCCCAGCTCCTCTTAAGTTTTCATTTACAACAAGGTCCCTTTCCTTGGTGAAAACCGAAGCAAAAAACTCATTTAGGACGTCCCATATCTGCTCAGACTCCACGCACAAGTTCCTTACGCTATCCCTGATCGGCCCTACCTTCTCCCTGATCGTTCTCTTATTATCAAAGCTATTAACAAAGACATTACATCTTCCATATGACAACCAAGCAGCTAGCTAGCCTGTAGCTTCCTCCTTTTTGAATGAAAGAGTTATGTCCATTATTTTCCAATCTAATGGAGCCATCCCTGAATTAAGGGCATTTTCAAAAATTATAGTCAACCCATCAACCGGTCACTTCTTTTAACACCACAGAATAAAGTTAATGAGGACTGGCAACTTATCAGTTGATAGCTCCAACAATTTACTCAGTACCATTCTCCTGGTGAATAATTTTCCTGAGTTCCTCCCTCTCTTCCATTTACAGATTTACAGCCATTTCTGATATGTTACCTGTACTGTCCACAGCAAAGACCGATACAGAATTTGTGTTATCTATACTCATGTCATTCTTGACAGCATCTGCTGTAGGTTCGACCTTCCTCTGTACACAATTCAGAAACTGAATCGTGCCATACAAGGCTTAACCTTAGTGCTAAAGTCGAGGCAGCATCTTAAACCTTCTTTCACATTCAGGAGGGTTACCAACAGATGATGGTTAGTTTTGATTTTGAACGGCAATCTAATTCCAGAGTCTAAAACATGGTTAAGTCCCCATATGATGACTAAAGCTTTTTACTCAAAGAACAAAGAAAATGATCAAGGGCCAAAGGCCCTGCACTGCACTGTAAAATTTACAGCCCAGGAACAGGCCCTTTGGCCCACCAAGCCTGAGCCGATCCAAATGTACTGCCTAAACCTGTTGGTCAATTCCTAAGCATCTGTATCCCTCTGCTCCCCACCTACTCAAGCATCTGTCCAGGCACATCTTAAATGAATCTACCGTGCCTGCCTCTACCACCTCTGCTGGCAATACGTTCCACATGCCCACCACCCTGTGTGAAGTACTTGCTGCATGTATCCCCCTTAAACTTTCCACCTCTCACCTTGAAAGAGTGACCTCTCGTTATTGAACCCTGGGAAAAAGCTTGTCTCTATCCACCCTGTCTATATACCCTGCATGATTTTGTAAACCTCAATCAGGTCCCCTCCAATCTCCTTTTTCCTAATGAAAACAAACCTAACGTACTCAACTTCTCTTCATAGCTAGCACCTTCCATACCAGGCAAATCCTCGTAAACCTTCTCTGCACCCTCTCCAAAGCGTCCACATCCTTTTGGTAATGTGGCGACCAGAACTGTACACAGTATTCTAAATGCGGCCGAACCAATGTCTTGTACAATGTTAATATGACCTGCCAGCTCTTATACTCAATACCCCGTCCAATGAAGGCAAGCATACTATCTGCCTTCTTGACCACTCTATCCACCTGTGCATCAACCTTCAGGGTACAATGGACCTGCACTCCCAGATCTCTTTGTCCATCAACTTTTCCCAAGGCTCTTCCATTCATTGTATAATTCGCTCTAGAATTCGCCTTGCCTAAATGCATCACCTCACATTTATCTGGACTGAAAACCATCTGCCACTTTTCCGCCCAACTCTCCAGTCTATCTATATCCTCCTGTATTCTCTGAATGCTTTCTGCTACTTCACCAATCTTTGTGCCATCTGTAAACTTGCTGATCATACCAACAGTGCCCTCTTCTAGATCATTTATGTATATTACAAACAGTGGCCCCAATACTGACCCCTGTGGAACACCACTGGTCACCTTTCTCCACTTTGAGAAACTCCCTTCAACTACTGCTCTGTTTCCCTGTTGCTCAACCAGTTCTTTGTCCACCTAGCTAGAACACCCTGCACACCATGTGACTTCACTTTCTCCATTAGTCTACTAGGGGAAACCTTATTAAAAGCCTTACTGAAGTCCATGTATATGACATCAACAACCCTTCCTTCATCTATCAACTTGGTGACTTCCTCGAAGAACTAAGTTGGTAAGGCACGATCCCTCCCGCACAAAATCATGTTGCCTATCACTGATAAGCCCATTTTTTTCCAAATATAAATAGATTCTATCCCTCAGTGCCTTCTCCAGCAACAATCCCATCAATGACGTCAGGCTCACTAGTCTGTAGTTACCCGGAATATCCCTACTACTCTTCTTGTACAGGGGGACAACATTAGCAACCTTCCAGTCCTCCAGCACCTCACCTGTATTTAAGGATGCCACAAAGATATCTGTCAGGGCCCCAGCTATTTCCTCTCTCGCCTCCCTCAGCAACCTGGGATAGATCCCATCCAGTCCTGGAGATTTGTCCACCTTAATAACCTCTAGCCTAACCAACACATCTTCCCTACTTATGTCAACGTGATCTAAACTAATCAAACTTCTCTCTCTAATCTAAGATTCATCATGTTCCTCTCCTCAGTGAACACGGATACAAAGTAATCATTCAGAATCTCACCCACTTGCTCAGCTTCGACACGCAGCCTTCCTTCATTATCCTTTTGTGGACCAATCCTTTCTCTAGTTACCCGCTTGCTACTTATAAAAGAATAAAATACTTTGGGATTCTCCTTTGGGGAGTAACAATATTCTGTTAATCACTTAGAAGCACAAAAAAAAGGTCTATGTTTCACACTTTCCTGCAGATAAGGCATCTGCCACTATTGCAGTTGGTGAACACAGATCATTACGTGCTAAGAATTCTCAAGAGATGAGTTGTTTAATCTTTTCAAAAGTGACTTGCTAATTTACATTTCAGCAACACCAATGATGGTCTCAAAAGCTCTCTCACTGACCTTTGTCAAATTTAATCGGAATTAACAATCCAATTTACCATCCCATAGATCTTTTGAAGTTCTCAGACATTCCTAGGTGGAGATTCTCTTCGAGTTTTATTTTTGTAGACCAAATGTAATTCCAATGGTTTAAACAACGTATCCAAATAATTTTACCCTGTACTTGACAAATTCACATTTTTTCATTAAGTGTTAGGCCAGCATTGTGTGAGATTCTCAAGACATTTCCGACTCTTTGGCCACCCACTCTGGAACAAAATTAAAGTTGATTCAACAATTTGGTTATACATTTGGGTGCTCAGAAATTCGGTCTTTATCAACCCATTCCAGAGAACAATGTTGGCAAACCACTTTGAAATTCATTTGTGCATTCAGTATCAGCAACCATGAAATGTTACAGAACAATATCAGCTGCTTTTCTACTTAGAGAATAGTTTTAATTGTAAATGACATGGACTCAATAGTTTTGCAATTTTTATAGTTAAGATTCACCATTAGCTAGCCTTTAATTTTTAGTAAGTTTCCTCCAGGACCTTGTAATTTAATCTGTTTGAGCCATTTTAGGAAATCTAACAACACTACACACTGCTCCTTTAGATAATTTAAACTCTGAGGACGGTTCATCCACTTCTGGTTAAGTATTCCATTACTCATTGTCAGTTGCGTTTATTACTGCTAGGAAGGATTTGGAAACTGTGATGCTTTAACGATTTCTGCCCCTGTGCACTGGTTATCTGCATCCTAAAATGATGTGGTGTTCAGATCTGTTACCCTTGTCCTTTTAGGTGGTAGTGGTCGTGTGCGTGAAAGGTGCTGTCTAATAAGACTGGTGAATTTATGCAGTGCATCTTGCATACGGTAGGTATTACTGCTACAAATCATCGGTGATAGAAGCATAGAATCCCTACAGTATGGAAACTGACCATTCAGCCTATGCTCCAAAGAACATCCCACCCAGACCCAGTCCTTCCTCACCCCTACTCCATGAGAAATCCACCCAACCTGCTTACTGCTGGACAATGGGAAGAAATCAGAGCATCCAGAAGAAACCCAGACAGATGTGGAGAGAATTTCACCCTAGGATGGAATCAAACCCAGGTCCCTGGCGTTGTGAGGTAGCAATGCTAATCACTGAGCCACCATGCCACCCTGAGGGCAAGAGGGAATGAATGTTGTAGATGTGGTATCAATCAAGCAAGACACTTTGTCCTGGATGATGTCAAGTTTCTTGAGTGCTGCTGGAGCTGCAAATATCCAGTCAAGTGGGGAGTATTCCATTACACTCCTCACTTGCGACTTGTAGATGGTGGACAGGATCGGGGGAATCAGGTGGTGAGTTCCTCCCTGCAGGATTTCCAGTCTTTGATTGCTCTTATAGCCATGGTATTTTGTTTCTTGTCTATAGCAATCTTCAGGATGTTGATAGCAGGGGATTCATCAATGATAACGTCAAAGGTTGATGGTTAAATTGTCTCTTGTTGGAGATGATCATTGACTGTACAAAAGTTAATTGCCACTTATCAATCTACCCCAGATATTGTCCAGATCCTGCTGCATTTGACAGGAATGCTTCAGTATGTTACTCACAAATGGTGCTGAACACTGGTTAGAACACTGCATTGAGGAACTCCTGAAGTAATGACCTGTGACTGAGATGACTGATCTTTGTTATGAAACTGTTGACAATACTGGACAAGTTAAGTTCTAAAATGAATCCTGTCTTGAGAGACCATACATTTGATTTTTGCAATACATTCACCATGCTGGTCAGTCACTAAACATATTCACAAGAGGCTGCCATTGTTCTTTTGTTAAGAGAACAAAATTTATTATGCATTAAAGGAAAAAATAAGTTTTACAGTGTAAAACAACTAGGTGAAACAGTATTACAGATATCAAAAATAAAGATACTTCCATTTTACCCCAAACAACAATACTCAAACCACAGTGAGGGATCACCCTGTTTCCATTTTAAAGTTCCTTGTTCAGTAACACCACTGTAATTGGATTCCTTTCAATCAAGACAATTTCTTTCGTCAATGTCCCTTCCTGGGATCCATGCAGAAACTGTTATCACAATCATTTATTTCTTAACATGAGTTCCTTAACCTCTTCTTCCATAGCCTTTTGTTTCTTGAGCTTTTCTCAATGACTCTGAGCCATGACTTTGGAGATTGCTAAACTGCACTGCACTTTTTAGATGGTTACGTCATTCTAAAAGGAAGTGTTTATGTCTCCCTGTCTCGAAACATTTCTGACATTCAGTCACCCACTCTTGAACAAAGTTAAAGTTGAAATGGAAACTTTGTCCAATAGAGGGAATTGCCTGTGAGACTCAACAATTTGATTGAGCATCACCTTGTGGGGTGCTGAGATATGATAGCCCCATTCCAGAGAACAAGTTTGGCAAATCACTCGGAAATTCATTTGTGCATCAGCATTTTTCTTTTATTTAACCTACTGTTCTGATCATCCTACACAGATGTTATTGCACACCTTTGCAGCATGTAGGTCTTGAATCTAGGCCTCATGGTCCAGGAGTATGGATGTTATCACTGCACAAGGAGGACCACTGAATTTAGTATCTCATAAACCATACAAAGCAATTCCAGTTGTGCAGCTTAGGTGCACTGGCCATGCTAAATTGTCCCATGGTGTCTAGAGATATGCAGGCTGGATAGATCAGCCATGATAAATGCAGGATTGCTGGGATGCTCCTCTGATGGCTACTTCAGTGTCAGTGGACCAAATGGCAACTAACTGCACTGAATGGATTCTATGATTCTGTGTCAAAAGGAATTCTTACACCTCAGTTTTAAAATCTCCAGACAACCTGTCACCACTCACAAAACACAAATCTGAAACTGAAACTTCTTAACTATACTACATAGAAATACAAATCAAACTTAAAGCTTTTCAAGTTTCCAGACATTATTATTAATACATCATAAAGTTGCATAACACTTAACAACCTCCTTTATGTTCGGTACGACTCCAACTAGTAGACACTACTCCCCACTCTTGGTCAAATGCTGCCTTGATGTCAAGGGTAGACACTCATCTCATCAATGGAGTTCTGCTCTTTTGTTCATTTCTAGACCAAGGCTGTAATGAAGTCAGATGCTGAATGGCCCAGGCGGAACCCAAATAAAAGCCCATAACAGCACCGCCTATAATCCTTTCCACTGTGCTGAGAATCAAGTGATGGACAACAATTGGTTGGGTGGGATTTGCCCTGTTTTTTTTGAGAGCAGAGCATCTGACACAATTGTCAGATAGATGGCAGCGTTGTAGCTGTTTGGCTAGGGGCATGACTAGAGGTTCTGAAATGGAGAGATAAATGGGAGGGGTGGGACTAGGGAGAAGGTAGTTAAGAAAGCAATAGGCGGATGGAGGTGGGGGTAAAGGTGATAGGTCAGAGTGTAGAGTGGAGCGGATAGGTGGGAAGGAATGTTGACAGGAGGGACAGGATAGGAGGGTGGTGCTGAACTGGAAGGTTGGAACTGGGGTAAGTGGGGGGAGGGGAATGAGGGAACTGGTGATGTCCACATTGACGCCCTGGGGTTGAAGTGTTCCGAGGCAGAAGATGAGGCGTTCTTCCTCCAGGCATCGGGTGGTGAGGGAGTGGCAGTGGAGGTGGCCCCCAGGACCTGCATATCCTCTGCAGAGTGGGAGGGGGAGTTGAAATGTTCAGCTACGGGATGGTGGAATTGCTTGGTGCAGCTGTCCCGGAGATGTTTTCTAAAGTACTCTGCGAGAAGACATCCAGTCTCCCCAACGTAGAGGAGAACGCATCGGGATCAACGGATACAATAAATGATGCGTGGAAGTGCAGGTGAAACTTTGATGGATGTGGAAGGCTCTATAGGGCCTTAGATGGAGGCAAGGGGGGAGGTGTGGATGCATGTTTTGCGATTCATGCGGTGGCAGGGGAAGGTGCCAGGACAGGAGGGTGGGTTGTTGGGAGGCTTGGACATGACCAGGTGGTCACAGAGGGAATGGTCTGTGCAGAAAGCATATATGGGTGGGAATGGAAATATCTCTTCGGTGGTGGGGTCAATTTGCAGGTGGCGGAAATGGCAGAGGATGATGCGATGGTTTGCCAAAATTGTTCTCTGGAATGGGCTGATAATGACTGAATTTCTGAGCACCCAAATGCTTAACCAAATTGTTGAGTCAACTTTAACTTTGTTCAAGAGTGGATGACCAAAGAGTTCTCTACACTGGGGAGACTGGATGCCTTCTTACAGAGTGCTTTAGGGAACATCTCTGGGACACCCGCACCAACCAACCCCACTGCCCCGTGGCTGAACATTTCAACTCCCCCTACCACTCTCCAAGAACATGCAGGTCTTGGGCCTCCTCCATCGCCACTCCCTCACCACCTGACGTCTGGAGGAAGAACACCTTATCTTGCGCTGCGGAACCCATCAACCCCAGGGCATGAATGTGGACTTCACTAGTTTCCTCTCCTGCCCCCCCCCCCCCACTGCCAAACACCACCACCTTACCCCAGTTCCAACCTTCCAGCCCAGGACCACCCTCATGACCTATCCTACTTATCATTCTTCCTTCCCACCTATCCACTCCACCCTCCTCTGACCTATAACCTTTACCCCCATCTCCAGCACTCTCAGCTACCTTCTCCATAACCCCCCCTGCCCCCCACCTCCCATTTTATCACTGCACGCCCAAGGCTCCCAGCCTTATTCCTGATGAAGGGGTCTGGCCCAAAACGTTGATTCTCCTGCTCCTTGGATGCTGCCTGACCTGCTGTGCTTTTCCAGCAACACACTCCAAACTCTGATCTCCAGCACCTGCGGACCTCACTGTCTCCTAGAGATTCTGAGAGCCATTTGATATGATGTTACTTCAAAGGTAACTTTTAAGCTTATGGAAATGAAAGCTTATGGTGTCCAGGGTAACATAACGGCATTATAGAAAACTGGCTCACCAACAGGAAGCAGCGATTAGGCATAAGTAGGTCATTTTCGGTTGGCAAGATGCAATAGGATACCACAGGGATTAATACTGGAGTTTCGAGTTTTTACAGTTTAAAGACTTAGACGAAGGGACTGAAGATACTGTTGCTAAACTTGCTGGCAATACAGGTAGGTAAGCTAATTCTAGTGGTAGGAAAGTAAACTATGAAGCATATAATATGGGAAATTGTGAATGTCCATTTTGGTCAAGAGAATTAAAAAAGCATATTACCTAAACTGTGGAAATTGAGGAGCTGAGATACAGAGTGACCTAGGTGCGCAAGTTCATGAATTGTAAGAGTTTAGTATGCATCTACAGAAAGTGTTTAGAAAAGCTAATCTAATGTTATCATTTAGGGAATCAAATCAAGGGAGGTTATGCTTCAGTTATACAGGATATTAGTGAGATCATATCTGTTGTGTACAGTATTGGTCTCTATTTAAGAAAAGATTTAGGTGTGCTGGAAACAGTTCAGGGGTTTACCACATTACTTCCTGGCATGGATGGGTTGACTTATGAGGAAAGGTTGGACAGGCTAGGCTTGTATCTGGAGTTCAGAAAAATATGAAGAGAGTTGATTTGATGCAGAGAAGTGAGTGGTCTTGACAAACTGGATGTAGAAAGGATGCTTCGTCATTTGAGAAGATCTTGAACTTGGGCATACTGTTTAAGGCAATGAAATGGAAAAGGGATGAGTGCTTTTGGAACTTACTTCCTCAAAAAAAAAGGTGGAAGCAGAGTCTTTGAATATTTTTAAGGTGGAAATAGGGACTTGGTAAGCAAGGGGCTTACAGGTTATTGACAGTAGCAGGAATAGGGAATAATTGGATCAGCCTTGATCTTATTCAAAGTTGAAGCAAGTTCAAAGGTCCAAGTGACTTATTCCAGCTCCTAATTTCTATGCTTAAATGCAATTCTTCAATACTTTTGTTACCATGTTGCCAGGACATTCAATGCTTCTAGAAGTCTCATGGAGTGATTCAAATTGGTTGAAGATTCATGTCAGTGATGCCAGGACCCTCATCAAGATGACAAGATGAATGATCCATTCAGCACCTCTGGATGAAGATGAATGCAAATACTTCAACATTGTATTTTGCAGTGATGTGCATGGCTCCCACATCATTGAGGATAGGGACAGTTGTGAAACCACCTCCTTCTGTTGGTTTAACTGCCCACCATTATTTGTCACTTGATGTAGAGACTGCAGACATTAGATTGTATTGATGAATCCTGGGATTGCTAACCTCTATGTATGTTGTGTGTCTGCTGCTGTTTGGCATACTACTTCTATGTTATAGCTTTTAAAGGTTGACAACTCATTTTTTAGTATGCCTGCAGCTGTTTCTGTCATGCCCACCTGCACTCTTCAATAAACCAAAGGTGATCCCCTGACTTGATGGTAATGGTGGAATGTAAAACATGCCAGGCTGTGAGGTTGTAGACCATATCAGAGTACAAATCTGCTGCTGCCGATGATCCAGAGCACTTTGTAGATACACATTTTTGAGTTGCTAGATCTGTTTGCAGTCTGTTCTACTTAGCATGATGGTAGTATCACATGAGGGACGGTACCTTCAATGGGAAGGCAGGATGTTTGACTCCATAAGGACTGTGCAGTGATCACTAGTAATACTGCAATGAACAGCTGCATCTGCAACAACTAGAACGTTGAGGAGGAGTTCAAGTAAGGTCTTCCCACTTGTTGGTTCCCTCACCACCTGCCACAGTCACAAATCTAGCAGAAAAGTCCATTAGGAGCCTATTTTTCATTACTCGTTCATCAAATGTGGGCATTGCTGACTACTGAGCCACTTTCCGAGATGAATATTCAAGTTTTGCATCCAGAGTACATTGTGTCCCCCTCACCCTCAGTGCTTTCTCCAAATACTGGTCAGTGTGGAGGAGAACTGATTGATCAGCCGAACTAGTGGGGGGGGATGTGGGATTGTGGTGAAGTGGAAGGGGGTTGTCAGATTTTCTTGCCATACCTTCATGGCATCAAATGTTGAGATTTCCCAAGGCAAGTCCCTCCAGATTGTATATTTCTGGATTAGCTGTTCTGCCAGGTCTGCTTTACTGGTAGGACAGGACGTGCCCAGCGATGAATTAAAACAAAGAATGCAGAAATTGGAGATCTGAAACAAAGAAATTGCTTTCAGTTCTCCCAATTTTTGCACAAGTCCCCAGATGTTACTAATGAGGATTGTGTAAAGTTGACAGGGCTTAGAGTGAGAGATGTACAGCACCAAAACATACCCTTCAGTCCAACTTGTCCATGCCAACCAGTCATCCTAACCTAATCCAGTCCCATTTGCCAGCGCTTGGCCCATATCTCTCTAAACCCTTCCTATTCATATACCTATCCAGATGCCTTTTAAATGTGGTAATTGTACCAGAGTTTGCTGTTAGCATTGCTCATGCCTGGATTGATGCTTGTTGGTCCATCCACTTTCATTGTTTTGCATCAGATTGATACAACTAGGTGGCTTGCTGAGCCATTTTACAGCCAACCACATTATGTGTGCCTGCAAACCCAGTGCAAAGATGACAACTTTTTTCTGAACGGCACTGGTGAACGAGATGGGTTTTTATGACAGTTGACAGTTAAATGGTCAGTATTAGACTAGCTTTTTAACCCAGATTTTATATTGAATTCAAATTTCATCATCTGCCATGGTGAGATTTGCCTGGGGTTCTACCAGTGAAATTATCACTATGTCACCACCTTTCCACTTTGAGGGTGATAGTTTGAACATTAACTAATGTATCAAGTGTGTGGTGCTGGAAAAGCACAGGAGATCAGGCAGCATCCGAGGAGCAGGAGAATCAACGTTTCAGGCATAAGCCCTTCATCAAAAAAGTCGAATCTCTTGTTCCTCGGATGCTGCCTGACCTGTTGTGCTTTTCCATCTCACATGGTGACCCATTTCTAAATTGGGGCAAGGCCAATTGTGATGGTATTAGACAGGAACTTTCAAAAGTTGATTGAGGGAGGCTGTTCAAGAGCAAAAGGACTTTTGGCTACTGGAAGGCTTTCAAAAACAAAAATAGAGTTCAGAGCCAGCATGTTTCTGTTAGTGTGAAGGGTAAGGCTGACAGAAGTGGGGAACACCGGATGACTAGAGATATTGAGGCTCTGGTCAACAGAAGGGAGATGTATGTCAGGTAGTAGTAGCATGGATCAAGTCAATCCCTGAAGGAGTATTAGGGTTTTAGGAGTACCTTAAGAGCGAAATCAGGACAACAAAAAGGGGAAGTGAGATAGCTTCGGCAGACAAAGTAAAGGAGAATTCAAAGAGATTCTACAAGTGTGTTAAGGACAAAAGAGTAACTAAGGAGACAATAGGGTCCTTTAAAGATCAAGGGCCATGGTAAGATCACATCGAGAGCACTGTGCATACCTGGGCCTGTGTTCACTGGAGTTCAGAAGAATGCAAGGAGATCTTACTGAAATGTATAAAATTCTGACAGGGCTGGACAGACTAGATGCAGGGATGATACTTCCCCTAGTTGAGGGGCCCAGAACAATGGGTCAAAATCAGGATTGGATCTCAATCTCTAAGTCATTTGGGACTGAGATGAGGTGAAATGTCTTCACACAGAGGCTGGTGATCCTGTGGAATTCTCTACCACAAAATGCTGTGGAGGTGAGGCCACTGAATATATTTAAGAAAAAAATAGATTTCTAAAACCTAAAGGGGTATGGGGACAGCACAGGAGTATGGCACTGAGTTAGATCAGTCATGATCACGTTGAATGATGGGGCAAGCTCAATGGGCTGAATGGTAAACTCCTGCTCCTATTTTCTGTTTCGATGTCCCATGATTATAGACCACCCCCCCCACAGCCAAGGGAAATAGGGCATTCCTTTCCACTACCTGGACCCCTCATAAGTTTGTACACCTTAATTAGGTTCCTTCTCATCAGTTCCAACTAATCTAACCACTCCTCATAACTAACACTTAAGTCCAGGCAAATGGATCTGAAGTGCAAAGGGATTTGGGAGTCCTAATCCAGGTTTCTCTTAAGGTAAACTTGCAGGTTGAGTCAGTTATTAGGAAGGAAAAATACAATATTGTCATTCATCTCAAGAGGATTAGAGTATAAAAACAGGGATGTACCTCTTAGGCTTTAGAAGGCTCTGGACAGACTGCATTTAGAGTACTGTGAGCAATTTTGGGCCCATACCTCAGGATGGATGTACTGGCCCTGGAGTGGGTCCATGGGAGATTCAAGAGAATGATCCCAGGAATGAAAGGCTTAACATATGAGGAATGTTTGGAGACTCAGACTATACTCAATGGAGTTTAGGAGGCTGAGAGGGCATCTGGTTGAAACATAGAATACTGAACAGCCTGGACAGAGTGAACATTGGGATATATATACATATACATACACACACACACACACACACACACACAAATGATTTGGACGGAGATATAAGTGACCTGATTAGCAAGTTTGCCGACTCATGGTCTCAAAGCTATGGAGGCCAGGCCATTAGCTACATTTAAAACAAAGATAGATAAGTTCTTGATTGCCATGGGGATCAAAGCTTACGGGGAGAAAGCGGGAAAATGGGGTTAATAAACCTATCAGCCATGCTTGAATGGTGGAGCAGACTCAATGGGCTGATAGGCCATAGACATAGGAGCAGAAATTAGGCCAATCTCAAACTAAAGAAGTGTTAGCTAATGAATTTGGAGGGGGCTAATAAGGCAACAGAGTACGCAATAAATGGATGGATGCGAAATAGTGTAAAGGAACACGGGGACTGTGAACAGCATGCCCAGCAATCTCTGAAGTTATAGCAGATATGCCACATACAGGATACTTGCCTTTATTAATTGATTTGGAGCTGCCAGTGTTGGACTGAGATATACAAAGTTAAGATCATAACTTAGTATTCCAAAAGTTACTGCTTTCACATGAACCTGTTGGACTATAACCTGGTGCTGTGAGTTTTTAACTTCATTAATTGAGGAATAAAATATAAGCACTGAGAGGTTATGTTGGAACCGTGCAAAACATTAAAATCTTCTCCCTACCGTTTCTCATATGAGTAAATCTTTTCTACAAAAGTGGCCAGACCTAAATGCAGTCCTCCACCTGTGGTCTAATTAATATTTTAGATGGCTCCAACACAACCTCTCAGCTCTTATGTTCTATTCCTTAATTAATAAAGGCAAGTATCTCATATGTAGTCTCAACTGCTACTCCTCCAGAGATCACTGCACATGCACTTCACTGTCCCCCGTTCCTATACACTATTCCACATCCTCCCATTTATTATATATTTGGTTGCTTTGTTACCTTTTCCAAATACATTAGCTAATACTTCTCTAGTTTGGAGATTCATTTATCACTGTTCAGCCTACTGATATCTTTGTGCAATTGCTATAATAGGAGAGCTTTAATAAGCCTAATATACTAGGACACTAATAATTACCCAGAAAACTTCCAGACTGTCTTTCTTTTCCAATAAGTGAGGACACATAGCTGGATCTGGTTCTGGGGAATGAGGTGAAATAATCAAATCATTTGCAGGACCATAAGCGAACAATGAGTTGCCTTTAGGAAGAGACAGTTCAATTGAGGTACATTCCAGCAAACTGGAAAGGTACGAAGTTGGAGTTCCTTCAATGACAAAAGAGATGGAAACTAAGGTAAAGCAGAAAAGGGTGCATCACATAATTTCAGGTTGACAATATAAGTGGAGATTGAGGTTCACAGAATTGTTATGGTGCAGAAGGAAGCCATTTGTCCCAAGATATCGGCACTGACTATTTTAGCTTAGTGCCAGTCTCCTGCCTTTTCCCTGCATATTGGATGAACATTTAAATAGAAACAATGCCCTCTCGAATGCCTTAATTAAATCTACCTCTACCACATTGCCAGGCAATGTATTCCAGACCATGACTAGCCACTGTGTGAAAAAGTTTTTTTCTCGTCTTGCAAAAGACTTTAAAACTGTCGTAGGTTAATCATCTCGGTTCCAGGAGTTCATCAGAGCAGTGTTCTAGACACAATCTACCTCAGCTGCTTCATTAATGACCTTCCCTCCATCATAATGTCAGAAATGGGGATATTTGCCAATGATTGCACAATGTTAAGCACCATTTGTGACTACTCAGATAATGAAGCAGTTTGTGCCCACATACAACAACACCTGGACAATATCTAGGTACAAGACAATAACCATTTTCAACAAGAGAGAATCTAATCACTGTCCCTTGACATTCATTGGCATCATCATCATCATCATCGAATCCCCTACTATTGTCATCCTGGGAGTTACTACTGGCCAGAATCCAAACTGAATTAATCATCTAAGTGCTGTGGTTATAAGGGCAGGTCAGGGGCTAAGATTCTTGCAAGTAACTCACCTCCTGACTCCCAAAGGCCTGGCCAACATCAACAAGGCACAAGTCAGGAGTGTGATGCAATTCTCCTCGTTTGCCTGGATGAGTACAACTCCACTGCACTCAAGAAGCTTGACACAATCCAGGACAAAGGAGCCTGCTTGAATGGCACATTCATAAACATTCAGTCTCCACCACTGATGCTCAGTAGCAGCAGTGTGTGCCATCTACAAGATACGTGGCATAAATTCACCAGGACTCCCAAGACCACTACAAACCTATGACCACTACCATTAGAAGGACAACAGCAGCAATTACATGGGAACACCACCTACAAATTCCTCCCCAACAATCCTCAGTTATTGAAATACCTACATTGTCATACAGTATAGAAACAGACCCTGCAGCCCACCAACAAATGCCAAGCTACACTAATCCTATTTACCTGCACTTGGTCCATAGTCTACTATGTCCTGGAATTTTAAGCATTCATCCAGTATCTGCCTCCACTAACATCTCAGATGGCACATTCCATACTTCTACCACCCACTGAGTGAGAAACATCTCTCTCATTTCTTCTAAACCACTTTCTCCTCACCTTAAACTTCTGCCCCCTGGCCTTAGATGCATCCGCCATGGGAAGAGATTCTTACA
Organism: Hemiscyllium ocellatum; assembly: GCF_020745735.1. NCBI lineage: Eukaryota > Metazoa > Chordata > Chondrichthyes > Orectolobiformes > Hemiscylliidae > Hemiscyllium > Hemiscyllium ocellatum. Next base: position 595,498 of record NC_083411.1, on the reverse strand, counting down.
ATCTACTGTGTTTACCTTTCAATTTTATATACATCAATCAGATCTCTTCTGTTCCAAGGAAAACAAATCTAGCCTATCCAGGCTCTCTTCTTCACGGAGACTTTTCATTCCAGGCAACACCTGAGACATTCCAGAGGACATGATTATTTACAGAATAGCATCAAGTCAGAGATGTACAGCACGGAAACAGACCCTTCGGTCCAACTCATCCATGCCAACCAGATATCCTAACTTAATCTAGTCCCATTTGCCAGCACTTAGTCCTTATCCCTGTAAACCATTCCTATTCATACACCCATCTGGATGCCTTTTAAATCCTGTATTTGTACCAGCCTCCACGCTTCCTCTGGCACCGCCCTGAGGTGAAAATGTTGACCCTCGAGTCCTTTTTATATCTTTACCCTCTCACCCTAAACTTAGAGCTTAGGGCTTAGAATCCCCAAGTGTAGAAACAGGCCTTTCAGCCCAGCACATCCATACTGACTTTCCAAACAGTAACCCACCCAGATTTCTCTACATTTACCCTGACTAATGCACCTAACACTGGACAATTTAGCATGGCCAATTCATCTAACACACACCTTTGGATTGCAGGAGGAAACCACAGCATCCGAAGAAAACCCACACAGACATGAGGAGAATGTACAAACTCCACACGGACAGGTGCCCGAGGCTGAAATCGAACCCAGGTCCCTGGGGCTGTGAGGCAACAGTGCTAACCATTGAGCCACCATGCTGCCCATGTAGGGATTCTAGAAACTGTATTCTAGTTCTGGACATCCCCACCCGAGGGAAGAGACCTTGTCTATTTATCCTATCCTTCATTACTTTATAAACCTCTAAGGTCACCCCACAGCCCCGCCGCTCCAGGAAAAACAGCCCAAGCCTATTCAGCCTCTCCCTATAGCTCAAATCCTCCAAACCTGGCAACATCCTTAGAAATCTTTTCAAATTTCACAACATCCTTCCAATAGGAAGGAGACCAGAACTGCATGCAATATTCCAACAGTGGCCTAACCAATGTCCTGTACAGCCGCAACATGACCTCCCAACTCCTGTACACAATACTCTGACCAATAAAGCATACCAAACGCCTTCTTCACTATCCTATCTACATGCTACTCCACTTTCAAGGAACTATGATCCTGCACTCCAAGGTCTCTTTGTTCAGCATCAAGTCATGATGTGTTTGGATGGCTAAAGCAGACACTTGGGCTGAATGGCCCCCTTCTGCACGATAACACTTCCGTGAATCTATCTCCAAAAAGATGTTCAGGGCTATGAGGAAAGGGTGTTACAGTGAGACTAGCTGACTGCTTTTGCAGACAAACTCATGGATATGATGAGCTGAATGTCCTCCTTGTGTTGAAACCATTCAATGGTTTGTATGAAATTCATGACATATTTAACTGAAACAAAATATAAACATCAATCATTACCTGGCTGCTTGAACTGCACTGAGCTGTACCACGGGATTGTCACTCGAAGCTCCCTAAAAAAACCCAGAATAATTTAACATAAAGCCTCTAGCATTTAAGAAATGACCTGGATTTTTAAAGTTTTTTAATAAAAATATACATTCGCTTTTTAAAAATGATTTTGCAGTATTCTGCAGTGATCTAATGTTGCACGTACCTGCACAATCCCCGACAATGTGATTGATTGCTGCAAAAGAACAAAAAAATTATTTACATTTCTTTCCATGGCACAGGTTCAGTTTAAAAATTGTTAACAAGAAAATACTTCTAACGAAAGTAAATTAAAAATTACATAGCATCTTGCTGACCAGACACTGATGGAGTAGTTGACCTATAGGCCCATCAAAACTACCACTCCACTAGAGATAATTGCAAACATCCACAATCAACACTCCAACTATGCTGAAACACATGACTTAGGCTTATGGAAAGAATTGTTACTCTTAAAAACAAGTTGCAGAAACTCATTGTATGTTGTCTACATTGTTGCAAGCAGTAGGGGAAGTTGTTTGCAGATTGCACACAGTCCCATGGTACCAGACAGGGCGAGATTTGTCTAGCAGCAAGTAGTCCATTGGCTTATGCATTTGTGATCAATTTTGGGCACCATAGATCATCTGTCTGATGACAACGTTCTGCTGGTTTTGGCCTCCAGAACAGCTCGAGAGTGTGAATAATATAGTGAGAAGCCTTCCATCTTTAGAAAGGTAGATGGTCTCTGTGTGCAATAAAAATGTCTGAAGAAAGCCACTTATTTTCTCTCCCCATTTGCTGTTAGCTGTTGCCCTTAAACAGAAATTAAGAGAGACTTTGCAGTTAGTGTTTGAGTTGTCCTGCGCCTTTTGTGAAGTGAACACATGAACAAATGAATTAGGAGGACGGCATTTGGCCCCTTGAGCTTGTCCAGCCACTAAATAAGCTCATGAATAATTGTTCAAAGTTTGTGAGAAGATTTGTAGCTCGGGTGCTCGTTGTTGTGGTTCTGTTCGCCGAGCTGGGAGTTTTTGTTGCAGACGTTTCGTCCCCTTTCTAGGTGACATCTTCAGTGCTTGGGAGCCTCCTGTGAAGCGCTGTGAAGGACTCATAGCAGAAGCAGTAATGCAAAGGTTAGAAAAAAAAAGTTCTAACACAATTACAACCCAAACTCTGGGTCAGATACGTGGACGACACCTTTGTAATCATTAAAAACACAGACAGAACACACACTGGATCATCAACGCCACACTCGCAGGAATCCGATTCACGAGAGGGGAAGAAAAGGACAACCAGCTCCCATTCCTAGACGTAATGGTACAAAGAACACCGAACAGAGAATTCACAACGAAGGTATACAGGAAAGCCACACACACAGACCAAGTCCTGAACTATGAAAGCAACCACCCCAACACACACAAGCGAAAGTTGCATCAGGACATTATTCAAAAGGGCCACAACACACTGCAGCACACCAGAACTACAAAAACAGGAAGAACACCTATACAAAGGTGTTCACCAAGAATGGATACCCACTCAATTTCATCAACAGATGCCTTAAGGAAAGACAACGAAATGAAGTCATGCCACAACCCAAAGGACTGGCCACACTCCCATACATCAGGAGCATTTCTGAACTGACAGCCAGACTGCTGCGACCACTAGGACTCATAACAGCACACAAACCAACAGCCACCCTCAGACAACAACTCACCAGGACAAAGGACCTGATACCCAGCATGAGCAAAACCAATGTAGTGTACAAAATCCCATGCAAGGACTGCACAAAACACTACATAGGACAAACAGCAAGACACCTAACAACCCGCATCCATGAACACCAACTAGCCACGAAACGACACGACCAGCTATCCCTACACTCAGATGACAAACAACACGAATTCGATTAGGACAACACCACTATTATAGGGCAGGCCAAACAGAGAACAGCCAGGAATTCCTAGAGGCATGGCACTCATCCACAAATTCTATCAACAGACACAACGACCAAGACCCTATATACCGGCCACTGCAGCGGACAGCAAATGACAACCGGAAGCGGCAGATTCAAACCAGTATAAATGCCGGAGGAATCAGCACAGAAGCGCTTCACAGGAGGCTCCCAAGCACTGAAGATGTCACCTAGAAAGGGGACGAAACGTTTGCAACAAAAACTCCCAGCTCGGCGAATAGAATCATGAATAATTGGTTGTTGTTTTTAAAAATTTATTCATGTGATGCAGGCATTTCTGGCTGGGTCACCATTGACTGCCCCTATCCTGAGTTGCCTATGGGAAAGTACTGGTAAGCTGCCTTCTTGAACCATTAACCCTAACCCGCAACCACACTTTCCCATATTCCCTCAACTGCCTTTCACTCATTCACTGGAACCAATCCACCTAGTTCCAGTCTTTCATGCAAGGGGAAATATTCTTTTCACATCTATTTTGTTAAATCCCCTCAGACTCATACATGCTTCAATATCATCACCTTTCAGTCAGCTAACTGGCAATGAATAAAGGCCCAGTCCAACCTTTTCTCCACAAGGTTAACTCTTCCATGCCAGTAATTTGATGAAACATTCCTGAACTGTTTCTAATGCAAGTATGCTTTTCCTTAAATAAGATGAACTAAATTGTATACAGTAATCCCAAATGTGGACAGGGAGATGGTGGCAAACTGGTAATTAATACACACCCAAGTTTAATATTCTGGGGAATCCTATCATGGCAGACAGTGAAAGCTGAATTTGAAGAAAGAAAAACTGGAATAAAAAGCTAGGCTAATGGCGATCATATAACCACTTTCAATTGTTGTAAAAACCTACCCAGTCCTCTAATGTCCTATAGGGAAACAAATATGCTGTCCTTGCCTGATCTGGCCTATATGTGACTCCAGACCACAGCAATGGGTTTTAACTGCCTCCGGGCAATTAATGTCAGCCTAGCCAGTGATGCCCACATCCTATCAGTGAATCTTTTGTTTTTAAGTGAAATCAAGGCCGTGTTCAGCTTCCATAAAGAACCTGGAGGAAAGAGACTGAGGAACACAAAGCCCTGGCAAACCAAAAGGATCAACTGGAGAATCCTTGTTGACTGGTGCTGTTGAACAGCAATTCCCAGTTTCCTTCCTCTCTTCAGATAAAACTGAGTTTTCTCATTTGTCTGTGTGAGGAGAGGGTTTAAAATTGGGTGAGGAGTTTAAACCAGCAGAGCCCTTATGTTGATAGTTCATAGTTGTTGTTATTAGAATTTACTCATTTATAACCAACAGTTAAGTACAGGAACCCCTGGTCAGAGTTTTCCATTAACTAGAGTCCTATTTTACATCCTTTGATTAAACCTTTCTTGTAAGATGATGCAAGATTAGTGGGACTAGAGTATCAGTACACCTGATCAAGTGAGTCATAAAAAGGGAATTTTTAGCTCTGGTTCCAGTCTCTCTTACAAAGGAAAACATCTTCTCAGAATCTTACACATTATTCCCTATACATAAGCTAAGATTATTTCTCATTCTTCTGAACTCCAATGAATACCAACCTTCCTTCATAAGCTCTTCATTCCAGGAATGAGCCAAGTGAATCTTCACTGAACTGCTTCGAACACAATCATGGATATTTTAAATCAACATGTTCAGGGATGGTACAACATGTTTCGGGTAGGTGGGACTTTAACTCAGACCTCTGATGCAATTATATCCCTTTTCAAATAAGAGACCAAAATTATGCCTCTATCTACCGGATACTGCATTGTGGTTCCTTGGTGCAGTGTTCTTCAGATTCCCTCACAAAACGGATATGGAGGCAATGGAGAAAGTGAAAAGAAATTAAAAGTAAGATATTGTAACTGAGCATTTACACCCATGAGGAAAAAGAGAAGTTGAGAGGAGGGACACCGATCAGAAGTCTTCAACATTCTGAAGTTATTTGATGGTCTAAATGTGCAGAATATAGTTCCACAAGCAGGTGAGATCAAAACTGCATCCATAAATAATATAGTCACTAATAAATCATGGGGGAAACTTAGAAGTAATTTCTTTCCCCAGGGATTAGCAAGGATAGTGAAAGCACACCCACAGGAATTAGTGGAGTCAGATAGCACAGATGCATTCAAAAGTAATTTAGATAGGTTCTTGGCACAGAAAGAAATACAGCAAACTTGTGACAGAATTAGACAGGAGAGTGAACTGTGAGGAGGGTGCAGAGATGTGTCAATCTGATTTCGACAAGCTGAATGTCAAATGCATGGCAAATTATTGAAATGTGGATAAACATGAGGACATCATCTCTGGTATCCAAACCAAAAGGCAAATTATTTGAAAGGTTATAAATTGAGAGGGGGTCCTTAAGGGGGAGGGGGAGCAGCCCCAGATCGTGGTCCACGTTGGCACCAACGATATAGGTAGGAAGAAGGGTGAGGATGTCAGACAGGCTTTCAGGGAGCTAGGTTGGAAGCTCAGAGTTAGAACAAACAGAGTTGTAGTCTCTGGTTTGTTACCCGTGCCACGTGATAGAGAGTCAAGGAATAGGGAGAGAGAGCAGTTAAATGCGTGGCTACAGGGATGGTGCAGGAGGGAGGGATTCCGGTTTCTGGACAACTGGGGTCCTTTCTGGGGAAGGTGGGACCTCTATAAAAAGGATGGGCTACACCTGAACCTGAGGGGTACCAGTATCCTTGGGGGGAGGTTTGCTAGTGCTCTTTGGGAGGGTTTAAACTAACTCCGCGGGGGCATGGGAACCAGGACTGTAGCTTTAGGGTACAGGACCTTGAGTGTAGGGAGGTTAGGAATAATGCAGTGATCTCTAAGGAGGGTGCCTGTAACCAGAAGGGTGGATTGAAGTGTGTATACTTCAATGCCAGAAGTATAAGGAATAAGGTAGGTGAACTTGCAGCGTGGGTTGGTACCTGGGACTTCGATGTTGTGGCCATTACAGAGACGTGGGTAGAACAGGGGCAGGAATGGCTGTTGCACGTTCCAGGGTTCAAATGTTTTAGTAGGATCAGACATGGGGGTAAAAAAGGGGGAGGCGTGGCATTACTTGTCAAAGATAGTATCACAGCAGTGGAATGGACGATGGAAGAGGACTTGCCATCTGAGGTAGTTTGGGCTGAGGTTAGAAATAGGAAAGGTGAGGTCACCCTGTTAGGTGTTTTCTACAGGCCTCCTAATAGTCCTAGAGAAGTAGAGGATAATATTGCGAGGATGATTCAGGAAAAGTGTGAAGGTAGCAGGGTGGTTGTTATGGGGGACTTTAACTTCCCAGATATTGACTGGGAGAGCTATAGCTCGAGTTCATTAGATGGGTCGGTGTTTGTCCAATGTGTGCAGGAGGGTTTCCTGACACAATATGTAGACAGGCCAACAAGAGGGGAGGCTATATTGGATTTGGTTCTAGGTAATGAACCAGGCCAGGTGTTAGACTTGGAGGTAGGTGAGCACTTCGGGGACAGTGACCACAACTCAGTGACTTTTACTTTAGTGATGGAGAGGGATAATTGTGCGCCGCAGGGCAAGAGTTATAGCTGGGGGCAGGGAAATTATGATGCAGTGAGGCATGACTTAGGATGTGTGGATTGGAAAAACAGGCTTCAAGAGAAGAACACTAATGAGATGTGGGGATTGTTCAAGGAGCAGCTACTGCGTGTCCTCGATAGGTGTGTACCAGTCAGGCATGGTGTAAAGGGCCTTGTGAGGCAGCCGTGGTTTAGTAAGGAATTGGAGTCCCTTGTGAAAGGGAAGGCGGCATATGTAAAGATGAGGCGTGAAGGTTCAGTAGGGGCGATTGAGAGTTATAAGGTAGCCAGGAAGGAGCTAAAGAGGGAGCTAAGAGAAGCGAGAAGGGGACATGAAAAGTCTTTAGCTGGTAGGATTAGGGAAAACCCAAAGGCTTTCTATAGGTATGTCAAGAATAAAAGGATGACTAGGGTAGGTATCGGTCCAGTCAAGGATAGTAGTGGGAAGTTGTGTGTGGAGGCGGAGGAGATTGGAGAGACATTAAATCAGTACTTTTCATCAGTATTCACTCAGGAACAGGACACTGTTGCTGATGTGAATATGGAATCACAAATAATTAGAATGGATGCCCTGGAAATATGCAGGGAAGAGGTTTTGGGAATATTGGAAAGGATGAATATAGATAAGTCTCCTGGGCCTGATGGCATTTACCCCAGGATCCTATGGGAAGCTAGGGAGGAGATAGCAGAGCCATTGGCCTGGATTTTTATGTCGTCATTGTCAACGGGAATAGTACCAGAGGACTGGAGGATAGCGAATGTGGTCCCATTGTTCAAGAAAGGGAGTAGGGATAGCCCTAGTAACTATAGGCCAGTGAGTCTGACTTCAGTGGTGGGCAAAGTCTTAGAGAGAATGGTAAGGGATAAGATTTATGAACATCTGGATAGGAATAACGTGATCAGGGATAGCCAGCATGGTTTTGTGAAGGGCAGGTCGTGCCTCACAAACCTTTGAGTTCTTTGAGAAGGTGACTAAGGAAGTGGACGAGGGTAAAGCAGTAGATGTTGTGTATATGGATTTTAGTAAGGCGTTCGATAAGGTTCCCCATGGTAGGCTAATGCTAAAACTACGGAGGTATGGCATTGAGGATACATTAGAGGTTTGGATTAGGAATTGGCTGGCTGGAAGGAGACAGAGGGTAGTAGTTGATGGATTATGTTCATCTTGGAGCGCAGTTACTAGCGGTGTACCACAAGGATCTGTTTTGGGACCATTGCTTTTTGTTATCTTTATAAATGATCTAGAGGAAGGGCTTGAAAGCTGGGTAAGCAAGTTTGCGGATGACACAAAAGTCGGTGGAGTTGTGGATAGTGAGGAAGGAAGTGGTAGGTTACAGCGGGATATAGATAAGTTGCAGAGCTGGGCGGAAATGTGGCAAATGGAATTCAATGTAGCTAAGTGTGAAGTCGTTCACTTTGGTAGGAATAACAAGATGATGGATTACTGGGCTAATGGTAGGCTACTTGGTAGTGTGGATGAGCAGAGGGATCTTGGTGTCCATGTACACAGATCTCTGAAAGTTGCCACCCAGGTAAATAGTGCTGTGAGGAAGGCATATGGTGTACTGGGCTTTATTGGCAGAGGAATTGAGTTCCGGAGTCCTGAGGTCATGTTGCAGTTGTATAAGACTCTGGTGAGGCCTCATCTGGAGTATTATGTGCAGTTTTGGTCGCCATACTATAGGAAGGATGTGGAAGCTTTAGAACGAGTGCAGAGGAGGTTTACCAGGATGTTGCCTGGAATGGTAGGAAAATCTTATGAGGAAAGGCTGAGGCACTTGGGGCTGTTCTCATTGGAGAAGAGAAGGTTTAGGGGAGATCTGATAGAAGTGTATAAGATGATTAGGGGTTTAGATAGGGTAGATACTAAGAACCTTTTACCGCTAATGGAGTCAGGTGTTACTAGGGGACACAGCTTTAAATTAAGGGGTGGTAGGTATAGGACAGATGTTAGGGGTAGATTCTTCACACAGCGGGTTGAGAGTTCATGGAATGCCCTGCCCGTATCAGTGGTGAACTCTCCTTCTTTATGGTCATTTAAGCAGGCATTGGATAGGCATTTGGAAGTTATTGGGCTAGTATAGGTTAGGTAGGATTCGGTCGGCGCAACATCGAGGGCCGAAGGGCCTGTACTGCGCTGTATCCTTCTATGTTCTATGTTCTAAAACGTACAACAGAATCTGGGTGCCCTCGTACACCAGTCGACAGTGAAGGTAAATGGCATATTGGCCTTCATACTGAGAGGAGCAGGGACTTTTTTTTGTAATTATTCAGGGCCTTGGCGAGACCACACCTGGAACACTGTGCGCTGTATTTGAGGGAGGATGCTGTTGCTATAGAAGGACTGCAATGAAGAGTTTACCATGCTGATTCCTGAAATGACATGTGAAGAGAGGTTGCATCAGTTAGGATCATATTCTTCTGAACTCCAGCAAATAAGGGGTATTTCATAGAAACCTATAAAATTCCAACAGGACTAGACAGGATACATGCAAAATGGATATTCCCAATGGGAGGGGCGTCCAGAACCAGGGGCATAGTTTTAAGGATATAGGGTAGATTATTTAGGATTGAGATGAAGAGAAATTTTTTTCACCCAGAAAGTGATGAGCCTTTAAAATTAACCACAGAAAGCAGTTAAAGCCAAAACAGTGTCTGATTTCAAGAGGAAGTTGTAGTTCGCCCTTGGGGCAAAAGGGATCAAAGGATATTGGGGAAAGTCTATTGAGTTTGATGATCAGTCATGACCATAATGAATGACAGGGTAGGCTTGAAGGGTGGAATGGCCAACTCCTGCTCCTAATTTCTATGTTTCTATGATATGCTGATAAGGAAGGATGAAATCGTATGGAAGGAAGCATGAACACAGTCCAGAACTATCTACTCACCCATTCACTGGTGATGTGACGATTCAATGTGGTGTTGAGAGAAATCTCACAAACACAGCATTGTGCAATGCTTCACACAGAAAACACAAAATCACTAAAGTACCTACATTGCAAAATGTGCGACTATTTGAAGGAAAAACCATTTATGCCACAGCATTGATCTGTGAAATTGTGTCAACTTGCCAAGTAACTTGATACAACTAAGTTTAGAATGCCGCTAAGGTCTGTTTGAGAGGCTCCTTAGTCCTCAGATTTAGTAGGTACAGTAATTTCCTTTTTAAGATCTGTATATACATTCTGATCCCGATTCCAAGTGAACCAAAATTCACCTTGATTACTCCTAGTCCAATTCGGTCAATGAAAGTATTACTTACAACTCTGAAATCACCGTCAATATCAGAGTCATCAAGACCCTCCTCCTGAGGCACATTTCGTCTCTTTAGCAAGTGTTCATCTCGCTTATTCTAGAAAAACAAAGATTTAACATTAAGAGCAGGCAGAAATTTAGGGACAAGGACTTTATTGGAACATCTCTAACAAAATACTGAACACCAAGACTACTTGGCAAAAATAACAAACTGTTCATAACAAAACTACTAAATGGATGATCCTCCACCTAATACCAACCCATTAACCACATTAGTCAAATTGCTGAAAAATATCAACATTCAGGGTTGAAAGTCGTGCAAACAGGGAACTCCAGAAATCAAAGTAGCGCCAAGACTAATGGTAACTTTTCAACTCTTGCAATGTCTTTAATTTTATCCTCAGGGTATTGAAGGAAATCTTGTGCTTTCTCTTAGAGGGAGACAAAGCAATTCACATGCAATTAAGAGTCATAGAGAAGCAGAGATGTACAGCATGGAAACAGATCCATGCTGAACAGATATCCCAACCTAATCTAGTCCCATTTGTCAGCAACTGGGCCATATCCCTCTAAACCCTTCCTATTCATTTACCCCTCCAGATGCCTTTAAATAGAATCAGAGATGTACAGCACGGAAACAGACCCTTCCGCTCAACCCATCCATGCCGACCAGATATCCCAACCCAATCTGGTCCCACCTGCCAGCACCCGGCCCATATCCCTCCAAACCCTTCCTATTCATATACCCATCCAAATGCCCCTTAAATGTTGCAATTGTATCAGCCTCCATCATTTCCTCTGTCAGCTCATTCCATACACACACTACCATGTGTGAAAAAGTTGCCCCTGAGGTCCCATTTACATCTTTTCCCTCTCACCCTAAACCTATGTCCTCTAGTTCTGGACTCCCCGACCCCAGGGAAAAGACCTTGTCTATTTATCCTATCCATGCCCCTCATGATGTTATAAACCTCCATGAAGTCACCCCACAGCCTTTGACAATCCAGGAAAAACAGCCCCAGCCTATTCAGTATCTCCCTATGGTTCAAACCCTCCAACCCTGGTAACATCCTTGGAAATCTTTTCTGAACCCTTTCAAGTTTCACAACATCGTTCCAATAAGGAGACCAGAGTTGCACGCAATATTCCAAAAGTGGCCTAACCAACGTCCTTTTCAGCCACAACATAACCTCCCAACTCCTACATTCAATACTCTGACCAATAAAGGAAAGCATACCAAATGCCTTCTTCACTATCTTATCTACCAGCAACTCCACTTTCAAGGAGCTATGAACCTGCACTCCAGGGTCTCTTTGTTCAGCAACATTCCCTAGGGCCTTACCATTAAGCGTATACGTCCTGTTCTGATTTGCTTTCCCAAAACGCAGCACCTCGCATTTATCTAAATTAAGACCATAAGACATAGGAGTGGAAGTAAGGCCATTCAGCCATGGCTGATGGGCATTTCAACTCCACTTACTCGCATTCTCCCCGTAGCCCTTAATTCCGAGATATCTTTTCCCCCTCACCCTAAACCTATGTCCTCTAGTTCTGCCACTTCTCAGCCCAGTGGCCCATCTGATCAAGATCCCGTTGTAACCAGAGGTAACCTTCTTCACTGTCCACTACACCTCCAATTTTGGTGTCATCGGCAAACTTATTAACTATACCTCTTATGCTCACATCCAGTCATTTATATAAATGACAATAAGAAGAGGACCCAGCACCAATCCTTGTGGCACTCCACTGGTCGCAAGCCTCCAGTCTGAAAAACAACCCTCCACCACCATTCTCTGTCTTCTACCTTTAAGCCAGTTCTGTATCCAAATGGCCAGTTCTCCCTGTGTCCCATGAGCTCTTACCTTGTAACCAGTCTCCCATGGGGAACCTTGTCGAACACCTTACTGAAGCCCATGTAGATCATGTCCACCGCTCTGCCCTCATCAATCCTCTTTGTTACTTCTTCAAAAAATATCAGTCCTTGCCTTTCCAAATACATGTACATCCTGTTCCTCAGGATTCCCTCCAACAACTGGCCCACCACCAACATCAGGCTCACCAGTCTACAGTTCCCCAGCTTGTCCTTACCACCTTTCTTAAATAGCGGCACCACGTTAGCCAATCTCCAATCTTCTAGCACCTCATCTGTAACCATCGATGAAACAAATATCTCAGCAAGGGGCAAACACTTCTCTAGCTTCCTACAGAATTTTGTGGTACACCTGATCAGGTCCTGGGGATTTATCCACCTTTGTTTTTCAAGACATCCAGCACTTCCTCCTCTATAATAGAGATTTTTCAAGATATCACCTCCATCCATTTCTCCACCTTCTATATCTTCCATGTTCTTCTCCACAGTAAACACTGATGCAAAATACTAGTTTAGTATCTTCCCCCATCTCCTGCGGCTCCACACAAAGGCCGCCTTGCTGATCTTTGAGGGGCCCTATTTGCACCTGGTTGCCCTTTATCCTTAATATATTTCTAAAAACCCATTGGATTCTCCTTAATTCTATTTGCCAAAGCTGTCTCATCTCCACTTTCTGCCCTCCTGATTTCCCTCTTAAGTATACTCCTCTTGCCTTTATACTCTAAGGATTCACTCAATCTATCCTGTCTGTACCTGACATATGCTTCTTTTTCTTAACCAAACCCTCAATTTCTCTAGTCATTCTGCATTCCATACACCTACCAGTCTTTCCTTTCACCCTAACAGGAATATATGGTCTCTGGACCCTCGTTACCTCTTTTCTGAAGGCTTCCCATTTTCTAGCCGTCCCTTTACTTGCAAACATCTGTACCCAATCAGGTTTTGAAAGTTCTTGCCTAATATCATCAAAATTAGTTTTCCTCCAATTTATCTATCCTTTTCCATCACTATTTTAAAACTAATAGAATTATAGTCGCTGGCCCCAAAGTGCTCCCTCACTGACACTTCAATCACCTGTCCTGCCTTATTCCCCAAAAGCAGATCAGGTTTTGCACTCTCTCTGGTGGGTACAAACACATACTGACTCAGAAAACTCTCTTATACTCTCTTAACAGATGATTCATGTCCATCTAAACCCTTAACACTATGGCAGTTCTAGTCTACGTTTGGAAAGTTAAAATCCCCTACCATAAGCACCCTAATGTTCTTACAGAAAACTGAAATCTTCTATTAAATTTATTTCTCAATTTCCTGCTTACTATTAGGGAGTCGATAATACGTTATTGTTGATCAGCACCTAGTGATATTGGTTTCTGCAATCAGGTAAAGCAAAGTGCCATCATAGGAACTAACCGTACAAGTTGCTCTGAATGCTTCCAACCTGGGTCAGGATTGTTGATGAAACATTCCTTCAAGATAAATGATTGAGAGTCTACCTCAGGTAAGGATGAAATGCAAGAAGATCAACGACCAAACCACCCCAGGGATCAGTGTTTATCCCAACCCAGTTCAACATATGGACAAATAACATGCTAAAGTTCATCCATGCTGATATTTGTTGGACCACCTAAACTCTATCCTCTGTGCCCTTGACCAGATCCTTAACAAAAGATGTTCCAGATTGATGGCACATAGGTGACTCACATTGGGTCCTCGAAAACTATAATCAGGTGTACTACACTTCCAGAAGAATTGCGTATCTACATGGATGGTCAGACTAAAGCACATTCCCAAATCCAGTTGAGAGTCACAGAGGTTTGCAACACAAAAAGGCTCTTTGGCCCATTGAGTCTGCACTGGCCAAAAACCATGGCCTAACTATTTTAATCCCATTATCTAGCACACGGGCAATAGACTTGTATGCCTTGACATCAAAAGTGTACATTTAAATGTAATGAGGGTTTCTGCCTCTACCACCTTTTCAGGCAATAAGTTCCAGATTCGTATCAACCAGAGTAAAAAAGGTAGGAGAAAGTGACAACTGCAGATGCTGGAGATAAGAGTCCAGAGTGTGGTGCTGGGAAAGCACAGCAGGTCAGGCAGCATCCAAGGAGCAGGAGTGTCAATGTTTCAGGCATAAGCCCTTCATCAGGAATGAGCTTATTCCTGATGAAGGGCTTATGCCCAAAACACTGATTCTCCTGCTCCTCAGATGCTGCCTGACCTGCTGTGCTTTTCCAGCACCATACTCTCGACTGAGTAAAAAGGTGTTACGTCACATTCACTCTAAATCTTCTACCCCTTATCTTAAATCTATTGGGGTGAGGGTTCTTCCAATCTACCCTAACTATTCTGCTCATAATCTTATACATCTCAATGACGTCTCCCTCAGTTTGCCCGGAAAAACAATTGCAGCCTGTCAAACATCTTTTCATAACTGAAACTCTCTAGCCCAGCAACATCTTGGTAAATCTCCTCTGCACCCTCTCCAGTGCAATCATATCTCTCTGTAAATGTGGATTGCACACACAGAACTGCATATAATACTCTTAGCTGCGGCCTAACCAACACTTCATACAGTTTCAGTATAACTATTCGCTCTTAAACTCTATGCCTCAGCTAATAAAGCAGGTATCTCACATGCCTTTTTAGCCATTTTATCTATCTATCTATCCCACTACCTTAAGGGAGCATTGTACAGACACACCAAGGTCCCACTGATGCTCAGTGTTTCCCAGTGTCCTATCGTTCATGTGTTCCATTGCCTCATTTGTCTCTTCCCATCCAGCCCACCTACTCCATTCTTCAGCACAAAGCTGAGGGTGGCTAAGGCTCTAATACTTACCTTGCGTAATTCAACCGTGATCTCATTTCGCTGTTTTCTCATAGTCTATAACATTGAAAAGACATAAAACATCAGTCAGCGATTAAAATATACATGATTCCTTCATAATACTCTTACAGATTAAACTAATTGAGTCCTTCACAGTAATGTCAACACAAAGTGCACGTTGTTACTTGTGATGAGGATTTAAGATATATTGTTATTTGGAAATTTTGGTTGTAAATGAGATCCCCTTTAAAGTAGTACAAAGCTACTGGATAGCTCTGTGCACTTTGATCAGCATGCTAACAAACAGCTTCCACTTCAGAGACCGCTGCTGAACACAGACGTTGCAGGCCTGTGTTACAGGGTATGATGGCTCTAAATTCGACAGAACATGCATACCTTTGAATTTGATTGGTATTTCTATATTGAAAATGATAGGAAGGGGAAGATGGAGTTTTTGTTTTACCTTTGAATTGAGAGTGGAGTTAGGGTGTTGGAGATTTGTTCTATTGCGAGTATTTTAATGAAGTGGTTAAATCATTGAACAGAACAGATCAGTGAACAAGGAAACCAAAATAGAAAAAAAATTGCTGTTATCTAGTGACAGAAATCCAGCAACACAGACACTATTGAGAAGATGAGGCAGTGTGCAAGTTTAAAAGGACAAAAGAGGCCCTTATGAGCAGAAATTTTGTTAATAATTGTTTTCAATACATTTAGGGATGGGAAAAAGTCTCGAGTTGCTGAGAAGAGAACTCTAGAAGGAGA
Organism: Hemiscyllium ocellatum; assembly: GCF_020745735.1. Lineage (NCBI taxonomy): Eukaryota > Metazoa > Chordata > Chondrichthyes > Orectolobiformes > Hemiscylliidae > Hemiscyllium > Hemiscyllium ocellatum. The sequence goes on along the minus strand of NC_083411.1, from coordinate 579,811 downwards.
AAGATGCATAAGACGTGGATTTTGCCAGCTACTTTAACAATTTGTTGAAGGGTTTCAAGAAGAGGCAATAACTAAAGAAAATAGCACTTACGTGAATGTAAAGTGTTTTATTACCTGGCACCTATGGAACCAGGAATGCACCAGTTGATCAAGATGCCCACAATCAATGTAAACACACTAAATTATGAAACATAATGCAGGGGGTACACATATCATTGCGGTACTTTATTTACAGTAAATAATAATGTAATTTTGCCTCAAAAATTACAGGCAGACAGCCTTCTTGTTCGTGTATTCAACTGAACATAAGAACATCGAGAGAACCCGATAACATAAAAAATGTCAGGTATTTCAGGTGTATAATTTTGGTCGGTTCATAAGTTGCCAGTTAAAACAGTTTGCTGCATTTGCTGAAAAAATCCCAATTACAGCTGTGCCCTTGAATAAGGGCCTTTAAACTGGAGATAGACTAACTTTTCACCCAGGTATGAAAATCTGTGAAGTTGTTGTTGAGTGCAAAACATTTTCAGATAAGATTCCCTACAATGTGGAAACAGGCCCTTCGAAGAGTAACCCACCCAGACCCATTTTCCTCTGACTAATGCACCCAACACTATGGGCAATTTAGCATGGCCAATTCACCTGGCCTGCACATCTTTGGACTGTGGGAGGAAACCGGAGCATCCGGAGGAAACCCACGCAGAAGCGGGGAGAATGTGTGGAGTTGGCACAATCACCCTAGGCTGGAATCGAACCTGGGACCCTGGTGCTATGAGGCAGCAGTGCTAACCACTGAGCCACCGTGCCACCTAGTTCAATCTTCATTATTCATATTTGCAACAGGACTGGTTTTAAAAAGATCCTGTAGTTCATTTTATTCTCTCATGGGATACAGGCCTTCGGGCACCAACTCTGACCCGCATTTCTCCATGATGCTATCAGCAACTCAAACGAGATGTTTAACTGCATGCCAGAGATAACAGCAAGCTGTTCAACTTTGCAAGACTGCGTGCCAAAAACCAAAGTTTCTAATATGCTAATCTGTAATCATGCTTACGGTAGCTTACAAACTAGTGCTCCTGCAAGGAGATTATACTGTAAAAGTGTCAGGGATACTAAATTTATGGGCAGGGGCAGAGACTCGACCTTCCATCAACAGTAAACTCACTTGGAGGTTGTAAACACCTTCACATTCTTTGGATCAAGATTTGTCTGCCTTTGTTGCAGACATTAAATGTGGACAACAGCAGATAAACTGAAAATACAAAGCTCAGTGGGTATCGGGCTTGTCAGAGTCATAAGGATATACAGCACGGAAACAGACCCTTCGGTCCAACTCATCCATGCCAACCAGATATCCTAACCTAATCTAGTCCCATTTGCCAGCACTTAGTCCTTATCTTTGTAAGCCATTCCTATTCATACACCCATCTGGATGCCTTTTAAATCCTGTAATTGTACCAGCCTCCACGCTTCCTCTGACACCGCCCTGAGGTGAAAACGTTGACCCTTGAGTCCTTTTTATATCTTTACCCTCTCACCCTAAACTTAGAGCTTAGGGCTTAGAATCCCCAAGTGTAGAAACAGGCCTTTCAGCCCAGCAAGTCCATACTGACTTTCCAAACAGTAACCCACCCAGATTTCTCTACATTTACCCTGACTAATGCACCTAACACTGGACAATTTAGCATGGCCAATTCATCTAACACACACCTTTGGATTGCAGGAGGAAACCACAGCATCCGGAGAAAACCCACACAGACATGAGGAGAATGTACAAACTCCGCACGGACAGGTGCCCGAGGCTGTAATCGAACCCAGGTCCCTGGGGCTGTGAGGCAGCAGTGCTAACCACCGAGTCACCATGCTGCCCCTGTATTCTAAACTGTATTCTAATCTATGCCCTCTAGTTCTGGAAGAGACCTCATCTATTTATCCTATCCATGCCCCCTCATTATTTTATAAACCTCTATAAGGTCACTCCTCAGCCTTCGGCGCTCCAGGGAAAACAGCCCCAGCCTGCTAATCCTCTCCCTATAGCTCAAATCCTCCAACCCTGGCAACATCCTTGGAAATCTTTTCAGAACCCTTTGAAGTTTCGCAACATTGACCAGAAATGCAAACAGTATTCAAAAAGTGGCCGTACCAATGTCCTGTACAACTGCAACATGACCACCCAACTCCTATACTCAATACTCTTATCAATAAAGTAAAGCATACCAAACACCGCCTTCACTTTCCTATCTACCAGCGACTCCACTTTCAAGGAGCTATGAACCTGCACGCCCAAGGTCTTTTTCCGCAGCAACACTGCCTAGGTCCTTACCATTAAGTGTATATGTCCTGCTCTGATTCGCCTTTCCAAAATGTAGCACCTCATATTTATGTAAATTAAATTCCATCTTCCACTCCTCAGTATATTGGCCCATCTGACCAAGATCCCATTGTAATCTGAGGTAATCATCTTCACTGTCCACTACACCTCCAATTTTGGTGTCATCTGCAAACTTACTAACTCTTATGCTCACATCCAAATCATTTATATAAATGATGAAAAGTAGTGGACCAGCACAGATCCTTGTAGTACTCCACTGGTCACAGGCCTCCAGTCTGTAAAACAGCCCTCCACGACCACCCTCTATCTTCTACCTTTCAGCAAGTTCTGTATTCAAATGGCTCGTTCTCCCTGTATTCCATGAGATCCAACTTTGCTAACCAGTCTCCCAAGAGGAATCTTGTTGAATGTCTTACTGAAGTCAACATAGATCACACCTACCATTCTGCCCTCTTACTTCAAAAAAAACTCAATCAAGTTTGTGAGACATGATTTCCCACGCTCAAAGCCATGCTGACTATCCCTAATCAGTCCTTGCCTTTCCAAATACACGTAACTCCTGTCCCTCCGGACTCCCTCCAACAACTTACCCACCAATGTCAGGCTCACCGGTCTATAGACTCCTGGCTTTTCCTTACCACCTTTCTTAAATAGTGGCACCACGTTAACCAACCTTCAGTCTTCCGGCAACTCACCCGTGACTATCGATAATACAAATATCTCAGCAAGGGGCCTAGCAATCACTTCCCTAGCTTCCCACAGAGTTCTAGGGTACACCTGATCAGGTCCTGGGGATTTATCCACTTTTATGCGTTTCAAGACATCCAGCATGTCGTCCTCTATAACTGGACATTTTTCAAGATGTCACCATCTATTTCTCCACATGCTATACCTTTCATGTCCTTCTCCAAAGTAAACACTGATGCAAAATACTGGTTTAGTATCTCCCTCATCTCCTGCAGCTACACACGTAGGCTGCCTTGCTGATCTTTGAGGGGCCCTGCTCTCTCCCTAGTTATCCTTATCTACTTAAACCAAAAAGGTTTTTATAAATACATTAGCTTTGGTAAATAGGTTTAAAGGTATCTCGTGTCCCCTTTTGGCCCTCCTGATTTCCTTCTCAAGTATACTCAAAATAATTTGCTGCAAAAGAACTTTACATGCGAGAAAAAAAGAAATATGACTCCAGTATGAGAAACAAATGGAAGAGCGCCAGAGGAAACTGCAAGAACGACAGAAGGAGCAGCAGAAGAGAGTTGCGAAGACAAAAACAGGAAGAAAAGGTCAGCATAGTGGCTGGGGAAGGGCCTCCTCTAATTATAGAGTGTGTTGCAAAATTACATAAGAATTAAAAACAGTAGGCCATTCAACCCCTCAATCCTGCTCTATCATTCAGAATGATCATGACTGACATGGTTGTGGCCTTATCTTCACTTCTGCCTGGTCCATAGTCCTCAACTCCTTTGCAGATCAATAATCTGTCTAATGTAGCCTCCACTGCTCTCTATGGAAGAGAATGGCAACGACTGACGACACTCAGAGGTTTGGAGATGCCGGTGTTGAACTGGGGTATACAAAGTTAAAAATCTCACAACACCAAGTTTAGTCCAACAGGTTTAATTGGAAGCACAACCACCTGAAGGAGCAGCGCTCCAAAAGCTAGTTCTTCCAATTAAGCCTGTTGGACTATAACCTGGTGTTGTGTGATTTGTAACTTTGGACACTCCAAGGAAGTGCCTCCTCTTCTTTGATTCCTTATTCTGAAGCTTTGCACCGTCGTCCGAGATTCCGCTGGAGGGGAAGTGTCCTCTCAGCATCCATCCTGTCATGCCCCATCAGAAACTCATCTGCAGCATGTAAAGCTTAATACAGTTTCCTTGTATTCTTTCATAGGATGTACGTATCACTGACAAATCCAACATCTATTCCCGATCTTTAATTTCCTTTGAGGTGATGAGAGAAGTACTGTATTGAACTGATGCTGCCATGTGGTAATGGTAATAGCATAGAACCCAACCGTGCAGAAAGAGGCCATTCGGCCCATTGAGTCATAATGGTTTTGAGCCAACTGAGTGACTTGCTTGGTCATTTCAGAGGGCAGTTAAGGGTCAACTGCACTGCTGGATTCACATGAAGGTCAGACCAAGTTGGGGGGAGGGAGGTGGATTTAATTCCCTAAAAGACATTAATGACAGGATTTGTTATTACAATAGTCTTGTAGCTTCATGGTTACCCTCCCCCCAGACTTATTTATCAATCCACCAGCTGTCTTCGAAAGGTTTGAATGCTGGATTATTTGCTCATCACTTCACAACTATACTACTCCAGCCCTTTCACTTATTCTTTAATGCGTAGCTTATTTCTAGTGCGTTCAGACATATGCATTACTTGCATGAAAAAGGGGTAAACATAGTACCAAAGTGCCCAGGGAAAACATGGCCCCTTGTCAACTCTGCACCTTAGAGACTGCTATGGCACAAACCATCATCTTTCAAGGTGTAGAGTTCCATTAAACACAGTGCTAATGTTGAATATTATTCCGATTGTGTGCATAGCAGATGAAGTATAACGTGGATAAATATAAGGTTATCCATTTTGGTAACAAAAACAAGAGAGCAGATTATTATCTGGCTACGAATGGAGAGAGAAGAGTATGCAACAAGACCTTGGTGTTCTCATACACCAGTCATTGAAGATAAGCATATAGGGCACAGCAGGCAGGGAAAGGATTGGAGTACAGGAGCAGGCATGTCTTGATACAATAATAAAGGGCCTTAGTGAGACCACACCAGGAGTACTGTGTACAGTTTTGTTCTCCTTATCTGAGGAAGGATGTTCTGGCAATGGAGGGAGCGCAGTGAAGATTTACCAGACTGATTCCTGGGATGGTGGGACTGATGTATGGGGAGCAACTGGATCTGTTGGAATCCATGTAAACTGGATCAATTTACAGAACTGGGCTGAGAAGTGGCAGATGGAGTTCAACCTGGATAAGCATGGAGTGATTCATTTTGGAAGGTTGAGTTTGAATGCTGAATACAGAGTTAAAGACAGGATTCCTGGCAGTGTGGAGGAACAGAGGGATCTTGGGGTCCAAGTACATAGATCCCTCAAAGCTGCCACCCAAGTTGATAGGGTTGTTAAGAAGGTGTATGGCGTTTTGGCTTTCATTAACAGGGAGGTTGAGTTTAAGAGCTGCAATGTTTGGCTACAGCTCTATAAAAACCTGGTTAGACCACACTTGGAATATTGTGTCCAGTTCCGTTCGCCCCATTATAGGAAGGATGTAGATACTTTGGAGAGGGTGCAGAGGAGATTTACCAGAATGCTGCTTCGATTGGAGGGTATGTCTTATGAAGAGAGGTTGAGTGAGCTAGGGCTTTTCATGTGGGAGGAAAAGGAGAAAGAGAGGTGACTTGATAGAGGTGTACAACATAATGACAGGCATAGATAGAGTAGATAGCCAGAGACTTTTCCCAATGGCAGAAGTGGCTGTCACAAGGGGTCATAATTTTAAGGTGATTGGAGGAAGGTATGGGGAGATGTCAGAGGTACGTTCTTTACACGGAGTGGTGGGTACATGAAATGCACTGCCAGCAGTGGTGGTAGAGTCAGAGACATTAGGGAGATTTAAGCAACTGCTGGACAAGCACATGGATGGCAGTAAATTGAGGATTGCGTAGGTTAGGTTGATCTTGGATTAAGATATCAAGGGTCGAAGGACCTGTACTATGCTGTCCTGTTCTACGTACTACTGTCTTTATATTTTTCTAAGGATTCACACAATTCTGGATGGAGGTTTGCTCACTGAGCTGGAAGGTTCATTTTCAGACGTTTTGTCACCATACTAGGTAACATATTCAATGACTGAAAATGTGTTGTTGGTTAAAGCACAGCAGGTTAGGCAGCATCCAAGGAATAGGAAATTCGACGTTTTGGGCACCGAACATATTCAATGAGCCTCCCGTCAAAGCACTGCTGATGTTTCCTGCTTTTTTTTAAATATTAGATTACGTACAGTGTGGAAACAGGCCATTTAGCCCAACAAGTCCATACCGAGCCACCGAAACGCACCCACCCAGACCCATTCCCTTACATTTACCCCTTAACCTAACACTACAGGGAATTTAGCATGGCTAATTCACCTGACCTGCACATTTTTGGACTGTGGGAGCAAACTGGAGTACCTGGAGGAAACCCACACAGACACGGGAAGAATGTGCAAGCTCCACACAGACAGTCATCTGAATTGAACCTGGGTCTCTGACGCTGTGACGCAGCAGTGTAACCACTGTGCCACCATGCCGCCCACGGTGATATGTTTGGGTTTCTTTGGGTTGGTGAGGTCATTCCCTGTTTTTTTTCCTCTCAGGGGGTGGTAAATCGGGTCCAATCAATATGTTTGTTGAGTGTGTTCCAGTTGGGATGCCATGCTTCTCGCAATTCTCAGTCGTGTCTCTGTGTGGCTTGACCTAGGATGGATGCGTTGTCCCAGTCGAAGTGGTGCCCTTCCTTATCTGTATGTAAGGATACTAGTGAGAGGTAATGCAGAGACTCGAACAAACAACTCTGCCAACCATTCAACCCAACCTCTGGGTCCACTAAGTGGATGACACCTTTGTCATCACTTAATGAAACAAATTAGAGGAAACTTTCAAGACCATCAATAATATCCTTACTGGCAAAAAATTCACTAAAGAGGAGGAAAACAATTACTAAGTTGATAAGGCACGATCTCCCCCACACAAAACCATGCTGCCTATCACTGATAAGCCCATTCTTTTCCAAATATAAATAGATTCTATCCCCTAGTATCTTCTCCAGCAACTTTCACCAACGTCAAGCTCACTGGTCTGTATTTACCCGGAATATCCCTACTACCTTTCTTGTGCAGGGCAACAACATTAGCAACCTTCCAGTCCTCTGGCACCTCACCTGTATTTAAGGATGCCACAAAGATATGTCAGGGCCTCCGCTATTTCCTCTCTCGCCTTCCTCAGCAACCTGGGATAGATCCCATCCGGTCCTGGGGATTTGTCCATCTTAATAACCTCTAGCATACCCAACACATCTTCCCTACTTATGTCAACGTGATCCAGACTAATCAAACTTCTATCTCTAATCTCAAGATTCATCATGTTCCTGTCCTCAGTGAAGACTGACGCAAGTAGGATAAAAAGTTGGTACAACATCAAGGGCCGAAGGGCCTGTACTGTCTGCACTGTTCCATGTTTAAACAATGTTGAATTAGTGTTCATTACAATCAGCATAAAAAATTTAGACAACACATGCCAGTTAACTGTCAATCATCTAATTACAGCATTCTCTATTCCTCCACCAAAACCCATTTGTCATCAATCAACACACTCTTCTCATACAGCATAAATGTTGTTTTCCTTTTACTTTGGCACTATTTGCACAATCTACTAAAAACGTTCATTCAAAACGTTATAAATTTGGTGGATATAAGGAAACAATCCAGTAGATGCAATATATTCATGTTTCCATGCTGAGGCATCACTAAAAAGATAATCACACAGGACAACAGCTCCCGGGTCAGTGGGTGATCTAGTGGTAAGTAGTAGTAATTGGCTAGCCTGTAGAGAACACAGCACAGATAAACAGCTATTTTCAGTATGTCAAACTGTAAGTAGCAGACAGAATATTTGCCTCTGTTCTGGGACCGCAACCATTTATCATCTATATTATTGACTTTAATCAAGAAACCAACCGTATTTCTACTAGGTTTCCTCAATGGTACAAAGATAGATAGAAAAGCAAGTGAAGATACAAAGAGTCTGCAAAGAGGTATAGATAGGTTAAGCAGGTGAGTAAAAACTTGGCAGATAATGTGAGGTTGTCCATTTTGGCAGGAAAGTTTAGAGAAACAAACTAGTATTTAAACAGAGACATTAAAGAAAGCTGCAGTTTAAAAAAAGGATCAGGGTGTTCTTGTATGTGAATCTCAAAACTTCAGCATGTAAGTGCAGCAAATAATTAGGAATACAAATGGGATTTTCAAGGCATGGAGTACAAAAGTAGGCCAGTCTTGCTCCAATTGTAGAGGGCATGGCTAAGTCCACACCTGGAGTATTGGGTACAGATTGCTCTTCTTGTTTAAGAACAGAACAGATCAGATTATATGGGGTACTGGAATCAGTACAAGGAAGGTTCTTTAGGCTGACCCTCTGGGATGATGAACTTGAAAGATAAGGAAAGGATGAGCAGGTTGAGTCTATACTCATTGGATTTTAGAAGAACTTTATAGAAACATAAGATTCTGAGGGGGCTGGGCAAGGAAAAATGAGGAAATGGTGAACACTTTGAACAAGTACTTTAACCTTTTCTCCCTCCACAGTAAAAGACCCAAAAGCACTCCAAAACTATTAAAATATCAAGAGACTAGAGGGATCAATGAACTTCAAACTATCATGACAGAACAAATACTGGAAAAACTAATGGGATTACAGGCTGATAGTACTCTGCACTTCATGACCTGCAATTCCTGTGTTTCAAAAGAATTACTGCAGAGATAACCGCTGAGTAGGTTGTAATTGCCTAAAATTCCAACGATTCAGAAAAGATTGCTTCATATTGAAATAGAACAAATGTAACACCTTCATTCAATAGAGCAGAGGGAAGAGGAGGAGAGACAAAAAGGAGACACGCTAGGAACTATTATTAAGCTGACAAGAGTACATTTAGAAATCATAAAATATTCACGCAGAGTCAACCTGCTTCTACTGAACAGAAAATATATTTAACAGATGTATCACAGTTCTTTGACAATGGAAACAGCAGGGTGGATAAGAGACAACCAATAGATATAGTGTATTTGGAGTTCCAAAATGCATTTGATAGCATGCCACATAAAAGGTTGCAAAAAAGAATGAATGGTTCTAGGACCTAGTAACATGGGTCCAATATGTTACTTGGACAATCCCCCAGCCACACTAATTAATAGATCATTTTCAGGTTAGCAAACTGAAACCAAGCACACAACAATCAGTGCTGGGGAGTCAACTGTTCATAATCTGTATTATTTAATGAGGCAGAAACAGACATCAATACATCTAAAATAAAAACAACTGCAGATTCTGGAATTGGAAACAAACAGGAAATGCTGGAAAAACTCAGCAGGTCTGGCAGCATCTGAAAAGCAGGAGAATCAACGTTTCAGGCAAAGCCAACATTCCACGACCAAACTTTAGAAAGACAACGCAGGTTGAAAGGACACAGAGGCTGGAAAAAGCATAGAAATGACAATTGTGCGCATAAAACTAACAGAACGCTTTTTAAATTTGTTCACAGGACATGACTATCACTGGCTAGGACACCATTTATTGCTCAGAGGGCAGTTAAGGGGCAACCAGATTGCTGAGAGTCTAGAATCCCATTAAGCCAGACCTGGTAAGGACTTAAGTTTCCTTCCCTCAAAGGGGCATCACACAACCAGATGGATTTTTAAGTGATAACAGTGGTTACATGGCCCCCATCAGACCAGCTCTTTAATCCAAAGTTGCAATGAAATGTCAGGGTGGGTTTCAGATCCATGCCTTCACAACATTGGCCTGAGGCTCTGGATTGCTCGCCCAGTGACACTACCACCATACCACTACCTGTCCCAATAAATCCTGTGCGCAGTGAGAGATTATTTACTTTGGTGTGGGTGAGACAGGGTCATGGAGCAAAATGCTTTCATAGGATGTAGGTGTCACTGTCTGGATCAGACCAGTTTACTGTCCATCCCTAAATGTCCAGAAGCTGGTGGAGAACTGCCTCCGTGAACCATTATAGTGCAGATGGGAATCCCAAGAGTTTGACCCAACAACACTGAAGGAACAGAAACAGGATTCTAAATCAGCGGTGTATAAAGGCGTATATGGCATTCTCACACGTCTGTTGCCCTTGTCCTTCTAGATGGACATAGTCATTGGTGTAGAAGGTGTTGATCATGAATTTTCATTGAATTATCTGCAGTGCATTTTGTAGATGGGTCACACTGCTGCTGATTGTCAGTGAAGAAGCAAACATTGAAACCCAATCTGCAACCTTCAATCAGCTGGTAATTCAGAGATGCTGTTGGATTGGACTCTTGTTGGGACTGCACTTACTAAAGTAATGAAATGAGCATTCTATCAAACTCATGGCTTGTGCCTTATAGATGGTGGACAGGAGAAAATCCCCACTTCTGACCTTATAATGGAAAAATATTGATGATGCAGCTCAAGATAGTGTAGCTTAAAAAACTACCCTGGTCACTTTCAGGCAGTTCTCATCTGATTGAATACCAATGTACCACCACCTCTATTGCAGGTCCATTCTGCTGATAGATCATGGTGGAACAAATGGCAGGCAGTGATTAGTTGGGAACCACAGAGACTAGTGCTAGGATCTCAACATATTTTAATTTGTAAGTGGGAATTAAATGTACTATCCCCAAATTTGACGGGGGTGTCCAGAATCAAGGGTCACAGGTAAACCATTTCAGACTGAAATTAGGAGAAATTTAATCATTGAGAGAATAGTAAGCATGTGAAATTCTCTACCACAGAAAGCAACTGAGGGCAAAATATTGTATGATTTCAAGGAGGAAGTAGCACTTGAAGCTAAAAGGACCAAGGGATTTGGGGAAAACATGTCAGGAACCGGCTGCTGAGCGGATGGTCACCCATGACCACAATAAATGGCAAGGCTGACTGAAAGGGCAGAGCAGCCTGCTTCAGTTTGTGTCTGTACGGTCAATTAATCGCAGAGCTGTGGGTCTGGAGTCACCTACAGACCCAGACTGGGTCAGGTCAGGTCAGGACAGGACAGCACGCTTCCCTCGCTTCAACAACCGCTCGTGAACCCGAGGAGTGTTTATAAAACCGACACGGGCTCCGTGGGCACCATGAGCCTCGGGTTTAATTCCGGAGTTTTTACTGATTGAGATGTCACTATCTGCCGTGGTCTGCCTCCACAGCAGCAGCGGGGCCTCAGTGACTGGCTCGGGGGGACAGCCGCGCCTCCCGGGCGGCGGCAGGCAGGAGGCAGGGCCCGGGGGAGGCAGGGCCCGGGGGAGGCAGGGCCCGGGCACCACCCGCCGCCCGACACAGGCCGAGAGCCGGTCCCGGTTTCACAGTGACCCGCCCGCGCCCAAGTCCAGACAGTCCGAGGCCCTGGATGGAGGCCCAGTCCCCGGCCTGGATTAGCACAGGCCCCCCCTCCCCCGGCCGCGGTACCTCGACATCGCGGCCCTTGTTTTTGAAGTTCCGGATGCGGTGGTTCTCCAGCCGCTCCGGCTCCGACATGGCGCCGCTTCCCTCCCGCTGACCGGAATGTGGGCGCGGCCCCGCGACTGCTTTAACAGCGGGCACGCGCACGCCACGCCCTTAACGGGGGCGCGCCGGCGAGGGGCGGGGTCTTTTCCTTTCCGCGGCGGCCATGAGGCGGGGTGTTAATGGGGAGGGGTGTTGATGGGGGAGGGGTGTTGATGGGGAGGGGTGTTGATGGGGGAGGGGTGTTGATGGGGGAGGGGTGTTGATGGGGGTGGGTGTTGATGGGGGAGGGGTGTTGATGATGATGGGGTGGGGTGTTGATGGGGAAGAGTGTTGATGGGGGTGTTGTTGGGGTGGGGTGTTGTTGGGGGGGGGTGTTGATGGGGGGGAGTGTTGATGGGGTGGGGTGTTGATGGGGTGGAGTGTTGATGGGGTGGGGTGTTGTTGGGGGGGGGTGTTGATGGGGTGGGGTGTTGATGGGGTGGGGTGTTGATGGGGTGGGGTGTTGATGGGGTGGGGTGTTGTTGGGAGGGGGGTGTTGATGGGGAGGGGGTGTTGATGGGGAGGGGTGTTGTTGGCGAGTGGGTGTTGATCGGAGGGAGTGTTGATGGGGGAGGATTGGTGAGGGGTGTTGATCGGAGGGGGTGTTGATGGGGGGAGGGGTGTTGATGGTGTGGGGTATTGATGGGGGTGGGATGTTGATGAGGTTGAGGTGTGGGGCAGGGTGTTGATGGGGAGGGGTGTTGATGGGGCGGGGGTGTTTATAGGGTGGTGTGTTGATGGAATGTGGTATTGATGGGGTGGGGTGTTAATGGGGTGGGGTGTTGATGAGGTGGAGTGTTGATGGGGGCGGGGTGTTGTAGGATGGGTGATGGTGGGGGTGGGGTGTTGATGGGGTGGGGTGTTGATGGGGAAGAATGTTGATGGGGAGGGAGTGTTGATAGGGGAGGGGTATTAATGGGGAAGGCCTGTTGTTGGGGGTGGGGTGTTGATTAGGTTGGATTGTTGATGGAAGTGGGGTGTTGATGGGTGAGGGGTGTTGATGGGTGAGGGGTGTTGATGGGTGAGGGGTGTTCATGGGGTGCGGTGTTGCTGGGGAGGGGGTGTTATTGGTTAAGGGATGTTGATGGGCTGGGGTGTTGATGATGCAGGGTGTTTGATGGGGGTGGGGTGTTAATGGGAATGGGTGTTGATGGGGGGTGGGGTGTTGATGGGGAAGGCATGTTGATGGTGGTGGAGTGTTGATGGGGTGGAGTGTTGATGGGGTGGGATTTTGATGGGGAGGGGAAGTTGATTGGGGCACGGTGTTGATGGGGTGGGGGTGTTGATCGGGGGTGTTGATAGGGTGGTGTGTTGATGGGATGTGGTATTGATGGGGTGGGGTGTTAATGGGGGCGGGGTATTGTGGGATGGGTGATGGTGGGGGTGGGGTGTTGATGGGGGTGGGATGTTGATGGGTGAGGGGTGTTGATGGGTGAGGGGTGTTGATGGGTGAGGGGTGTTGATGGGTGAGGGGTGTTGTTGGGGGAGGGGTGTTGATGGGTGTGGGGTGTTGATGATGCAGGGTGTTTGATGGGGGTGGGGTGTTGATGGGAATGGGTGTTGATGGGGGGTGGGGTGTTGATGGGGAAGGCATGTTGATGGTGGTGGAGTGTTGATGGTGGTGGAGTGTTGATGGTGGTGGAGTGTTGATGGTGGTGGAGTGTTGATGGGGTGGAGTGTTGATGGGGTGGGATTTTGATGAGGAGGGGAAGTTGATTGGGGCACGGTGTTGATGGGGTGGGGGTGTTGATCGGGGGTGTTGATAGGGTGGTGTGTTGATGGGATGTGGTATTGATGGGGTGGGGTGTTAATGGGGGCGGGGTATTGTGGGATGGGTGATGGTGGGGGTGGGGTGTTGATGGGGGTGGGATGTTGATGGGTGAGGGGTGTTGATGGGTGAGGGGTGTTGATGGGTGAGGGGTGTTGATGGGGGAGGGGTGTTGATGGGTGTGGGGTGTTGATGATGCAGGGTGTTTGATGGGGGTGGGGTGTTGATGGGAATGGGTGTTGATGGGGGGTGGGGTGTTGATGGGGAAGGCATGTTGATGGTGGTGGAGTGTTGATGGTGGTGGAGTGTTGATGGTGGTGGAGTGTTGATGGTGGTGGAGTGTTGATGGTGGTGGAGTGTTGATGGTGGTGGAGTGTTGATGGTGGTGGAGTGTTGATGGTGGTGGAGTGTTGATGGGGTGGAGTGTTGATGGGGTGGGATTTTGATGAGGAGGGGAAGTTGATTGGGGCACGGTGTTGATGGGGTGGGGGTGTTGATCGGGGGTGTTGATAGGGTGGTGTGTTGATGGGATGTGGTATTGATGGGGTGGGGTGTTAATGGGGGTGGGGTATTGTGGGATGGGTGATGGTGGGGGTGGGGTGTTGATGGGGTGGGATGTTGATGGGGAAGAATGGGGAAGAGGGGATTTAATAGAGACATACAAGATAATCAGAGGATTAGAGAGGGTGGAGAGTTTTTTTTCCTAGAATGATGACGTTGGCTTGTATGAGGGAGCATAGCTGCAAATTGAGGGGTGAGACATTTAAGACAGATGACGGATGCAGGTTCTTTACTCAGAGAGTGGTAAGGGCATGGAATGCCCTGCCTGCCAATGTAGTTAACGCAGCCACGTTAGCGAGATTTAAACAATTCTTGGATAAGCACATGGATGATGATGGGATAGTGTAGGGGGATGGTTTAGATTAGTTCACAGGTCAGCGCAACATTATGGGCCGAAGGGCCTGTTCTGCACAGTATTGTTCAATGTTCAATGGGGGAGGGGCGCTGATAGGGGAGGGGTGTTGATAGGGAAGGAGTGTGATGGGGTTGGGGTATGATGGGAGACAAATATTGTTGGTTTAGGTGTGTTGGTCGGGAAGGAGTGTTGTTGCGAGATAGGAAAGATAGGGAGGGATCTTATTGGGGGTAGGGTATAATGGAGGAGGAGTATTGTTGGGGAGGGGTGTTGATGAGAAGGGTTTGATGGGGTCGGGTGTTGATTGGGGAGGGGTATTGATGGAGAGGTTTAGATGGGCGGGGTGTTGATGGGGCAAGGTGTTGATGGGAGATATGATGGGGAATGTGTATTGCTGGGGAGAGGTATTGATGGTGGAAGGATATTGATGGGGATGGATGCTGATGGAGGTGTGGTATTGAAGGTGAAGTGGTGTTAATGGGCTAGGGTGTTGATCGGGATGGTTATTCATGGAGAGGGAATTTGATGGGGGATGGGTATTAAGGAAGGGGTATTTATGGGGAATGGATATTGATGGGCAGAGGTATTGATGGGAAGAGATGTTGGCGGGGAAGGTGTGTTGATGGACAAGATGTATTAATGGGGGAGGGGTGTTAGTGGAGGAGTGGTGTTGATTAGAAGAGATGTTGATGGGGAGGGGCTTTGGGAGAGGTGTATTGGTGGGAGATTTTAATGGGAGAGAAGTATTGATGGGGGTGGCGTATTTATGGGGATGGGGTGTTGATGGGGGAGGAGTGTTGATGGGGGAGGAGTGTTGATGGGGGAGGAGTGTTGATGGGGGAGGGGTGTTGATGGGGGGATGTTAATTGGAAGGTGTGTTGATGGGGAAGGGGTGTTGATGGAGAAAGGTTATTGATTAGGAGGAGTATTGGTAGGAAGAGGTAGTACTAGGGAGGGGTTTTGATGGAGAGGAGATTTAAGGGGGTGGGGTATTGCTGGTTGATGTGTAATGACAGGGGTGGGCTGTTAATTGGGAAGGGTTATTGATGTGGGGAGTCGTATTGACGGGGGGAGACGTGTTGATGGGGCGGGTATTGATGGGTAGGGGTGTTGATTGGGAGGGATGTTGGAGGGAGGCATTGATGGTGAAGGTGTATTGATGGAGATCTGTCTTGATGGTGAGCTGTATTGATAGGGGTGGGGACAATGGGGAAGTTTTGAAGGAGGGCAGGTGCTATAACCAGACCAAACCCCTTTAAAATATATTAAGAAGATAGTGCAGATCTTCACTTTTTCTGATTGTAAAGGTAAGTATAAAGCATTAGGTTCCAGATACAATTTGATTGGTCAAATTACTAAACTTTTAAGTAAAACACACTTTATTTTTACACGAGTTAAAATACAGATAAAACTGTAACTCTATCGAAATGCTTAACAAAATTAAATATATATTAATTACTACTAATTAACTGTTCCAGTATACTAACATCCCATAAACACATCCTTGGCAAAGGCAAATATCGCAAAATTGATAGTCTCAAATGCAATTCTACCAGCAGGAAGAGAACCCCAGCCTTTTGCTGTAACAGAAAGGAAAAACAGCTCCAACATCCAGCTTCAAGACCCAAATAACTGCTGAAAGGTAAAGCTGAAGATCTACTACTGTGGGAGCTAGACCAAACCCATTCAGGCTGCTTCTATTGTTCCAACTTATAAAAAAACCTCAAGGCCTCACAAGTTGTTTACTTTATTGGCTTCGAGCAGATCGCTTGGGATCTCTGTCTCAATCTTTCATCATGAAAAAACCAGGTCAAAATATACAGTATTAAATCTACAGTATCATTACATCTGGCCCCTTAAAGAATGAACTAACAATATACAAAGATGGCTTCATTTTGGAAAAACCTTTTGCCTTACTCTATTAGTGCACTACAATATACATTACAATGTCTCTGACCATATAAACATTTGCTACTACAGTCCGTTTCAGTCTGTTTTTCCCACCACTGAACACTCCATCTTCCTTCTTAAAAGTTATGACATGTCAGTAATTATGTTCTCTTGTCCTGCCATGTGTATAATTCACAAATTAATTGACTGCAATAATAAGCTCCATCTAAACCGTCTGGAATTTTTATCCATAAATTTTTCCAAAAAACATTAAGGGTTATGATCATTTTATACAATCATGTCAGACAAATGACTAGCAATATAAATGTTGCAATGCCAACACTAAACTCAAGGTCTACTTCTCAATTGTGGAATATTTCTGTTGAAAGTTATTCCATTTTCTGGAAAAATACCCAATAAGTCTTTCTATCGTCCTGTTGTCTTCTGGCAGGACATCTACATCACTAGTATTGATAGCCACCTTGAGTGGCTTTGCACTATTAGGTGTGGCTAACACTGGGACAGTGGTTAACACAGGTTTCTAGGTGTCAAATGCCTTCTGACATTCCTCCGTCCACTGAAATTTTCAGCACTTCCGCAACAAATCAGCCAATGGAGCAACCACACTGCTAAAATTCAGAACAAACTTTCAATAAAAATCACTCCATCCCAGGAATTGTAATACTTCCCTCTTCATCGATGGTAGGGGAATCTCCCCAATAACCTTTGTTTTCACAACTCATGGGGCCATCTATCCATGTTCAATGACTTGGACTTTTGCAAACTCACTCTTAGCCATTTTTATCACCAAGCTCACCCCCCCCCAGCTTCCACATCTTATAAAGTCAATCAAATAATTCTGATAGATAATGCAAATGTTCCTTCCATGTGTGATTAAAAATCACCAGATTGTCGATTTACCCCACACAATTGGGTAATCCCCAAATTATTTTATTAGTCAGTCTTTGAAATGTCATTGGTGCATTTTTCATACCAAGTGGCCTGACTTTAAATTGGTACAGTCCATTCAGCTTTACAAAAGCCAAACTTTCCCTTCACACTTTCAGATAAAGGTACCTCTAACTGAGAAATACGAGTTGCTTGTCCCACCTTCTCAATACAGTGTTCCAAATATGGAATAGGATATGTGTTTGATTTTGTAATGGCATTGACTTTGCAAAAGTCCACACATAATTGTTGGATTCCATCTGGTTTTGCCACCATTACTATGGGTGAGCTCCAATCACTGCAACTCACTTCGATTACTTTGTCTTGAAACATGCATTCAATCTCTTTTTAAACCTGTGCCAATTTCAGAGGGTTAATTCTATAAGGATATTGCTTAATTGGAACAGATTTCCTATAGCTACAGGAATTGGTTTAGCTCAGTTGGCTGGCTTGTTGGTTTGCAGAGCAGTGTGATGCAAACAGTGAGGGTTCAATTCCCATCACCAGTTTGAGGTTACCATGAAGGACTCTCCTCAACCTCTTCCCTTGCCTGAGGTCTGGTGGCCCTCAGGTTAAATCACCACCAGATGGTCTGGTAAGACTATGGCGACATAACTACTAACCTATTTCTACATCATGCATTATTAATTAAGTACTTCCCAGCTTTTTCCGACAAATCTCCCCTTGTGATTGTGATAACTCTTGCAGGTCATTTTGATGTTCTTCTGAAAGGAAACTCAATAATTTATTCAAATTTTTGAGACTTCCTTGTTGTCCAATTTAAGTTGAGGAATGTCCAATAACGAATGATCTGTACTTGGTTCTTCACTCTGTGTTGTAACCAATACGATTTGGCTTTCTTTGTCTCCTTTGGCTTTCCTTCCCTATCAAAATACCTTTTGAGCACTTTCACAAAATGAGATTTCTTTCTAATGTTCTTATCAAATAATTCATCTCACTCAATTTCCTTTCAATTTGGTGTAGTACACTGAACCTAGCTTTACAGCTTCACCTACCACTGGAAGTAACACGATTCTTTGGGAGTTCTTCTCTGCTTCCTGTTTCATTGCATGCTGTGCTACTTTCAAATGCTGTCTAGCCAACTTATCTGCTCTATTTAATCTTTCCCAAAACTTTGATACATAATACATAAATATGTCGTCTCTAAACTTTGTTTCACCAATTTCTTCTTACTTAATTTCAGTGGTCCTCTCACCTCATGCCCAAATACTAATTCAAATAGATTGAATTTTGTTGACTCATTAAATGTATCCCTAATTGCAGAAGGTACAAATGGAATTCCTTTATCCCAATCCTCTGGATAATCTTGACTGTAACTCTTAACATGGTCTGCAAAGTTGTATGCCATTGTCCTAATGCTCCCTGTGATTTTAGATAGAACATAGAACAGTACAGCACAGAACAGGCCCTTCAGCCCATGATGTTGTGCCGACCATTGATCCTCATGTAAGGTAAACCTAATGTACGAACCCTCAAATTTCTGTGACATTTGCATGTCCAGCAGTCTCTTAAATATCCCCAATGACCTCGCTTCCACAACTACAGCTGGCAACACATTCCATGCTCTCACAACTCTCTGTGTAAAGAACCCGCCTTTGACATCCCCTCTATACTTTCCGCCAAACAGCTTAAGACTATGACCCCTCGTGTTAACAGTTTCTGCCCTGGGAAAAAGTCTCTGGCCAGCAACTCTATCTATGCCTCTCAATATCTTGTACATCTCAATTAGGTCCCTTCTCTTCCTTCTTTTTTCCAATGAAAAAAGTCCGTGCTCAGTCAACCTCTTTTCTAAGATAAGCCCTCCATTCCAGGCAGCATCCTGGTAAACCTCTTCTGAATCCTCTCCAAAGCATCCACATCTTTTCTATAAGAGGGCGGCCAGAACTGGACGCAGTATTCCAAGTGCAGTCCAACCAAAGTTTTATAGAGCTGCAACAAGATCTCACGGCTCTTAAACTCAATCCCCCTGTTAATGAAAGCCAAAACACCATATGCTTTCTTAACAACCCTGTCCACTTTGGTGGCAATTTTAAGGGATCTATGTACCTGCACACCAAGATCCCTCTGTTCCTCCACACTGCCAAGAATCCTGTCTTTAATCCTGTACTCAGCTTTCAAGTTCGACCTTCTAAAGTGCATCACTTCACATTTATCCAGGTTGAACTCCATGTGGGCGGTACGGTGGCACAGTGGTTAGCATTGCTGCCTCACAGCGCCAGAGACCCGGGTTCATTTCCCGACTCAGGCGACTGACTGTGTGGAGTTTGCACATTCTCCCCATGTCTGCGTGGGTTTCCTCTGGGTACTCCGGTTTCCTCCACAGTCCAAAGATGTGCAGGTCAGGTGAATTGGCGATGTTAAATTGCCCGTAGTGTTAGATAACGGGTAAATGTAGGGGTATGGGCCGGTTGCGCTTAGGACTTGTTGGGCCGAAGGGCCTGTTTCCACACTGTAAGTAATCTAATCCATCTTCCATCTCTGCATCCTGTCAATGTCCCGCTACAGCCGACAACATCCCTCTATACTGTCAACGACACCTCCAACCTGTGTGTCATCTGCAAACTTGCTAACCCATCCTTCAATCTCCTCATCAAAGTCATTAATAAAAATTACAAAGAGTAGAGGCCCAAGAACAGAGCCCTGTGGAACACCACTCACCACTGACTTCCAGGCAGAATACTTTCCTTCCACTACCACTCGCTATCTTCTGTCAACCAGCCAATTCTGTATCCAGACAGCTAAATTTCCCTGTATTCCCATTCCTTCTGACCTTCTGAATGAGCCTACCATGGGGAACCTTATCAAATGCCTTGCTGAAGTCCATATACACCACATCCATCACTCGACCCTCATTGAGTTCTTTGAGGATGTTACTAAACAAGTTGATGAGATTTGTGATGCATGACCTGCCCCTCACAAAGCCGCGCTGACCGCATTTAATCAAGCCATGCTTTTCCAGATGGTCATAAATCCTATCCCTCAGAATCCTTTCTAACACCTTGCAGATGACAGACGTGAGACTGACTGGTCTGTAATTGCCGGGGATTTCCCTATTTATTTTCTTGAAGAGAGGAATTACACTTGCCTCCCTCCAGTCCTCTCTGCTGGAGAGCGAGGATGCAAAGACCTTCGCAAGCGGCGAAGCAATCACATTTCTCACTTCCCAAAGCAGCCGAGGACAAATCTGGTCTGGCCCTGGCGACTTGTCAATTTTAATGTTTGGCAAAATTTTCAGCACATCAACTTCCTCAATCTCTATCCGTTCCAGCATGCTCCTCAATGGTTTCATTCACTACAAGGTCCTTTTCATTAATAAAGACAGAAGCAAAAAACTCATTTAGGGCTCCTCAGGTCAGGTGATGCTAAATTGCCCGTAGTGTTAGGTAAAGGGTAAATGTACGGGTATGGGTGGATTGCGCTTTGGTGGGTCGGTGTGGACTTGTTGGGCCGAAGGGCCTGTTTCCACACAGTAAGTAATCTAATCCATCTGCCACCTCTCAGCCCATCTCTGCATCCTGTCAATGTCACGCTGCAGCCGACAACAGCCCTCTATATTGTCAACAACACCTCCAACCTTTGTGTCATCTGCAAACTTGCTAACACATCCTTCAATCTCCTCATCCAGAGACTCTATACACAAGTTCCCTATGCTATCCCTGATCGGCCCTATTCTTTCTTTGATCATTCTCTTATTCCTCACATACGTGTAAAATGCCTTTGAATTCTCCCAAATCCTTCCTGTCAAGCCTTTCTCGTGCCCCCTCCTGGCTCTCCTCATTTTTGAGCTCCTTCCTCACCTGCCGGTAATCCTCTAGAAGAAAGTGAGGATTGCAGGTGCTGGAGATCAGAGCTGAAAATGTGTTGCTGGAAAAGCGCAGCAGGTCAGGCAGCACCACCTGAGCCCCAGCTATGCCTGCCTCTTTGTAGGATATGTGGAACAGTCCATCCTCCGCAGCTACACTGGCACCACCCCCCACCTTTTCCTTCGCTACATCGATGACTGTATCATAATATGGTAGAGTTCAGTCTGCAGTTTGAAAGAGAGAAGGCAAAATCGGATGTAATGGTGTTACAGTTAAATAAAGGTAATTATGAGGGCATGAGAGAGGAACTGACAAAAATAGACTGGAAGCAGAGCCTAGCGGGGAAGACAGTAGAGCAAAAATGGCAGGAGTTTGTGGGTATAATTGAGGACACTGTACAGAGTTTCATCCCCAAGAAAAGAAAGATTATCCGGGGAGGGATTAGACAACCATGGCTGACAAAGGAAGTCAGGAAATGCATAAAAGAAAAAGATCCTATAAAGTGGCCAAGAGCAGTGGGAAATCAGAAGATTGGGAAGGCTACAAAAACAAACAGAGGATAACAAAGAGAGAAATAAGGAAGGAGAGGATCGAATATAAAGGTAGGCTAGCCAGTAATATTAGAAATGATAGTAAAAGTTTCTTTCAATACCTAAAACAAACGACAGGCAAAAGTAGACATTGGGCCACTTCAAACTGATGCTGGAAGCCTAGTGATGGGAGATAAGGAAATAGCAGGAGAACTTAACAAGTACATTGCGTCAGTCTTCACAGTGGAAGACATGAATAATATCCCAACAATTAAAGGGAATCAGGGGGCTGAGTTCTGTATGGTTGCCATTACAAAAGAGAAAGTGCTAGAAAAGCTAAAAGGTCTTAAAATTGATAAATCTCCTGGCCCCGATGGGATACATCCTAGAGTTGTGAGAGAGGTGGCTGAGGAAATAGTGGAGGCATTGGTTGAGATCTTTCAAGAGTCACTGGAGTCAGGGAAAGTCCCGGATGATTGGAAGATCGCTGTTGTAACCCCCTTGTTCAAGAAAGGATCAAAACAAAAGTCGGAAAATTATAGGCCAATTAGCCTAACCTCGGTTGTTGGTAAAATTCTAGAATCCATCATTAAGGATGAGGTTTCTAAATTCTTGGAAGAGCAGAGTCTGATTAGAACAAATCAACATGGATTTAGTAAAGGGAGGTCGTGTCTGACAAACCTGTTGGAATTCTTTGAAGAGGTGACAAGTAGGTTAGACCAGGGAAACCCAGTTAGACCAGGGAAACCCAGTGGATCTAGACTTCCAAAAGGCCTTTGATAATGTGCCACACGGGAGGCTGCTGAGCAAGGTGAGGGCCCATGGTGTTCGAGGTGAGCTACTGGTATGGATTGAGGATTGGCTGTCTGACAGAAGACAGAAAGTTGGGATAAAAGGTTCTTTTTCGGAATGGCAGCTGGTGACAAGCGGTGTCCCACAGGGTTCAGTGTTGGGGCCCCAGCTGTTCACATTATATATTAATGATCTGGATGAAGGGACTGAGGGCATTCTAGTGAAGTTTGCAGATGATACGAAGTTAGGTGGACAGGCAGGTAGTATTGAGGAAGTGAGGAGGCTGCAGAAGTATCTAGACAGTTTGGGAGAGTGGTCCAGGAAATGGCTGATGGAATTCAACGTGAGCAAATGCGAGGTCTTGCACTTTGGAAAAAAGAATAAAAGCGTAGACTGCTTTCTAAATGGTGAGAAAATTCGTAAAGCCCAAAGTACAAAGTGATCTGGGAGTGCTAGTCAAGGATTCTCTAATGGTAAACATGCAGGTGGAGTCCCGTGATTAAGAAAGCGAATGCAATGTTGTCATTTATCTCAAGAGGGTTGGAATATAAAAGCACTGTTGTGCTACTGAGACTTTATAAAGCTCTGGTCAGGCCCTATTTGGAGTACTGTGTCCAGTTTTGGTCCCCACACCTCAGGAAGGACATACTGGCACTGGAGCGTGTCCAACGGAGATTCACACAGATAACATACTAGGAATGGCTGAGGATCCTGGGATTGTATTCATTGGAGTTTAGAAGATTAAGGGGAGATTTAGTAGAAATGTACAAGATAATACATAGCTTGGAAAGGGTGGATGCTAGGAAATTGTTTCCGTTAGGCGAGGAGACTAGGACCCATGGGCACAGCCTTAGAATTAGAGGGGGTAAATTCAGAACAGAAGCACGGAGACATTTCTTCAGCCAGAGAGTGGTGGGCCTGTGGAATTCATTGCCGCAGAGTGCAGTGGACGCTAAATGTCTTCAAGGTAGAGATTGATAAATTCTTGATGTCACAAGGAATTAAGGGCTAAGGGGAGAATGCGGGTAAGTGAAGTTGAAATGCCCATCAGCCATGATTGAATGGTGGAGTGGACTCCATGGGCTGAATGGCCTTACTTCCACTCCTATGTTTTATGGTCTTATGGTCTTAATATTGGGAAAGTTAAGGATGTTAACAGTATGTTATCCAGTAGATTTGATTTTTTTTTTATCCCTAAGCTATCCATAACTTTCGTGGGTAATTTTGATCTTAAAGCTGATCCCTGATGCAATTGTATTGTGGGAAGTCCAAATCGAGTAAAAAATTGAGTAACTCTTCTATAATCCTTTCAGCCTTGATAGTATGTAATGGAATGGCCTCTGAAAATATAGTTGACACATCCATTATGGTCAATAAATCCTGACTTCCACACTTTGTTTTGGGGAGGGGTCCTATGCAATCAATTAAGACATTTATAAAAGGTTCCTCAAATGCAGACATCGGTGTAAGGATGCTGGTTTTATCATTGCCTGTGTTTTTCCAATTACCTGATGCATATAACATGTCCAGCAAAATTCAACCATATCCTTATACATTCCAGGCCAATAAAAATGTTTTTGTATTTTGGCTTGAGTTTTTCTTACTCCCAAATGACCTCCTACTGGTGATTGATGTGCTACCCACAACATCTCCTTTCTGTAATCCACCAGTAATTCAACTTGATGAACTTCTGCCAATTTCTTATCTGCCTGAATATGTGGTGGTTTCCATTTCCTCATCAAGACATCATTTTTAAGACAGTAACATTTTGGGATACACTCAGATTTTTCTTCTAGGCATGCTTTTGATACAACTGCTTTAGTTTTTCATCTTTTTGTTGTAATTCAGTTAATTTCCCTGAACTAAAAAGATCCACTTTGTCCTCCACCTGTTCTTGTTTTCCTCAACCTTTTGACCAAACATAGTTTCTAATAATTGAATTTCAACTTGCTTATCTTTATTCCTTGATTTCTCCTCCTGCTTCATCCTGTGGCTTTGTGACCTTGTTACCACAGTCAGGAAAAATCCCAGGACATGCATCCCGTAAAATCTCTGCTGTCTGATTTTCCACCCTAGACTTATCCTGTTTTCCCACATCCGGTTTTCTAACCTATCAATACTGTAACTGCATGTGACCTATTTTATTGCAGTGAAAATACCTGAAATGTTTTACTTCTCTTTCCCCCTCATGGGTCTCCTTTTTCCATATTTTCAACGAGATCTCCTTTTCCCTTACCACCTGAGAATTTCTCTTTTCCCCAATTTCTATCCCTCACAGATTGAAATTGATGTTGGAAGCCAAACTTTCATAATCATCAGCCATTTTCACTGCTAATCTTAGCTCTCTGCTCTTCACCACATTCACATTAGAACACACATAGAACATAGTATTACAGCACAGTACAGGCCCATTGGCCCTCAATGTTGCGCCTACCTGTGAAATCAATCTGAAGCCCATCTAACCAATACTATTCCATTATCGTCCATATGCCTATCCAATGATCATTTAAAGACCCTTAAAGTTGGCAAGTCTACTACTGTTGCAGGCTGGCTGTTCCACTCCTCTCACTACTCTCTCAGTAAAGAAACTACCTCTGACATCTGTCCATTATCTATCACGCCTCAATTTAAAGCTATGTCCCTTCCTGCTCGCTGTCACTATCCAAGGAAAAGGAGTGAATTTCTGAACTCCTCCAGAATAACTCTCTCAGAGCATCACATGTTTGATCTATTTTCAATGCCCTTATCCACTTATCAGAATTAGTTTGTTTGATCCTTTCAAACTCTATGTATGTTTGTTAAAGCACAGCAGGTCAGGCAGCATCCAAGGAACAGGAAATTCGACGTTTCGGGCACAAGCCCTTCATCAGGAATGAGGAGAGTGTGCCAGGCAGGCTAAGATAAAAGGTAGGGAGGAGGGACTTGGAGGAGGGGCGATTGAGATGTGATAGGTGGAAAGAGGTCAAGGTGAGGATGATAGGCCGGAGTGGGGTGGGGGCGGAGAGGTTAGGAAGAAAACTGCAGATTAGGAGGGCGGTGCTGAGTTCAAGGGAATCGACTGAAACAAGGTGGGGGGAGGGGAAATGACGAAACTGGATAAATCTGAGTTCATCCCTTGTGGTTGGAGGGTCCCAGGCGGAAGATGAGGCGCTCTTCCTCCAACCGTCGTGTTGTTATGTTCTGGCGATGGAGGAGTCCAAGGACCTGCATGTCCTTGGTGGAGTGGGAGGGAGAGTTAAAGTGTTGAGCCACGGGGTGGTTGAGTTGGTTGGTCCGGGCGTCCCAGAGGTGTTCACTGAAGCGTTCCGCAAGTAGGCGGCCCGTCTCTCCAATATAGAGGAGGCCACATCGGGTGCAGCGGATGCAATAGATGATGTGTGTGGAGGTGCAGGTGAATTTTTGGCGGATATGGAAGGATCCCTTGGGGCCTTGGAGGGAAGTGAGGGAGGAGGTGTGGGCGCAAGTTTTGCATTTCCTGCGGTTGCAGGGGAAGGTGCCAGGAGTGGAGGTTGGGTTGGTGGGGGGTGTGGACCTGACGAGGGAGTCACGAAGGGAGTGGTCTTTGCGGAACGCTGATAGGGGAGGGGAGGGAAATATATCCCTGGTGGTGGGGTCTGTTTTGAGGTGGCGGAAATGACGGTGGATGATACGCTGTATACGGAGGTTGGTGGGGTGGTAGGTGAGAACCAGTGGGGTTCTGTCCTGGTGGCGGTTGGAGGGGCGGGGCTCAAGGGCGGAGGAGCGGGAAGTGGAGGAGATGCGGTGGAGAGCATCGTCGATCACATCTGGGGGGAATCTGTGGTCTTTGAAGAAGGAGGCCATCTGGGCTGTATGGTATTGGAACTGGTCCTACTGGGAGCAGATGCGGCAGAGACGAAGGAATTGGGAATATGGGATAGCGTTTTTACAGGGGGTAGGGTGGGAGGAGGTGTAGTCCAGGTAGCTGTGGGAGTCAGTCGGTTTATAGTAGATGTCTGTGTTGATTCGGTCACCCAAGATAGAAATGGAAAGGTCTAGGAAGGGGAGGGAGGAGTCTGAGACAGTCCAGGTGAATTTGAGGTCGGGATGGAAGGTGTTGGTAAAGTTGATGAACTGTTCAACTACCTCGTGGGAGCACGAGGCAGCGCCGATACAGTCATCGATGTAGCGGAGGAAAAGGTGAGGGGTGGTGCCAGTGTAGTTGCGGAAGATGGACTGTTCCACATATCCTACGAAGCGACAGGCATAGCTGGGGCCCATGCGGGTGCCCATGGCAACTCCTTTAGTTTGGAGGAAGTGGGCCAACATTTCAACTCCACTTCCCACTCTGCCGAGGACATGGAGGTCCTGGGCCTCCTTCACCGCCGCTCCATCACCACCTAATGCCTGGAGGAAGAACGCCTCATCTTCCGCCTCGGAACACTTCAACCCCAGGGCATCAATGTGTACTTTAACAGTTTCCTCATTTCCCCTTCCCCCACCTCATCCTAGTTCCAAACTTCCAGCTCAGCACTGTCCCCATGACTTGTCCGGACTTGTCCGACCTGCCTAGCTCCTTTTCCACCTATCCACTCCACCCTCTCCTCCCTGACCTATCACCTTCATCCCCTCCCCCACTCATCCATTGTATTCTCTGCTCCTCTCTCCCCACCCCCACCCTCCTCTCACTTATCTCTCCACCCTTCAGGCTCTCTGCCTTTATTCCTGATGAAGGGCTTTTGCCCGAAACGTCGATTTTGCTGCACTTTGGATGCTGCCTGAACTGCTGTGCTCTTCCAGCACCACTGTTCCACCACTGTGTTCTTTGTCTATGACCTGATGTTTAGATTGATTCTAACCTAAAAAGTGAGATAACAGAGTTTTACATAACTTCATGCGGTTTTTGAACTCAGAGTTCTACATGAATGTATGCAGTTTTTGAGCAAAGTGCAATGTGACTCTGCAAGTACAAATTCACCACACAAAATATATGTGTGCATGTGGGTCTTTGTCTGTCTGTGTGTATGTGTCTGTCTGAGGTGGTGGTTGTGAGTGTGAGAAAGTGTGTGTGTGTGTGTAGTGAGTGCAGAGTGTCTTCAGTCTGTGAGGGGGTGCATGTGAGAGTGTGGGAGTGTGTGTGTCTATAAGGGTGTGTGGGGGTGTCTGTGTGCACATCTGTGTGTACCAGTGTCCGTGTGTATGTGAGAGTGTGTGTGTGTAGGAATATGTGTGTGTAAGTGTAGTGCAATGGTGATCACCTGTAATGTGACATGAACCCAAGGTCCTGGTTGAAGCCCTCCCTATGGGTACCGAACTTAGCTATCAGCCTCTGCTCGGCCACTTTTCTCTGCTGCCTGTCCGAAGTCCACCTTGGATGGTCCCGAGGATGGTCACCCGAAAGTCTGAGGCTGAATGTCCTGGACCAATGAAGTGTTCCCCAACTGGGAGGGAACCCTCCTGTCTGTTGATTGTTGTGCGGTGCCTAGTCATCCGTTGTCGTAGCCTTTGCTTGGTTCCCAATGTACCGCAAATCATGTCCAATAATTCTGATTGCATTCCTGGTAATTACAAATGTAAAGCTATAGCTGCAATTATTTCCCCTTTCCTCACAGACACAGGCAATTCCAACTTCAACCTGTCTGCCAATTCTGAAAGTTTTGCTTTTTTCACTTTCAGTAAAATACACAAAGTAACTTCTTCCACCACCAGGAAACTCTTAGTGACAGGTTTGAACAAGGTGTACCTTGTTTCTATCGAATGCAAAATACCAACACTCACCACTCGCTGCCTTTGAGTCCAACAATCCAGCCTGGAACTACAGATTTTGATCCCGACAAGAGCAGCAGTTTGTTACAGACCAGAGTGATCACCCTCAAATATGTTCAGATGATAGTTTGGTCCCTAATTTTTTCTTATTGTATAGGTAAGTGTAAGGCATTATATTCCAGGTGCAATTCAATTGGTCAAACTACTTGACTTTAAGCAAATCAAACTTATTTTTATACGACATTGTAATACAGACAAAATACAAATAAAAGCATTAGCTTAGATGTAACTATTGAAATGCTTAACAATGTATACTAACTGTTACGAATTAACTGTTCCAATATAATAATCACAAACACACTCTTGGCAAAGGCAAATTCTGTAAAATAGTTGCCTCACATGCAATTCTAGCAGAAAGTACAAAATCCCAGCTTTTAGCTGTCTCAGCCTTCTTCATACAAAAACAGGACAATAGCCTCTTAAAGCCATACTATTGTCATATTGGCAAGTGGGATAAGTTTAGTTTGGAAAACTTGATTGGCATGGATGACTCTATGAATACAGGAGCTGGGATGTCTTCCTGCAATTGTACAGGGCCTTGACTAGACCACATCAGGAGTACTATGTGTAGTTTTGACCTACTTATCTGAGGAAGGATATTCTTGCTAATGAAGGAATGCGGCGAAAGTTTACAAGACTGATTCCTGGGATGGTAGGCTGATGTATGAAGAGAGACTGGATTGGTTAGGATTATATTCACTGGAGTTTAGAAAAATGAGAAGGGGATCTCACAGGACTAAACAGGATAAACACGGGAAAGATATTTCCAATGACCAGGAAGTCCAGAACCACAGGTCGCAACCTAAGGATATGGGGTGTGTAATTTAGGACTTAGATGAGGTGAAATTTCTTCACCTGCGGAATTCTCTGTCATAGAAAGCAGTTGAGGCCAGAACATTGAACAGTTTCAAGGGGTTAGATACAGTTCTTAGGGCTAAAGAGGTCAAAGGGTATAGGGAGAAAGCAGGGTCAGGGGACTGAGTTGGAAGATTAGCCATGGTCAGATTGAATGGTAGAGCAGGATTGAAAGGCCAGATGGCCTATCCAACACCTATGTTCTATGTTTCTATAACTCTTTCTCTCATGAATGAGAAAGTTTTAAGTTTCTGCAGTTTCTTCTTTTGTTGAAGCCATAGAAACATAGACATAGGAGCTGAGTAGACCTTTTGGCTCTTCAAGTTTGCTCCATTGTTTATGAAGATAACAGCTGATCTCGTTCTGGTCTCAGCTCCATTTTCCTATCTGCCATCATAATCTTCATCACTCATGTCCTTCTGAAATAATTCAGCCCTGAATAAATTTGCTGCCCCTGCATCCACTATTCACTGGGGAAGACATTTCACATAAAGTAACAGCCCTTCAAGAAAAAAAATCTTCCTCTTCTAAACTGTTAATTTGAGTGTTCCCCATAAGAGGAACCATCCCCCCATATCCACCCTGTCAATTCCCTGAAGATCTTGTACATTTCCATAAACTCACATTTCATTCAATAACGGTACATATCGGCTAAATCTGCACAATTTTTCTCCATGAGATAATGCCTTCTTCCTAGGCATGAGTCACGTGGACATTCTCGGAACTGTTTCTAACACAGTTGCATTATTTTCTAAATAAATAAATTGAAACTACAGTTTTCCAGATGGCATCTCACTGATGCTGCAGTAAAGTTTCCTGACCCTTTCCCTTGAGATTTCATTTACTAGGACACACACATGCTTTTTTTCTCAACTCTTTCTACCAGAAATGACAAGCTCACACTTTCCCAGTGTGCCAGAAGTTTGCCCACTCACTTAAACCTATCCATACCCTTTTCTGGACTCAGGTCCTCTTGACAATCTTTCTCTATGCTGATGCATACCCTCTACACCATTCTCTATACTATTCTCTACATCACTCTCTATACCATTCATTCATATGGTGTAGCAACCTTTGCTGCAGCACCTTATCAAATGCCTCCATCTCGATCTAAAGGTTCACATTTATTCAGCTTGTCTGTTACTCTGTCTAGTAATACTCATGAATTAGTCAAATATGACTTTTTTCCATAAATCTACAATGATACTTCCTGATTGCATTATGATTTTATAAATATCCCGCTATAACCTGTTTAATGGATTCCAGCAACTTTCATGGTTACAGATGTTAGATTCTGATAGGGTTCTAGGGGATTGGAAATAGCCAATATAACAATCTCTATTCAAGAAAGGAGGGAGACAGAAAGCAGGAACATATAAGTTTATTAATCTAAGAGGCTTGGCAAAATTATAACAAATACTTCTATTAACTCAGCAGCCACTTCCTGAGATGCACAACATCTGGTCCTAGGATTTTGGCAGCCTTTAAGTTAAATTGTTTTCCCAGTATCTATCTTTTCCCAATGATGGTGACTCTTTGTAGATACTCCCTTTCAGATTTTAATTTTCAAGCTTTTTTGGGAAGTTTCTTAATTTTTCTATGGTGAAGACAAAGAAAAAGATCTTGTTCAATCCTTCTGGCAGCCTCACTCTCTAAAAGACCAGAAAGAGAGTATGCACACTACTCAGGAAAGGCAATGATATTAGATTAGATTAGATTCCCTACAGTGTGGAAACAGGCCCTTTGGCCCAACAAGTCCACACCGACCCTCCGAAGAGTAACCCACCCAGTTCCATTTCCCTCTGACTAATGCATCTAACACTATACGCAATTAAGCATGGCCACTTCACCTGATCTTCACATCTTTAGGCTGTGGAAGGAAACTGGAGTACCTGGAGGAAACCCACGCAGACATGGGGAGAATGTGCAAACTCCACACAGATAGTCAACTGAGGCCAGAATCAAACCTGGGACTCTGGTGCTGTGAGGCAGCAGTGCTAACCACTGAGCCATCATGCCACCCTAAAGGCGTATTGTCATTGATCTTGTAGTCAAACGACCCAAAGAAGGTTTTGGGGACATGGGTTCAAATCCCACTGTGGCACCATGAAACAATTAAGCTGACTCTCTAATACCCTTTAGGGAAAGAAAACTGCCATCCTTACCTGATCTGTCCTCATGTGACTCCAGGCCTATTGCAAAACAGTTGACTCGTAACTCTCTCTGAAATGACTTAGTGCTCTCAGGTCAAAAGCAACTAGGGACAGGCAACAAGTGCTGGCACAACCAGTGATGTCCACATTCCACGAAAACCCACAAAACTGTATCCAGAGATAGGGAAAGCCAATGGAAGATGTCATCAACAGTGCTATCAAGCAGCACCCACTCAGCAATAACCTGCTCAGTCATGCCCAGTTTGGGATATTTCAGGGCCATTCAGCCCCAGACTTCCTTACAGTTTTGGTTCAAACATGAACAGAAGAGCTGAATTCCACAGGTGTGGTGAGAGTGACAGCTCTCCACATCAAGGCCACATTTGAGTGAGTCTGGCATCAAGGAGCCCGAGCAAAATGGGAATCAGGGAAAATTCTTTGCAGGTTGAAGTCATACCTAACAAATGGGTAGATGGTCGTGGTTGTTGGAGGTCAGTCATCTCAGCCTCGGGACATGTCTGCAGGAGTTCTTCAGGGTAGTGTCCTAGGCCCAACCATCTTCAGCTGTATCAATGACTTACCTCCATCATAAGGTCAGAAGTGGGGATATTCTGCTTTATTCATAACTCCTCAGATACTGCCGCAGTCCATATCCAAAATCAACAAGATATGGGCAATATCAGGCTTTAGTTGAAAAGTAGCAGGTAACCTTTATACCATACAAATATCAGGCAATGACCATCTCCAATAAGAGGCAATCTAACTGCCACCCCTTCACAATCAATGGCATTACCATCACTGAATTCCCCATTATCAATATCCCTGAGATTACCATTAACAAGAAACTCTATTGGACCAGTCATATGAATAAGGTGGCTACATGAGGAGGTCAGAGGTTGGGAATACTGCAGCGAGTAATTCATCTCGTAATTTCCCAAAGACTGCCCACCATCTACAAGGCACAAGTCAGGAGTGTGATGGAATACTCCTCAATTGCCTGGATGTATGCAACTGCATTACATCAAGAAGTTTGACAGCATTCAGAATGAAGTAGCTGTCTTGACTGAGACCACATCCACAAATATTCACTCTCTCAATTAATCAACAATCCTCAGTCAAGTCCTTCCAAACCCATGACCACATCCATCTAGACAGACAAGGGCAGCAGTTACATAAGAACATTCCCACCTGAATCACTATCCCAACTTGGAAATATTTTGCTGTTCATTCACTGTCACTGGATCAAATTCATGAAGTTCCTTCGCTAAAGATGATATGGGTCTATCTGTAACACATAAACTGCAGCAGTTCAAGGCAACTCACAACCAGTTTCTCAAGGGACAACTTGAGACAGGCATTAAATGCTGGCCAGACAGTGATGCCCACGTCCAAGTGAACAAAAAGATTGAGGGTATAATTTTAGGGTGCAAGGCAGGAGGTGTAGAGAGGATTTGAGGAATACTTCTTCACCCGGAGGGCAGTAGGAATCCGGAAGGCATTGCCTGCAAAGGCAGTTAAGTTGGTAAGGAGAAAGTGAGGATTGCAGAAGATGGAAATCAATGTCTAGAGTTTGGTGCTGGAAAAGCACAGCAGGTCAGGCAGCATCCGAGGAGCAGGAGAATCGATGTTTCGGGCATAAGCCTTTCATCAGGAGTACTGTGCTTCTCCAGCACTACACTCTCGATAATTAAGTTGGTAAACCTCACAACCTTTAAAATGTACTTGGCCCATAGCCTTAAATGTTATGATATTTCAAATGCTCATCCAAGTGCTAACAAGTGTGACAAATGTAGATTTAAAGTAGTTTTTATCGGTGCATACTCAATAGACCTCATGAGTACTGAATGATGTAAGGACAGCCTTTTTTTTAAGAAGGCAAAGGAAGACAGAAGCCAAAATGAACAAAAACGTTTAGCGAATGGGGCTGGGGAAATAATAATGGGCACCAGGAAATGGCAGAGGAGTAAAATAATAAATAATTCACATCAGCCTTCATGGCAGAAGACACTGATAGCATGATAGCATTCCAGAATCACAAGATATTCAAGTAAAAGGAGAGGAAATAAATGCAATAATCATCACTAGAGAAAAAGTACTAGGGAAACTTATGGATCTAAAGACCGAGATGTCCCCGTACCTGATTGGGATGCATCCTTGGATTTTAAAGGAAGTAACGATAGAGATAGTGGATGCACCAGTAGCAACCTTCCAGGAATCCTTAGATTCTGAAAATTCCTAGAAGTTTGGAAAATTGCCAATGTCTGCTGAATAAGAACCATGGTGTTGAAGGTAGCATATTAACATAGATGGAGAATTGGCTAACTCAATTAAGACAAAGTTGGGATATGGGGAACATTTTCAGCATGGCAACCTATAACTAGTGGAGTGCCAGAGAAATCAGTGCTGGGGCCACAATTAATTATTATACAATTCTGCACAGAATAGTGATGTCCCAACACAGGTAAAGGATGATACTGTCAAATCGAGATCCCCAATGATTAATCAGACGCATACAGGTAAGAGGAAGAAGAAAAATAGAGTTCAGGATATTTTCAAAAACAAATGTCATGTTAGGAAGGTTAGTGAGAGTAAGCTTGAGTACAAGGTGAAGTGAAAAAGGAAAAATTAAAAAACCAAACAGAATACAGACTGGTAAAATGAATACATAGTAAAATGCCATAGTCCCACCAGAACTTAAGGCTGCTTGCTCTCACTCTGTCTCTCAAAAGAAAGACAGAGAGGAGTGTTGGTTATTTATTCTGAGGGTCACCATGTCTCAGACAAAAGGAGGTTGAGAAAGTAACCTCAACTGGGTGAAAATTGAACTCACAGTGTGGGCATCAGTCTTTCAATCACTCACACAAATCAACTGCCTAGCCAAGAGCTAACCAACTCCCTATCAGTGGATGAAGAGCAGGAGAATGACTAAGGTTCAGGCCTATCATAGAAACACAAGATAACTTGTGTATAGGTGCAGATGTGGGTAAGGATTTTAATGTGCATTTTGTCTGCCTTCACAAAGCATAGGGATAAAGACAACGTTGCTTTAACTAGAATGTGAAATATTAAATCAAATAAGCTTATGAGAAGGAAAGTACTGGAAGGACTGATCTCCAGGAAGGGGATAAATCATCAGGGCCAGATGCATTGTATCCTAGGCTATCAATAACAACAGAACTCAGGAAAAAATAGCAGATGCTGTGAGGATCGTTCTCTAATTTACACAAGCTAGGGATGAGATACCAAAGGATCAGAGGTCAACAAATATTGTTTCACCATTCAAAAAGGCTGTGAGGTATACGCCAAATAATTACAGGCCAGTCAGTTTGAACCTTGGCAGTAGACAAATTATTAAAATCAATCCTGAGATATAAGATTAACTGTTGCTTAGAAAGCACAAATTCATCAATATGTCTGGCAGCATACATGGAGAGAAATCAAAGTTAATACTTTGGGTTCAATGACCCTTCCTCAGAACAGGTTCC
Organism: Hemiscyllium ocellatum; assembly: GCF_020745735.1. Taxonomy (NCBI): domain Eukaryota; kingdom Metazoa; phylum Chordata; class Chondrichthyes; order Orectolobiformes; family Hemiscylliidae; genus Hemiscyllium; species Hemiscyllium ocellatum. Next base: position 545,229 of record NC_083411.1, on the reverse strand, counting down.
AGCGTTAGTTTTAGAACATAGAACAATACAGCGCAGAACAGGCCCTTCCACCCTCGATGTTGCGCCGACCTGTGAACTATTCTCAGCTCGTCCCCCTACACTATCCCATCATCATACATGTGCTTATCTAAGGATTGTTTAAATCTCCCTAATGTGGCTGAGTTGACTACATTAGCAGGTAGTGCATTCCACACCCTTACCACTCTCTGAGTAAAGAACCTGCCTCTGACATCTGTCTTAAATCTATCACCCCTCAATTTGTAGTTATGACCCCTCGTACACACTGACGTCATCATCCTAGGTTTTAGGGGAAAGTCGAAACAGTTTTAGTTGAAACTTTAAGGAAGTAAGAAGGATAATTGATGACAATTGTAGAGTGGACTCGTCTACATGGATTGCAATGAGGCATTCAACAAGGTCCTACTTGGCAGATAGGTCAAAAAAATTGAACCAAATGAGACACAGGGTGATGGGGCGGTTGGATCCAAAATTGCTTCAGTGACAGGAAACAAAGGGTAATGTGGAAAAATAGTTTCGCCTTGTGGGAGAGGCTAGGATGAGAGGGCATAATCTCAGAATAAGGGGTCACTCATTTAAGAGAAGACATTTCTTCTCTCAGAAAGAATTGAACTTGTAGAATTCTTTGGAGAGCTCGGGGCTGAATTATTAAATATATTCAAGGTTGAGATGGACAGAATTTAATTCCCTTACTGATTAAAGTGTTATGGCAAAAAGGCAGAAAAGTGGAGTTGAGGAATGATCTCATTGCATGTGGAGCAGACTCGTCGGACCAAATGGTTTACGGTTTTTTTATGGGCATCACTGGCTCAGTCTGCTCCCTCATCTTATGGGCGATAGTTAACAGATTCCATTTGGGAATGGAATGGACCTCCAGTGGTCTTTCACAGGGATCTTTGATGAGTCATTTACAATTTGTGGTCCAGGTTGTTCTGTTATAATGCGCATTTTGTCAGTGAATTTGCTGTAACACAATTTATAAATTGGGGACACTGTTTCTACAGAACAAACTTTTAAAATGTGTGTTGGCTATAATGTGATAACACACCAACACTTTAATTACTATTTCTAAAGCACAATTTTTCTACATTGTACAAGAACGCAACCGTTGCATTATTGAAGAACTGACTGTATATGTTCATGTCTTAGACTTAAATGTGGAAGGCATAATTGAAATTATGCAGATGACACAAAACTGGACAGGAAGTCAACAGTGAAGAGGTTGCTGTCGACTTCAAGATGATATCAAAGGTTTGATTGAATGGGTGGAAAAGTAGTAAATGGGATTCAATCCAGATAAACAGGAGGTAATGCATAGAACATAGGACATAGAAAAATACCATAAGACCATAAGACATAGGAGCGGAAATAAGGCCATTCGGCCCATCGAGTCCACTCTGCCATTCAATCATGGCTGATGGGCATTTCAACTCCACTTACCCGCATTCTCCCCGTAGCTTTAATTCCGCGTGACATCAAGAATCTATCAATCTCTGCCTTGAAGACATTTAGCGTCCCGGCCTCCACTGCACCCTGCGGCAATGAATTCCACAGGCCCTCCACTCTCTGGCTGAAGAAATGTCTCCGCATTTCTGTTCTGAATTGACCCCCTCTAATTTTAAGTCTGTGTCCACGGGTCCTAGTCTCCTCGCCTCACGGAAACAATTTCCGAGTGTCCACCCTTTCCAAGCCATGTATTATCTTGTAAGTTTCTATTAAATTTCCCCTTAAACTTCTAAACTCCAATGAATACAATCCCAGGATCCTCAGCTGTTCCTCATATGTTAGACCAACCATTCCAGGGATCATCCGTGTGAATCTCTGCTGGACACGTTCCAATAGACAATAGGTGCAGGAGTCGGCCATTCAGCCCTTCGAGCCTGCACCGCCATTCAATATGATCATGGCTGATCATTCCTAATCAGTATCCACTTCCTGCCTTATCCCCATAACCCTTGATTCCACTATCTTTGAGAGCTCTATCCAACTCTTGCTTAAATGAATCCAGAGACTGGGCCTCCACTGCCCTCTGGAGCAGAGCATTCCACATAGCCACCACTCTCTGGGTGAAGAAGTTTCTCCTCATCTCTGTCCTAAATGGGTCTACCCTGTATTTTTAAGCTGTGTCCTCTGGTTTGGCACTCACCCATCAGCGGAAACATGTTTCCTGCTGCCAGAGTGTCCAATCCTTTCATAATCTTATAAGTCTCAATCATATCGCCTCTCAGTATTCTAAACTCAAGGGTATACAAGCCCAGTTGCTTCAGTCTTTCAGTGTAAGGTAATTCCTCCATTCCAGGAATTGACCTCGTGAGCCTATGCTGCACTCCCTCAATAGCCAGAATTTCTTTCCTCAAATTTGGAGACCAGAACTGCACACAATACTCCAGGTGTAGTCTCACCAGGGCCCTGTACAGCTGCAGAAGCACCTCTTTGCTTCTATACTCAATCCCTCTTGTTATGAAGGCCAGCATGCTATTAGCCTTCTTCACTACCTGCTGTACCTGCATACTTGCCTTCATTGACCGGTGTACAAGAACACCCAGATCTCTCTGTACTGCCCCTTTACCTAAATTAATTCCATTGAGGTAGTAATCTGCCTTCCTGTTCTTGCCACCAAAGTGGATAACCATACATTTATCCACATTAAACTGCATCTGCCAACTCACCTAACTTGTCCAGGTCACCCTGTAATCTCCTAACATCCTCATCACATTTCACCCTGCCACCCAGCTTTGTATCATCAGCAAATTTGCTAATGTTATTGCTGATACCATCTTCTATCTCATTAACATATATTGTAAAAAGCTGTGGTCCCAGCACGGATCCCTGCAGTACCCCACTGGTCACTGTCTGCCATTCCGAAATGGAGCCGTTTATCACTACCCTTTCTTTCCTATTAGCCAACCAATTTTCAATCCAATCTAGTACTTTGTCCCCAATACCATGCACCCTAAGTTTACTCACTAACCTCCTATGTGGAACGTTATCAAAAGCTTTCTGAAAGTCCAGGTACACTACATCTACTGGATCTCCCTCGTCCATCTTCAGAGTTACATCCTCAAAAAATTCAAGAAGATTAGTCAAGCACGATTTCCCCTTCATAAATCCATGCTGACTCTGTCCTATCCTGTTACTACTATCCAGATGTGCCGTAATCTCATCCTTTATAATAGACTCCAGCATCTTTCCCACCACTGAGGTCAGACTAACTGGTCTATAATTTCCTGCTTTCTCTCTCCCACCTTTCTTAAAAAGTGGTATAACATTAGCCACTTTCCAATCCTCAGGAACCGATCCCGAATCTGTCGAATTCTGGAAAATAATCACCAATGCATCCATGATTTCCCGAGCCACCTCCTTCAGTACCCTGGGATATAGACCATCAGGTCCCGGAGACTTCTCAACCTTCAGACCTAACAGTCTCTTCAGCACCAAATCCTGGCAAATATAGATTCCCTTAAGTTCAGTTCCTTCAGCCACTGTTACCTCAGGGAGATTGCTTGTGTCTTCCCCAGTGAACACAGATCTGAAGTACCCATTTAATTCTTCTGCCATTTCTTTGTTCCCTGTAATATACTCTCCTGTTTCTGTCTTCAAGGGCCCAATTTTAGTCCTAACCATTTTTTTGCCTTGCACATATTTGAAAAAGCTTTTACTATCCTCCTTTATATTATTGGCCAGTTTACCTTCGTACCTCATTTTTCCTTTGCGTATTTCCTTCGTAGTAATCCTCTGTTGTTCTTTAAAAGCTTCCCAGTCCTCTGTTTTCCCACTTATCTTTGCTATGTTATACTTTTTCTCTTTTAACTTTATATGTTTCTTAACTTCCCTCATCAGCCACGGCCGCCCATGCCTCCTCCTAGGATCTTGCATCTTCTACATTATACACAGAAATATCCGCCATTGTTCCTCCACAGTCATCCCTGCTAAGGTATTGCACCATTGAACTTTGGCCACCTCCTCCCTCATAGCTCCATAGTTCCCTCTATTCAACAGAAGTACTGTCGCTTCCGACTGTACCCTCTCCCTCTCAAATTGCAGATTGAAACTTACTGTATTATGGTCACTACTTCCCAATGGCTCCTTCACTTCGAGGTCTCTGACCAATTCTGGTTCATTACACAATACTAGATCCAGAATTGCCTTCTCCCTGGTCGGCTCCAGCACCAGCTGCTCTAAAAATCCATCTCTGAGGCACTCCACAAAGTCTCTTTCTTGAGGTCCAATACCATCCTGATTCTCCCAGTCTACCTGCATGTTAAAATCCCCCATAACAACTGTAGTAACATCTTTACCAATGGCCAATTTCAGCTCCTGATTCAACTTACATCCGACATCCAGACTACTGTTTGGGGGTCTGTAGATGATTCCCAAGAGGGTCTTTTTACCCTTAGTTTCGCAGCTCTATCCACACTGACTCTACATCCCCTGACTCTAGGTCCCCCTCGCGCAAGCGACTGAATATCCTCCCTTACCAACAAGGCCACTCCACCCCCTCTGCCCGTCAGTCTATCCTTACGATAGCACGTGTAGCCTTGAATATTCATTTCCCAGGCCCTGTCCACTTGAAGCCATGTCTCAGTTATCCCCACAATTCCAGTGCCAGTATGTCCTTCCTGAGGTGTGGGGACCAAAACTGGACACAGTACTCCAAATAGGGCCTAACCAGAGATTTATAAAGTCTCAGTAGCACATTGGTGCTTTTATATTCCAACCCTCTTGAGATGAGTGACAACATTGCATTTGCTTTCTTAATCACAGACTCAACCTGCATGTTTACCTTTAGAGAATCCTCGGCCAGCACTCCCACATCACTTTGTACTTTGGCTTTACGAATTTTCTCACCATTTAGAAAGTAGTCTATGCTTTTATTCTTTTTTCCAAAGTGCAAGACCTCGTATTTGCTCACGTTGAATTCCATCAGCCATTTCCTGGACCACTCTCCCAAACTGTCTAGATCCTTCTGTAGCCTTCCCACTTCCTCAGTACTACCTGCCTGTCCACCTAACTTCGTATCATTGGCAAACTTCGCTAGAATGCCCCCAGTCCCTTCATCCAGATCATTAATATATAATGTGAACAGCTGTGGCCCCAACACTGAACCCTGCTGCCATTCCGAAAAAGAACCTTTTATCCCAACTCTCTGCCTTCTGTCAGACAGCCAATCCTCAATCCATATCAGTAGCTCACCTCGAACACCATGGGCCCTCACCTTGCTCAGCAGCCTCCCGTGTGGCACCTTATCAAAGGCCTTTTGGAAGTCTAGATAGACCACATCCACTGGGTTTCCCTGGTCTAACCCACTTGTCACCTCTTCAAAGAATTCCAACAGGTTTGTCAGACACGACCTCCCCTTACTAAATCCATGTTGACTTGTTCTAATCAGACTCTGCTCTTCCAAGAATTTAGAAACCTCATCCTTAATGATGGATTCAAGAATTTTACCAATAGCCGAGGTTAGGCTAATTGGCCTATAATTTTCCATCTTTTGTCTTGATCCTTTCTTGAACAAGGGGGTTACAATAGCGATCTTCCAATCATCCGGGACTTTCCCTGATTCCAGTGACTCTTGAAAGATCTCAACCAATGCCTCCGCTATATCCTTAGCCACCTCTCTCAGAACTCTAGGATGTATCCCATCGGGGCCAGGAGATTTATCAATTTTAAGACCTTTTAGCTTTTCCAGCACTAACTCTTTTGTAACGGCAACCATACTCAACTCAGCCCCCTGACTCCCTTTAATTGTTGGGATATTACTCATGTCTTCCACTGTGAAAACTGACGCAAAGTACTTGTTAAGTTCTCCTGCTATTTCCTTATCTCCCATCGCTAGGCTTCCAGCATCAGTTTAAAGTGGCCCAATGTCTACTTTTGCCTGTCGTTTGTTTCTTATGTATTGAAAGAAACTTTTACTATCATTTCTAATATTACTGGCTAGCCTACCTTCAGATTTGATCCTCTCCTTTCTTATTACTCTCTTTGTTATCCTCGGTTTGTTTTTGTAGCCTTCCCAATCTTCTGATTTCCCACGACTCTTGGCCACTTTATAGGATCTCTCTTTTTCTTTAATACATTTCCTGACTTCCTTTGTCAGCCATGGTTGTCTAGTCCCTCCCCGGATAATCTTTCTTTTCTTGGGGATGAACCTTTGTACAGTGTCCTCAATTATACCCACAAACTCCTGCCATTTTTGTTCTCAGCCCAGAATAGCCTGCTCCCTTGTGGGCTCCATGACAAGCTGTTCCAAAAAGTCATCCTGTAAGCATTTCATGAATTCCCTTTCTTTGGATCCACTGGCAACATTATTTACCCAGTCCACCTGCATATTGAAGTCTCCCATGATCACCGTGACCTTGCCTTTCTGACATGCCTTCTCTATTTCCCAGTACATGTTGCGTCCCTGGTCCTGACCATTGTTAGGAGGTCTGTACACAACTCCAATTATGGTTTTTTTTGCCTTTGTGGTTCCTCAATTCCACCCACACAGACTCCACATCAGCCGACGCTATGTCATTCAGTGCCATAGATTTAATTTTGTTCTTAACTAACAAGGCAACCCCACCCCCTCTGCCCACCTCCCTGTCTTTTCGATAAGTTGAAAATCCTTGGATGTTTAACTGCCAGTCCTGACCCCCCTGTAACCACGTCTCTGTGACGCCTACCACATCATAATCATTCACTATGATCTGTGCCATTAGTTCATCTGCTTTGGTACCTGAATGCTCGCAGCATTCACAAAGTGCCTTAATGCTAACTTTATCATTAGAGATATTGGAAGTCATAAGATGTCCAAAGTTATCCTTCCTTTTTGCCATGGTACAGATCCCCCTGTTCCAAAATTGATGCCAATGCCCCATGAAGTGGAATCCCTCTTTCCCACACCAATCCCTTAGCCATGTGGTTACTTGCCTAATTTTCTTGTTCCTCTGCCAATTGGCATGTGGCTCGGGCAGTAATCTGGAGATTATGACCCTTGAGGACCTGTACTCAATTCCCTTCCTAGTGCTTTGTAATCTCCAAACAGGTCCTCCACCCTAGTCTTGCCTATGTTGTCAGTACCAACGTGGACCACAACAACTGGATCCTCCCCCTCCCGCTCCAATATCCTTTCAAGCCGGTCGGAGATGTCCCGCACCCTGGCACCGGGCAGGCAACACACCATGCGAGACTCCCGATCCGGCTTGCAAAGGATACTATCTGTCCCCCTAATTACAGAATCCCCTATAACCACTACTTGTCTATTTGCTCCCTCCTCTTGAATGGCCTTCTGCACCATGGTGCCGTGGTCAGCTGGCTCATCCTGTCCAGAGCCCTTTTCCTCATCTGAACAGGGAGCAAAAATCTCGTACCTGTTGGACAAGGTCAAGGGCTGAGGCTCCTGCACTCCTGAACTCAGGTTCCCCCTATCTGCCTCACTTACAGTCACACTCTGATGTGCCTGATCATTAGCTAATTGTGAATTACTTAATCTCCCAGGTGTGACTGCCTCCTGAAATAAAGCGTCCAGGTAACTCTCCCCCTCCCAGATGTGCCGCAGTGTTTGAAGCTCAGATTCCAGATCATCAACTCTGATCCGGAGTTCTTCCAGCAACCAACACTTGCTGCAGATGTGGTCACTGCCATTCACAATGGGATCAGCCAGCTCCCACATCATACAGCTACAGCACAGTACAGGCCCTTTGACCCTCGATGTTGCGCCGACCCAAGCCCACCTAACCTACACTAGCCCACTATCCTCCATATGTCTATCCAATGCCCTTTTAAATGCCCATAAAGAGGGAGAGTTCACCACTGCTACTGGCAAGGCATTCCATGAACTCACGACTCGCTGAGTAAAGAATCTACCCCTAACATCTGTCCTATACCTACCACCCCTTAATTTAAAGCTATGCCCCCTCGTAATAGCTGACTCCATACGCGGAAAAAGGTTCTCATTGTCAACCCTATCTAAACCCCTAATCATCTGTACACCTCTATCAAGTCACCCCTAAATCTTCTTTTCTCCAATGAAAACAGCCCCAAGTGCCTCAGCCTTTCCTCATACGATCTTCCTACCATACCAGGCAACGTCCTGGTAAACCTCCGCACCCGTTCCAGTGCCTCCACATCCTTCCTATAGTATGGCGACCAAAACTGCACACAATACTCCAGATGCGGCCGCTCCAGAGTCTTATACAACTGCAACATGCCCTCAGGACTCTGGAACTCAATTCCTCTACCAATAAAAGCCAGAACGCCATATGCCTTCTTCACAGCACTATTTACCTGGGTGGTAACTTTCAGAGATGTGTGTACATGGACACCAAGATCCCTCTGCTCATCCACACTACCAAGTATCCGACCATTAGCCCAGTACCCCATCTTCTTGTTACTCTTACCAAAGTGTATCACTTCACACTTACCTACATTGAACTCCATTTGCCACCTTTCTGCCCAGCCCTGCAGCTTATCTATATCCCACTGTAACCTGCCACATCCTTCCTCACTGTCAACAACTCTACCGACTTTCGTATCATCTGCAAACTTGCTCACCCAACCTTCTAGCCCCTCCTCCAGGTCATTTATAAAAATGACAAACAGCAATGATCCCAAAACAGATCCTTGCAGAACACTGCTAATAACTGCACTCCAAGACGAACCTTTACCATCAACTACTACCCTCTGTCTTCTTCCAGCCAGCCAATTCCTAATTCAAACCTCCAACTCACCCTCAATGGCATACCTCCGTATTTTTTGCAGTAGCCTACCATGGGTAACCTTATCAAACGCCTTGCTAAAATCCATATACACCACATCTACCACTTTACCCTCGTCCACCTCCTTAGTCACCTTCACAAAGAATTCAATAAGGTTTGTGAGGCATGACTGGCCCTTCACAAAACCATGCTGACTATCCTTGATCACATTATTCCTATCCAGATGTTCATAAATCCTATCCCTGACAATTCTCTCTAAGACTTTGCCCACAACAGACTCACTGGCCTATAGTTACTAGGGTTATCCTTACTCCCCTTCTCGAACAAGGGAACCACATTTGCTATCCTCCAGTCTTCTGGAACTATTCCTGTAGACAACGAAGACATAAAACTCAAGGCCAATGGCTCTGCAATCTCCTCCCTTACTTCCCAGAGAATCCTAGGATAAATGCCATCAGGTCCAGTGGACTTATCTATTTTCACCCTTTCCAGAATTTCCAACACCTCTTCCCTACATACCTCAAAGCCATCCATTCTAATTAATTGTGACTCAACATTCACATCGGCAACAATGTCCTGTTCCTGAGTGAATACTGACGAAAAGTATTCATTCAGTGTCTCTCCAATCTCTTCAGCCTCCACGCACAACTTCCCACTACTATCCTTGAATGGACTTATTCCTACCCTAGTCATTCTTTTATTCCTGACATACCTATAGAAAGCCTTTGGGTTTTCCCTAATCCTACCAACCAAGGACTTTTCATGTCCCCTTCTTGCTGCTCTTAGCTCTCTCTTTAGATCCTTCCTGGCTACCTTACAACTCTCAATCACCTCAATTGAACCTTCACGCCACATCTTTACATAGGCCGCCCTTTTGCCTTTAACAAGGGATTCCAATTCCTTACTAAACCACGGCTCCCTCACACGATCCTTTCCTCCCTGCGTGACAGGTACATACTTATCAAGGACACTCAGTAGTTGCTCCTTGAACAAGCTCCACATTTCGATTGTGCCCTTTCCTTGAAGCCTACTTTTCCAAGCCACGCATCCTAAGTCATGCCTCACCGCATCATAATTTCCCTGCCCCCAGCTATAATTCTTGCCCTGCAGTGCACACTTATCTCTCTCCATCACTAGAGTAAAAGTCACCGAATTGTGGTCACTGTCCCCAAAGTGCTCACCTACCTCCAATTCTAACACCTGGCCAGGTTCATTATCCAGAACCAAATCCAGTATGGCCTCACCTCTTGTTGGCCTGTCTACATATCGTGTCCGGAAATCCTCCTGCACACCAACCCATCTAATGTACTCGAGCTATCGCTTTCCCAGTCAATATCTGGAAAGTTAAAGTCTCCCCTAACAACCACCCTATTACTTTCACTCTTCTCCCGAATCATCCTCGCAATCCTTTCTTCTACGTCTCTCGGACTATTAGGAGGCCTGTAGAAAACTCCTAACAGGGGGACCTCACCTTTCCTATTTCTAACCTCAGCCCAAACTACTTCAGATGGCAAGTCTTCATCCATCGTCCTTTCCACCGCTGTAATACTATCTTTGACAAGCAATGCCACACCTCCCCCTCTTTTACCCCCACCTCTGACCCTACTAAAACATTTAAACCCTGGAACCTGCAACAGCCAATCCTGTCCCTGTTCTACCCATGTCTCTGTAATAGCCACAACATTGAAATCCCAGGTACCAACCCACGCTGCAAGTTCACCTACCTTATTTCGTATACTTCTCGCATTGAAGTATACACACTTCAAGCCACCTTCCTGTTTACAGGCACCCTCCTTCGAGATTGATGCCATGTTCCTAACCTCCCTACACTCAAGGTCCTGTACCCTAAAGCTACAGTCCAGGTTCCCATGCCCCTGCGGAGTTAGTTTAAACCCTCCCAAAGAGCACTAGCAAACCTCCCCCCAAGGATACTGGTGCCCCTCAGGTTCAGGTGTAGACCATCCTGTTTATAGAGGTCCCACCTTCCCCAGAAAGAACCCGTTATCCAGAAACCGGAATCCCTCCCTCCTGCACCATCCCTGTAGCCACGTATTTAACTGCTCTCTCTCCCTATTCCTCGACTCTGTTTGTTCTAGCTCTGAGCTTCCAACCTAGCTCCCTGAAAGCCTGCCTAACATCCTCATCCCTCTTCCTACCAATGTTGTTGGCGCCAATGTGGACCATGACTTCGGACTGCTCCCCCTCCCCCTTAAGGACCTGGAAAACACGATCAGAGACGTCACGTACCCTTGCACCTGGGAGGCAACAAACCAATCTTGAGTCTCTCTTGCCCCCTCAAAACCGCCCATCTGTGCCCCGAACTATCGAGTCCCCAATAACTATTACTCTGCTCTTCTCCACCCTTCCCTTCTGAGCGACGGGGACAGGCTCCGTGCCAGAGGCCTGAACCCCGTTGCTTACCCCTGGTAAGTCGTCCCTCCCACAAGTATCCAAAATGGTATACTTGTTCTTGAGGGGAACAACTGCAGGGGGTCCCTGCACTGGCTGCTTCCTCCCAGTCCCCCTCACTGTCATCCATCTGTCTGCAATCTTTGGAGTTACTACTTCCCTAAAGCTCCGATCTATGACCCCCTCTGCCTCCCGAATGATCCTAAGTTCATCCAACTCCTTTATTGGGAAAACCTACCCAGGTAAGCTTGCGCTACACCAGTTTCCGGGTCCGCTCCGCGCTTTTAAAAAAACTTTTAAATTTAAGCTGTTACAAAAAAACTTAACCGTGACTACAAAGAGACACCGCCAAACAGCCCTTACCTGCTCCGCCAAGAGAGAGAGTGTTTGGGGAAACAGAATAAGGGAATAAACAATAAATGAGGAGAAAGCAGAGTTAACATTGAGCCAAAACCTGAAATGTTAACTCTGCATTCTTCCCACAAATACTACCAGATCTGCTGAGTTTTGCCAGTAGTTATTATAATAAATGGATGTTGAAAGGGTAGAGAAAGTAAGAGACCTTAGAGTGAACGTGCACAGGTCATTAATTTTTAATGAACCTAATGCATGACAATATAAAGCAGCTGTGCATAAGTGCAGGAAATATTTATATGTCAGAGAGTTAAAATTACACTCCTTATGGGATCGCATTTGAAAGTACACACATTGTAAGTTGGATGTTCATAAATTGGGAACCCTTTGGTCACCACACTACAGAAAGAACACAATTGCTCTAGGGAGAGTAGACAGGAAATTTACAAGAATGTTGTGAGGGTTTGAACCTTGCAGCTATGAGGAAAGATTGGAGAGGTTATTATTTTTAGAACAGAGGCGGCTAAGGGGCTAATGTACAAAATAAGGAGAGGTTTGGATAGAATTGGCAGTGAAGACCTGTTTCCTCTATTGAAGATGTTAAACACTGGAAGCCCAGATTTAGGGCAATTGGTAGAAGGATTAGAGCAGACATGAGGAAAATATTTCACTCAGTGGATGATGGCAACATTTCCTTTAAGCTGTCTGGCTACAGGTAATTGCTCAGACTCTTTTTTTGTTTTAGTATTTGTTGGATGAGGACATGACTAGGCTCTGGCCCGAAACGTCGAATTTCCTGTTCCTTGGATGCTGCCTGACCTGCTGTGCTTTAACCAGCAACACATTTTCAGCCATGACTAGCTAGGCCAACATTTATTGCCCATCTCTAATCGCCCAGAGGACAGTTAAGAGTCAACCACATTGCTGTAAGTTTGGAGTCACAGAGGCCAGATCACCTAAAGATGGCAGTTTCTGTCCCAAAAGGACATTAGTGAGCCAGATGGATATTTGCAACATTTGACAATGGATTTATGGTCATCATTTAGATTTTTATTGATTTCAAATTCCACCATCTGCCGCAGCCGGATTCGAACCTGGGTCCCCAGAACATTACCTGAGTTTCTGGATTTACAAACCACTGATAATACCACTGGACTTGTGCATTCCCAGAGCATGCCAACATTGGAAACAAGTCAATACTGTAAACAGAGGAGTTGTGAAGAAAAAAAACTAACTGGAACATTGGACGACAGGTGCCTGGAACTCACGTGAAATGAATCAGGATATACCTGAAATGCTGGAACCTGCTTGGGACCAGGTCCTGAAAAACAGGTTCAAAATTGTCACCTAGTTTATTACAGCCTGACTGAATGGCCTCTTTCTGTGCTTTGTCTTTTTCTATAGCGTGTCTTTTCTTTCAAATTGATACAATTCTTAGCTTCCTTAATTACAGATGGATGATGCATCACAGAATCTCTCTCAATGGAGCATATCTTGGTGTCAGACATTTAAGATGATATTTCATAATTCTTAATTTCCCTAATCTCTTACCTTGTAACTTGTTTAATCAATGTTTAATAACGTAAAGTGGACTGGACAAAGTTTTGGTAACAATCCAGAAGGGAAATACAGGCAGGATTACTCTCAGCTCATCCCTGAACAGCTAACAGAACTTCATGCTGAACACCAACTGCAGCAAACCAGAGGTGCAGGAGAGCTCCTGGAAATCCTGTGGGGTATACTGAGACAGCGGAAAGTGGGGCAAAGAAAAGGAACTTTATTCTTGTCCCAAGGTACTATTCATCTCTCCTATGGCTAGAAGATGTTGGTCCATCAGACGCATCTCTCTTGGTCTTACTGTCCAGTGACAGGCAATACCTCAATCCGACACATTACACTCCTCTGTTCAGTGGAATTTTAATTGGGGGACCATCACTAGTCCCTGATTTGTGTGCTACTACCTTGACAGCTATAATGAATTCTTAGAGTGTGGGAGAATCTCTTTGATGGCATCCCTTTGACAGAAAGACCAGTTCCAGTAGCAGGAATAAGTCACAGGTTAATGTAAACTAGCAGCATTCAAGCCACCATGGTGGAAACACCTGCATTATCATGATTATTGCTACTTCTGGTTCCTTTACGGTTTCTCACTAATCATACAAAATTTACCAAATTTTTTTCAAGCAACTTAATTCAAGCAATAACTGCAGAATGAAATGGATATAACAAAAGGTGATGATAGATTGTAATTTTATGTTTTTACAGTACAAAAATAAATACTTAAGTACGTTCATGATGGGCCCTTAAATATCTAATTCACTGACAGTAACAAACACATAGCCCCAGAGATTATCTTCTAGACTGAATGTCTTCAGCTGATTTCAACCATCGCAATCTGACAGTCCATCCAAGTGCCACACACCTCATGCCTTGTACTTCTCTCTTCCCTTTTCACTGATTACACAAATATGCTGAAAGAGAAAATAAGTCGTGTCAATGCAGCAAGGATTAGATGCTGGGATTATTCCAGTGTCTAGTTTATATCGACAACCTGAATTCAGATGTAAATGTGGGCATGTGGAATGAACTTCTAAAGGAATAAAAGCATATAAACTCCACAAATGGAAACAAAGCCAGCTGGATATGAGCTATCAGAGTCAGCATGAAGGGTTTATGAAGGGTAAATTATTTCTGACAAATTTATGAGAGCGCCCTCCAAAGACATTGCAAGCAAAGTGGATAAAGGGGGTCCTCCAGGTGTAGCACGTCTGGTCTTCCAGCACGCATTTGATAAAGAGCTGCATAAAAGATTAATACACAAGGCAAGATCATGTGGGTTTTTGGGTAATTTATTAGCTTGGATAGAAGATTGGCTAACCAACAGAAAGTGGAAGGTCGGGATGAATGGGTCTTTTTCCAGATGACAAGACGCAACTAGTTTGCCCTTGGACCCCAACTATTTGCAAACGATATTAATTACTTGGGTGCGGGGATAGAGACACGACAGCCAGATTTACAGATGACACTAAAATAGGTGAGAAAGTGTGCTGCTATGAAAAAATAGAAATTTACAAATGGATATGTGTAGGTTAGGTGAATGGGTCAAAATTTAGCAAATGAAGTTTAATGTGAATAAGTGAGAGTTTATCCATTTTGGTCAGACAAGGTCAGAGGTCACATGACACCAGGTTCTAGTCCAACAGGTTTATTTGAAATCACAAGCTTTTGGAGCACTGCTCCTTTGTCAGGTGAAAATTGGTGTCTCTTATACCTATCATGTTAGTCCAACCATTTGGTTTGTCTCCAGCATCACCTTATTTTTAGTTTTTTGTAATTATCACTCTGCCTCAATTTCTGTCATCACTGGTATCATTTTGTTTAGATGGGGTTTTCTCTAATGTATAGATGACTGCGAGTGCCAATTTCTCTATAGATAGAGAAAATGACAGAGAGAGAGAAAACGAGAGAAAGAGAGAGGGAGGGGGAACGAGAGGGAGAGAGAGAGAGAGAGAGAGAGAGAGAGAGAGAGAGAGAGGGAACGAGAGAGAGAGAGGGAACGAGAGACAGAGAGAGAGAGGGGGGAACGAGAGACAGAGAGCGAGAGGGGGGGAAACGAGAGAGAGAGAGAGAGGGGGGGAAACGAGAGAGAGAGAGAGAGAGGGGGGGAACGAGAGAGAGAGAGAGGGGGAACGAGAGAGAGAGAGGAGAGAGAGAGAAAACGAGAGAGAGAGAGAGAGAGGAGGAACAAGAGAGAGAGAGAACGAGAGAGAGAGAGAACGAGAGAGAGAGAGAACGAGAGAGAGAGAGAACGAGAGAGAGAGAGAACGAGAGAGAGAGAGAACGAGAGAGAGAGAGAACGAGAGAGAGGGGGGAACGAGAGAGAGGGGGGAACGAGAGAGAGGGGGGAACGAGAGAGAGGGGGGAACGAGAGAGAGGGGGGAACGAGAGAGAGGGGGGAACGAGAGAGAGAGAGAGAGAGTGGGGAAATGAGAGAGAGAGAGGGGGAACGAGAGAGAGAGTGGGAACGAGAGAGAGAGAGAGAACGGGGGAATGGGGGAGAGAGAGAGAGAGAAAACACGAGAGAGAGAGAGAGAGAGAGGGAATGTGAGAGAGAGAGTGGGGAAATGAGAGAGAGAGAGGGGGAACGAGAGAGAGAGTGGGAACGAGAGAGAGAGAGAGAACGGGGGAATGGGGGAGAGAGAGAGAGAGAGAGAGAAAACACGAGAGAGAGAGAGAGAGAGAGAGAGGGAATGTGAGAGAGAGAGAGAGAGGAGGAACAAGAGAGAGAGAACGAGAGAGAGAGAGAGAGAGAGAGAACGAGAGAGAGAGAGAGAGAACGAGAGAGAGAGAGAGAGAACGAGAGAGAGAGGGGGAACGAGAGAGAGAGGGGGAACGAGAGAGAGAGAGAGAGAGAGAGAGTGTGTGTGTGGGGGGAAACGAGAGAGGGGGAACGAGAGAGAGGGAGAGAGAGAGAGAGAGAGGGGGGGGGGAACGGGAGAGAGAGAGAGAGAGAGAGAGAGAGAGAGAGAGAGGGGACGGGAGAGAGAGAGAGAGGGGGAACGAGAGAGAGAGAGGAGAGAGAGGGAATGAGAGAGAGGGAATGAGAGAGAGAGAAAACGAGAGAGAGAGAGAACGAGAGAGAGAGAGAGAGAGGGGGGCAACGAGAGAGAGAGAGAGAGAGAGAGGGAGAGAGAGGGAACGAGAGACAGGGAATGGGAGAGACAGAGAGAGAGAGTGTGGGGGGGAAACGAGAGAGTGAGAGAGGGGGAATGAGAGAGAGGGGGGAACGAGAGAGAGGGAGAGAGAGAGAGTGGGGAAATGAGAGAGAGGGGGGAACGAGAGAGAGAGGGGGGGAACGAGAGAGAGAGAACGGGGGAATGGGAGAGAGAGAGAGAGAGAGAGAGAGGGGGGACGAGAGAGAGAGAGAGGAGAGAGAGGGAATGAGAGAGAGAGAGAGAGAGGAGGAACAAGAGAGAGAGGGAGAGGGAATGAGAGAGGGAGAGAGAGGGTGAGAGAGAGAGAGAAAACGAGAGAGAGAGAGAGAGAGAGAACGAGAGAGAGAGAGAGAGAGAGAACGAGAGACAGGGAATGTGAGAGAGAGAGAGAGAGTGTGGGGGGGAACGAGAGAGAGAGTGAGAGAGAGGGGGGAACGAGAGAGGGGGGGGGAACGAGAGAGAGAGGGAGAGAGAGAGAGAGGGGGAATGAGAGGGAGAGAGAGTGGGAACGAGAGAGAGAGAGAGAGAGGGGGAACGGGGGAGAGAGAGAGAGAGAGAGAAAGTGAGAGAGGGGGAACGGGAGAGAGAGAGAGGGGGAACAGGAGAGAGAGAGAGAGAGAGAGAGAGAGAGAACGAGAGAGAGAGAGGGAACGAGAGAGAGAGAGGGAATGAGAGAGAGAGAGGGAATGAGAGAGAGGGAGGGAATGAGAGAGAGGGAATGAGAGAGAGAGAGAGGGGAAACGAGAGAGAGCGAGAGAGAGAGAGAGAGAGAGAGAGAGTGAGAGGGGGGAACGGGAGAGAGGGAGAGAGAGAGAGAGAGTGAGAGAGGGGGAACGGGAGAGAGAGAGAGAGAGAGAGTGAGAGAGAGAGAGAGAGAGTGAGTGAGAGAGGGGGAACGGGAGAGAGTGAGAGAGAGAGAAAGAGAGAGTGAGTGAGAGAGGGGGAACGGGAGAGAGAGAGAGAGAGAGAGAGAGAGAGAGAGAGAGAGAATGAGAGAGAGAGGGGGAACGAGAGAGAGAGAGAGAGGGAGAGAGGGAATGGGGGAGAGAGAGAGAGAGAGAGAGAGAGAGAGAGAGAGAGGGGGGGGAACGAAAGAGTGAGAGAGAGGGGGGAATGAGAGAGGGGGGAACGAGAGAGGGGGGAACGAGAGAGAGAGGGAGAGAGAGAGAGAGAGAGAGAGAGAGAGAGAGTGGGGGAATGAGAGGGAGAGAGAGTGGGAACGAGAGAGAGAGAGAGAGGAGAACGAGAGAGAGAGAGAGAGAGAGGGGGGAACGGGGGAGAGAGAGAAAGTAAGAGGGGGAGTAACGGGGGAGAGAGAGAGAGAGAGAACGAGAACGAAAAATTGTGAATTACTTACATTTAAGTCTCTAAAGTATTCATTATAGTCGAGTGCATATCCAACCACAAACTTGTCGGGAACTTCAAAACCAACGACTGTAAGTAAAGTTCATTAAGATGAGTGAAATATTTGCAAAGTGACAATTAATGCAAAATTTAACATGGCAATGTTGAACATCCAGCACAGCTTGGACTTTGATATTATGGGCGCAGATCCCTTGGGATCATCCTTTAAGCACATTCATGATCAACAACAACATAGTATTGGAACTATCTAAACATCAGGAATAATTTATTAATGCTTCATGTTCAACCCAAGATTCAAGCAAGCATGCAGAACAAAACTGATCCAAACATGATACCGCTGACTGGAGGAACAACACCTCTTCTTCCATCTTGGGACCCTTCAATCACACGGCATCAACATCAACTTCACTGATTTCCCAATCTCCCCTCCCCACTTCTCATCCCAGATCCAATCCTCAATATCAGCACCGCCCTCTTGACCTACCTTCCTTCCCGCCTATCTGCTCCACCATTACCATCGACCTATCACAATTACCCCCCATCTGCATCCAACTATTGCCTTCACAGCTACCTTCCCCCAACCACATGCACACATTTATCTCCCAGCTCCTTTCCCCCTCCACAATCCTGATGAAGAGCTTATACCCAAAACATCGACTCTGCTGCTCCTCAGATTTGCCTGATCTGCTGTGCTTTTCCAGCTGAACACGTTTCAATATCTGACTCTCCACCATCTGCAGTCCTCACTTTCTCCAAGACATTAAACTCCTGAGTGTTGGCTCTTTCTAAACTAACCTAAGTTTGAATTGAAGCACAGTCTATTGAAGGAAATTCACTAATAGCTTAGAAAGTAGGATGTTAAAAAGGTCTCGAGCACAGCAGAGAGTTGAATATTAAAGGCTACAGGTGGTGAGCAGGAAGGTGGATTTAGACAAGTTAGATATTAAAGGCTACGAGTAGTTAGGGCCAGTAGTTCTCTATTAAGACACATAATCAGAATTTATGCTGCTTTTATAGAGAAAGATGACTTATTCATTGGATTTTACTTAAAACTGGAGCAATGATCAGGGATTGGAGGAATTAATGCCAGCCCTTGGAGTTTAATTCATGAAGGTATTTGATAAATGAGCTGTGTTCTGAACAACATTGCCTCTAATTTATTGTTTGAAGCACACCAGCAACATACTGAAATGTGTGATTCCCTTTCTCACTCAGTAATCTAATGGGACTGATGTATCAGTGGTTTGCGTGCGGACTATGCCTTACTGCACTGCTTAGAGGAAATAATGATTCGGAGGCAATTACAGATTGAAAGACATCCTGGATTGAAATGCAATACTCACAGTCTGGTCGATAGCCCACACTTCGAGGAGTTCGTTTAACCAGCAGACTATTAAGGAAGAAGAGAGCATTAGTGAAATCATGAAATGACAATCTCACACACTCAATTGCCATTAGAATTGCAGAGTCGAGCAGAAAATGTTAACAATACAAATAATGGTAAACCAGAGTCCAATGGTTCCAACATTTAAGAAACACATTAGATTAGTCATTTCAGATGATATTAAATCCTGTTTTTCCAAATTCAATCCCTCCTTCCAAGACAGTGTATTAACAAAGGAAAATAATTAATAAATCAAACAAATTGCTCGAAACATCCACACAAGGAAGTGTGATTTTGGGTAAAAATCTGAGAAAATTTAATTTAATTTATTGTCACATGTACCGAGGCACAGTGAAAAGCTTTGTCTTAGCAATACAGGCAGATCACGGAGTTAAGTAGCATAGAAAAGTAAATAATAGGTAATCAGTGGCAAAAACAAAAACAGAGGTACAGGCGAATGTTAAGAGTTGTGAGTCCATTCAGTATTCTAGGGTAGAAGCTGTTATGAAATCAGCTGATGCGTGTGTTCTGGCTTCTGTACCTTCTCCCCGATGGTAGAGGTTTCGAAAAACATTGTCAGGGTGGGATGGATCTTTGAGAATGCTGGCGGCCTTTCCTTGACAGTGGGCCTGGGAGATGGATTCTATAGATGGGAGATTGGCCTTAGTGATCGTCTGGGCCGAGTTCACCACTCTCTGTAACCGTCTCTGATCTTGAGTGGTACAGTTGCCAGACGAGGTGGTGATACATCCAGACAGAATGCTCTCGATGGCGCACTTATAAAAGTTAGCAAGGGTATTCACCATCATGCCGAATTTCCTCAGCTGCCTGAGAAAGAGGAGACGTTGTTGGGCCCTTGTAACGAGTGCGTCAACATGAAGAGTCCAAGAAAGCTTGTTGTGGATAACCACTCTCAGGAGCTTTACACTCTCCACTCGTTCCACCTCTGTGCTGTTACTGTGTAGGGGGGTATGAGTAACATCTCGCTGAAAGTCAATAATGAGTTCCTTGGTTTTGCTGGCATTGAGAGCTCGGTTGTTCTCAATGCATCATTTTTCCAGGTCTCCCACCTCCCTTCTGTCGTCTGTTTCGCTGTCATCTGAGATTCAACCGACTATGGTGGTGTCATCAGTGAACTTGTAAGTGGCATTAGTCTGGTATTTGATGATGCAGTCATGGGTGTACAGTAGGGGGCTGAGTACGCACCCCTGGGGGGCTCCAGTGTTGAGTGTTAGTGAGGATGAAATATTGCCCCCAATCTTCACTGATTGTGGCCTGTGGGTCAGGAAACTGAGGATCCAGTTGCAGAGAGTAGGGCTTAGTCCGAGATCACTAAGTTTAGTAATCAGTCTCGAGGGGATAATAGCGTTGAAGGCTGAACCGTAGTCAATGAGTAGGATTCTTACGTAGCTGTTCTTGGTATCAAGATGTTCTAAGGACAAATGAAGGGCAAGCGATTTGGCATCTGACATGGATCTGTTGGTCCGATAGGCAAATTGGAGTGGGTCAAGATTGGTGGGGAGGCTGGAATTGATTAATACCATGACCAGCCTTTCAAAGCACTTCATGCCCACCAAAGTTCGGGCCACTGGGCGGTAGTCATTGAGACATTCTGCATGAGCCTTCTTAGGCACAGGGATGATGTTGACCCTCCTGAAACAGGCAGGAACAGTGGCCTGCTGCAGGGAGAGGTTGGAGATGTCCAAGAAGACCTGGTTCTCTGTCTGGTCCCATCGCTTTCCTAGGATTCACACGAAAGAAAATCAATCTGACCTCTGATGCAGTGACTGTTGGGATAGGTTCATCAGGACTTGTCGCAATAAGTGTTACCTCTCTGCCAAAATTCTGCTCAAAGCGAGATGATAAGATTTGATGCAAATAGCTGAAGCATTTTTCTGTGACAGCAGGAGCAGTCCCCCAAAGGGTTGATGCCCCAAGAATTGGGACATATTCTGAAAAACACCTGGTTCGATAAGGTTGTGGTGTCAGGGATCATGGGATGTGAACTGAAATTAACAATAACAGATGTAGGTTTGGAGATTCTGGAGCTGACAATAACACAGGCCATAAGCTATTTCGGCAATCTATTATCCACTGTTTAAGTTGATCATTGGATAGGTTTCACACGACGCTTACCTCACCACTTTCACCATGTTGGGTTTGTAATCTTGCAACATGCTCAGCAGAGTCTGCATTGTTTTACCCGTATCAATTATATCCTGTGAAAAAGGGAGTAAAGTATGATTCATAGAAAGCTGTGAGGTCAACACAATAATGTTCCCCAGAAACATCCCCACCATACGAATGTCAGTGCTACCCTGCCCCTCTACCCACAGGTAAGCATCAGCACTACCCACTCCCCAACAGCAGCCCTCCCCCTACCAACCAACCGAAACCCTACAAGTGCCAACATTGTCTCTCCTATTCTCATTTGTCAGCATCAGTGTTTGTCCCTTGGCTCTCCCGCATTCTTCTATTAAACATTTTTATCACAGACTCGGATATCCAGCTGCTGATATTCATAAATTCAAGCTAAACTGAAACCTTGCTGCAATTCTCTAACCTGGAGCAAGTACCATTCACCTAAGTTGCATTTGTTCCCTGTAGCTCAAATTTAAGACTGGCATTCTCCTGTTTAAATTTCATTGTGAAATCACACTACCTAGTTATGTAACAGTACAGTGGCTCAGTGGTTAGGACTGCTGCCGCACAGCGCCAGTGACCTGGGTTCAATTCCCACCTCGGGCAACTGTCTGTGTGGAGTTTGCACGTTCTCCCCGTGTCTGTGTGAGTTTCCTCCGGGTGTTCCGGTTTCCTCCCACAGTCAAAGATGCGCAAATTAGGTGACTTGGCCATGCTAAATTGTCCGTGGTGTTCGGTGGATTAGTCAGGGTGAATTGCTCTTCGGAGGGTAGGTGTGGACTTGTTGGGCACATTGTAGGTAATCTAATCTAATCTAACCTCCACTAGCTATAGTGAATCCTGGTTTTGAGACTGACCCCTCACACAACCACCACCCTTCTCCATCAACAGTGGTCATGTCATCAGCAGCCATTAGCTCAGTTGGCTGAATGACTGGTTTGCAATACAATTTTGTGGGTTCAATTTCCACGCTAGCTGAGGTTACCACGAAGGATTCTTAACTTTTCCTGAGGCAAGGTGGTCCTTGGGTTAAAACACCGACAATCACCTTTCTCTAATGAGAATCAAGGCCTATGGTCCTCTGGGATCAAAGCAACTTTACATTTAATCTCTGGAATTTACATCACAGTACAGGCCCTACGGCTCACGATGTGCCGAGCATTTACCTTAATCTAAGGTAAATCTAACCTACACACACCTCAATTTACTGCTGTCCATGTACTTCTCCAGCAGTCGCTTAAATGTCCCTCATGTCTCCGACTCTACTATCACCACTAGCAGTGCATTCCACACACCCACCACTCTTTGCATAAAAAAGCTACCTCGGATATCTCCCCTATACCTTCCTCCCATCACCTTAAAATTGTGACAGCCATTTCTGCCCTGGGAAATATCTCTGGTTATCCACTCTATCTAAGCCTTTCATTACCCTGTCCACCTCTATCAAGTCACCTCTCTTCCTTCTTCTCTCCAATGTGGAATGTACGATCTCCCTCAAATTCTCTTCATAAGACATGCCCTCCAATCCAGGCAGCATCCTGGTAAATCTCCTCTGCACCCTCTCTAAAGCATCTACATCCTTCCTATAATGAGGGGTCAAGAACTGGCCACAATATTCCAAGTGTGGTCTAACAAGGGTTTTATAGAGCTGCGGCAAAGCCTTGTGGCTCTGAAACTCAACCTCCCTGTTATTGAAAGCCAACACACCATACGCCTTTTTAACAACCCTATCAACTTGGATGGCAACTTTGAGGGACTATGTACATGGACCCCAAGATCCCACTGTTCCTTAACAATGCCAAGAATCTTGTCTTTAACTCTGTATTCAGCACTCAAATTTGATCTTCCAGAATAAATCATTTCACATTTATCCAGGTTGAACTCCATCTGCCACTCTTCAGCCCAGCTCTGCATCCTGTCAATGTCATGTTGTAGCCTACAACAGCCCTCGACACTAGCTACAACACCCACTGACCTTTCTGTCATCAGCAAATGTACAAATCCACCCTCCCACTTCTTCATCCAAGTCATTTATAAAATCTACAAAGAGCAGAGGCCAAGAACAGATCCCTGTGGGACACCACTGGTCACCGACCTCCAGGTGGAATATTTTCCATCTACTCGCTGTCTTCTTTCAGACAGCCAAACTTCCCTGTATTCCATACCTCCTAACTTTTTGAATGAGCCTACCGTGGGGAACCTTATCAAATGCCTTAATGAAATCCATATACATCACATCCACTGCTCAACCTTCATGACCTGCCCCTCACAAAGCCATGCGGACTGTCTTTAATCAAACTATGTTTTCCCAAATAGTCATTAATCCTATCCCTCAGGATCCTTTCCAGAACGTTGTTTATCACAGACCTAAGATGACTGGTCTGTAATTCCCAGGGATTTCCCGATTCTCTTTCTCGAACGGAGGAAGAGCATTCACCTCCCGTCAATCATCCGGTACTCCTCCCGTGGAGAGTGAGGTTGCAAAGATCATCACCGGAGGTGCAGCAATCTCATTCCTCGCTCCCTGTAGTAACCTTAGATGTATCTGGTCCAGCCTTGGAACTTAACTATATTGATGCTTCCCAGAATTTCTAGCACATCTACTTACTTAATATCAATTTGTTCAAGCCTTTAACCTGGTCCACGGTGTTCTCACTAT
This sequence comes from Hemiscyllium ocellatum, assembly GCF_020745735.1. Classification (NCBI taxonomy): domain Eukaryota; kingdom Metazoa; phylum Chordata; class Chondrichthyes; order Orectolobiformes; family Hemiscylliidae; genus Hemiscyllium; species Hemiscyllium ocellatum. The sequence continues at coordinate 521,484 of NC_083411.1, read as the reverse complement.
CAACAAGGTACCTCTCTCTAGTGAATAATGAAGGAAAAGAAACTCAATATGGCCTCTCCTACTTCTTCAGACTCCAGGCACAAGTTCACTCCACTGCCCCTGATTGGCCCTATCCTCTCTTTGATCATTCTCTTATTCCTCACATATGTGTGGAACAACTTTAGGTTTTCCCTAATTCTTCCCACCAAAGCTTTTTCATCCCCCACTTCGTTCTCCTCAGTCCATTTTTGAAGTTCTTTCCTAGCTACCCTGTAATCCTCTGAAGCAGTGCCAGATCCTTGCTTGCCCAACTTTAAGTAAGCTTCCTCCTGACAAGAAGCTCCTCTGCTCTTGCCATCCAAGGCTCTTTCACCATACCATTCCTTGCCTGTCTCAGTGGGACAAAGTTATTAGATTAGATTCCCTACAGTGTGGAAACAGGCCCTTCAGCCCAACCAGTCCACACCGACGCCCCAAAGAGTAACCCACCCAGACCCATTTCACTCTGACTAATGCACCTAACACTATGGACAATTTCCCATGGCCAATTTACCTGGCCTGCACGTCTTTGGACTGTGGGAGGAAATCCGAGCACACGGAGAAAAAACACACAGACACAGGGACAATGTGCAAACTCTACACAGACAGACACTCAAGGCTGGAAATGAACGTGGGACTCTGGTGCTGTGAGGCAGCAGTGCTAACCACTGAGCCACCATGCTCCAACACTCGCAACAAGTGCCTCCACATTTCTGCTGTGCTTTTCCTGTTGAACAATTGTTGTCAATTTATACTCCACAGCTCCTGTCCAATAACAAGATAATTTCCCCTTCCCCAATTAAATACCTTCCCATACTGTCTGCTCCTATCCCTCTCCATGGCTATGGTAAAGGTGAGGTACTTGTGGCCACTATCACCGAAATGCTCTCCTACATGAGTCATTAAATGAGAAGTTTAGCATCCAGGATTGTTTGACTACATTACAAGGTGTTCAAGGTGATATCCAATGAGACAGCCTGACAAGCTGGTGATGAAAGGATATTCCTCTTTCGAACGAATGAAGGGAGACAGTTTAAACTTAGGAGTCTTGAATTTGAGATGATGAGGAGAATTCTTTCCTCTCAGAAGGTTGGGAGTTATGTTTTTAGGATAGAGGTTGATAGAATTTTGACCAACAAGGGAGTCCAAGGTTGTGGATAGTCAGAATTGGGGTTTAGGCCTCAATTGGATCAGCCATGATCTCAATGAATGATGGAGTATGCTCAATGAGCCAAAGGGTGTACTCCTGTCCCTAATTTGCATCTTCACATATACACTCATATATAAAAATTGTTTTTTTTAAGGGCACCATATTTTGATTAAGATTTTGCTGTTGAACCACTATATAAACACATTTTAAAACCTTGAATAGGACTCAGCAGCAGGAACCCTGTTCCTCTATTCAATAAGTTTGTGGTGACTTGGTTATGGTTTCAGCTTCACCACATAATTATTGATTCTCTCATAAAATACAGACCTGAATATCAAGGATAACATGAACACCTCTTTAAAACAGTGTGATGGAAACAACAGAGCTGATTTAATGCCTCATATAACAGTCAGCACCTCCAATAGTGAAGCACTCACACAGTACTGTAGTGGAACAACAGCAAAGATTATTCTGCTCATGTCTCTGGAGTAAGACCAGAACTACAACCTCCTGACTCTAAGGTAAAAGCATGATGCATGGTGCACAGCAGAGATAAATCTGATCTTGCCAGCCCCTCCTCAAATTTTATATAATCTATGGAATTATCCCGGTAAATCTCCAGTATATGCTCTCCGTAGTTTTAATGTGCATGTGGTAATGCAACATAATTTCAGGAAACTATAGCTCACTATTATATGTCCATATAGACTTAGAAATGTACAGCACGGAAACAGACCCTTTGGTCCAACTTGTCCATGCCGACCAGATAATCCAACCTAATCTAGTCCCATTTGTCAGCACTTGGCCCATATTTCTCTAAACTTTTCCTATTCATATACCCATCCAGATGCCTTTTAAATTTGTAATTGTACCAGCCTACACCACTTCCTCTGGCACCTCATTCCATACACATACTGCCCTTTGTTCAAAAAGTTGCCCCTTTGGCCTCTTTTATATCTTTCCCCTTTCACTCTAAACATATGCCCTCTAGTTCTGGACTCCCCCACCCCAAGGAAAAGACTTTGTCTATTTACCCTATCCACGTCCCTCATGATTTTATAATTCTCTACAAGGTCACCCCTCAGCCTCTGACACTCCAGAAAAAAACAGCCCCAGCTTGTTCAGCCTCTCCCTGTAGCTCAAATCCTCCAACCCTGGCAACATCCTTGTAAATCTTTTCTGAACCCTTTCAAGTTTCACAATGTTCTTCAAATAGGGAGGAGACCAGAATTGCACGCAATATTCCAAAGGTAGCCGAACCAATGTCCTGTACAGCGCAACATGACCTCCCAACTCCCCATACTTAATGCTCTGACCAATAAAGGAAAGCATACCAAACACCTGCATCACTATCCTATTTACCTGTGACTCTACTTTCAAGGAGCTATGAACCTGCACTCAAAAGGTCTCTTTGTTCAGCAACACTCCCTAGGGCCTTACCATTCAGTGTATAAGTTCTGCTAAGATTTGCTTTCCCAAAACGCAGCACCTCACGTTTATCTAAATTAAACTCCAACTGCCACTCCACAGCCATTAGCCCATCTGGTCCAGATCCTGTTGTAATCTGAGGTAACCTTCTTCCCTGTCCACTACACCTCCAATTTTGGTGTCATCTTCAAACTTGCTAACTATACCTCCAACGTTCACATCCAAATCATTTATATAAATGACAAAAAGTAATGGACCCAGCACCGATCCTTGTGGCACTCCACTGGTCACAGGCCTCCAGTCTGAAAAGCAACCCTCCACCACCACCCTCTGTCTATTACCTTTGAGCCAGTTCTGTATCTAAATGGCTGCTCCTCCCTGTATTCCATGAAGTCTAACTTTGCTAATCAGTCTTCCACGGGGAACTTTGTTGAACGCCTTACTGAAGTCTATATAGATCATGTCCACCACTCTGTCATTATCAATCCTCTTTGTAACTTCTTCAAAAAATTCAATCAAGTTCACGAGACATGATTTCCCACACACATGATGTTGACTATCCCTAATCAGTCTTGCCTTCCCAAATATGTATAAATCCTGTCCCTCAGGATTCCCTCCAACAACTTGCCCACTACCAACGTCAGCTCACCAGTCTACAGTTCCCTGGCTTATGCTTTCCACGTTCCATAAATAGTGGTACCACGATACTCCGTCACCTCACTTTTAACCATCAATGATATAAATATCTCAGTAAGGGACCCATCAATCTGATTAGGTTAGATTACTTACAGTGTGGAAACAGGCCCTTCGGCCCAACAAGTCCACACCGACCCGCTGAAGCGCAACCCACCCATACCCCTACATTTACCCCCTACCTAACACTACGGGCAATTTAGCATGGCCAATTCACCTGACCCGCACATCTTTGGACTGTGGGAGGAAACCCACGCAGACACAGGGAGAACATGCAAACTCCACACAGTCAGTCGCCTGAGGCGGGAATTGAACCCGGGTTTCTGGCACTGTGAGGCAGCAGTGCTAACCACTGTGCCACCCACAAGTTTTCCTAGTTTCCCAGAGTTCTAGAATACACCTGATCAGGTCCTGGAAATTTATCCACTTTTTTGCGTTTCAAAACATCCAGCACTTCCTCCTCTATAATATGGACAATCTTAAAGATGTCACCATCTATTTCCCTACATTCTATATCTTCCACGTCCTTTTCCACATTAAATACTGATCCAAAATACTAGTTTAGTATCTCCCCCATCTCCTGCGGCTTCACACAAAGGCCGCTTTGCTGATCTTTGAAGGGCCCTATTCTCTTCCTAGTTACCTTTTTGTCCTTAAACGGATTTCTAAAAACCCTCTGGATTCTCCTTAGCCCTATTTGCCAAAGCTACCTCATGTCTCTTCTTGCCCTCCTGATTTCCCTTTTAAGTTTATTCCCACTGCCTTTATAGTCTAAGGATTCACTCAATCTATCCTCTCTATACCTGACATATGCTTCCTTCTTTTTCTTAACCAAACCCTCAAATTCTCTCATCATCCAGCATTCCCTACATCTACCAGCCTTTCCATTCACCCTAATAGAAATATACTGTCTCTGAATTTTCGTTATCTCATTTCCAAAGGCTTCCCATTTTCTAACCATCTCTTTACCTGCAAATATCTGCCCCAATCAGCTTTTGAAAGTTCTTGCCTAATACAATCAAAATTACCCTTCCTCCAGTTTAGAGCTTCAACTTTTAGATCCAAAATGTTCTTTTCCATCACTATTTTAAAACTGAGTGTGTTATGGTCCCAAAATGCTCCCCCACTGACACCTCAGTCACCTGCGCTGCCTTATTTCCCAAGAGTAGGTCAAGTTTTGCACCTTCTCTAGTAGATACATCCACATACTGAATCAGAAAATTTTCTTGTACGCACTGAACAAATTTCTCTCCATCTAAACTCTTAACACTATGACAGTCCCAGTCTATGTTTGGAAAGTTAAAATTCCCTATAATAACCACGGTGGCTCAGTGGTTAGCACTGCTGTCTCACAGCACCAGGGTCCCAGGTTCAATTCCAGCCGCGGGTGACTGTCTGTGTGGAGTTTGCACATTCTCTGTGTCTGCATGGGGGTCCTCCGGGTGCTCCAGTTTCCTCCCACAATCCAAAAAACGTGCAGGTCAGGTGAATTGGCCACGCTAAATTGCCCGTAGTGCTAGGTGCATTAGTGCAGAGGAAATGCGTCTTCGGTGGGTCGGTGTGTGGACTAGTTGTGCTGAAGGATCTTGTTTCCACATTACAGGGAATCTACTCTGATCTAAATCTATTGTTCCTACAGATAACTGAAATCTGCTCACAAATGTGTTTCTCAATTTCCCTCTGACTATTAGGAGATCTAAAATACAATCCCAATAAGGTGATCATCCCTTTCTTATTTCTCAGTTCCACCCAAATAAGCCTCCCTCAGTACAGCTATAATGCTCTCCTTTATCAAAAACGCCACCGCGATCTCTCTTGCCTCCTTTCTATCCTTCTTCTAGCATTTGTACCTTGGAACATTAAGCTGCCAGTCCTGAACATCCCTGAGCCACATCTCTGTAAGTGCTATGATATCCCAGTCCCATGTTCCTAACCATGCCCGGAGTTCATCTGCCTTCCCTGTTAAGCCTCTTGCATTAAAATAAATGCAGTTTTTTTTCGACCTTTGTCCTTGCCTGCCCTGACTGTTTGACTTGCTTCTGTTCTCAGCTCTACCAGTCTCAGATTGACCTCTTTCCTCACAATCTCCCTGGATCCCACTTCCCTTCCTTACTAGTTTAAATCCTGCTGAGCAGCTCTAGCAAATCTCCCTGCCAGTTCAGGTTCAATCCGTCCTTCTTGTACAGGTCACTTCCACCCCAGAAGAGATTCCAAAGATCCAAAAATGTGAATCCTTCTCCCATACACCAGCCCCTCAGCCATACATTCATCTGCTTTATACTCCTATTCCTACCCTCACTAGCTCATAACACTGGGTGTAATCCAGATATTACTGCCCTTGAGGACCTCCCTTTTAAATTCCTGCCTAACTTTCTACATTCTCCCTTCAGAAACCCATCCTTTTCCCTTCCTATGTCGTTGATTCCAATGTGTATAATGACCTCCTGTTGGTCCCTCTCCCCCTCGAGAACATTCGCATTCTCTCTGAGACATCCTTGATCCTAGTACCAGGGAGGCAACATACCATTCTGATTTTTTTGCTGCTGGTTGCAGAAATGTCTGTCTGTGCCTCTGACCAGACAGTCCACTAACATCATCGATCGCCTGGAACCCGACATACTGCGCATTACATTAGAGGCTGTCTTGATACCAGAAACTTGGCTGCCCATGCTATATTCCCCTGAGAATCCATCAGCCCCTATATTTTCCAAAACAACACACTCGTTTGAAATGAGGATAGCCACAGAGTCTCCTGCACTAGCTGCCTATCTTTCCTGGAGTTGATCCATTTATATGACTACATTTGCGGTTTTTCTCCCTTCCTATAACTGCCACCTATCACACCCCCTTGCTCTTGCAAATTCTTCACTGCCTCTAACTGTCGCGTCAACTGATCCATTCAATTAGACAGGAATTGCAACTGACATTTATTTCAGATATAATCCTCAGTAACATGTAAACACTCTCTAAACTCCCACATCCGACAAGAGCACTCTACTAAAGACCATTTTTGCACCTTCCAATCTACAGACCCAAAAAGTAGCATTGTCTTATTGCTCTAGAAAACACTGCTCCAGGCTAACTTAATATTTATGGCTTATATTTTAAAAATTTAATCAAGAGTCAGATCCCAAAAAAAAATAATCAAGAAGGTACCCACTCTACTTACTATTATCGATTTACAGCAAGACTATACTTTAAATTGTTTACTCATCTGTTTCTGTGCGGTGACCTCTCCCAAACAGGTTCCTTCAAGATCCGTTGTGAATTACTCTGATCAAATTCTAGAAAACAGTCTTCTCCAAGAGGAGAAACTAATTGCTGAATACCATAGGGGAGATTCCAAGGTCAGACTACTTTGACTCATTAAAATGAAAAGCAGAGTGGGACAAGATTAAAAAAATGAATGGTGCAAAAGCAGAAATCAACTCTTGTGGAGAAGGGAGTAAAAACTGGGCCAAGTGGAGTTGTAACCACAAAGTAATCAGCAGTGCAATTCATAACATTAATATAAGTTTAAAATAAAAAGACTAACCTCAACAATTAAAACATTCTGTCTCCCAAAGTTGCGAGAAAGGAAAGAGAAAGAAAATTGTTAAACATTTTATTTCATCACAGATAAAACATCAATAACCCTGCAATTCACAACATGCAAGCGCTTTCCCTGCTAAATATAAGTTACTACCCTTAAATTCCAAGTTTTTAAAAATATATTAGCATCCTGACAAATTAATAAAAATGGCTACATTCTGTGTATAAGTTCCAAGTAGTATCTTGGGGACAGTCCATATCACAGTCGAGATGTTGGATGTATTATAATGTATTATAATATAATTATTGTGGTGGTGGAAGCAGAATCATTGGGGACACTTAAGCGACTGCTGGACATGCACATGGATAGCAGTGAGTTGAGGGGTGTGTAGATTAAGTTACTATATTTGACATTAGGATTGAATCTCGGCACAAAGTCGTGGGCCAAAGGGCCTGTTCTGTGCTGTACTTTTCTATGTTCTATCCGAATGAGATGGGTGGGCACGATTTCGTTCGGATAATCAATTATTCAGTTAATCGGTTAAATGCCTTTCCTCTGGGGCTCAGTGTTTTAAGTCTGCTCCCCATTCAGGAGACGAGGCAGCAGCACACCGTGCACAAGCCACCACCCTCGCGCAACACCGCCTTTGCTCCCGTGCATCACCAACACCCTCCACCCCTGCGCCCTCGGCTCCTCCTCCCTCCATCTGCCTCCCTCTCTGCAGCAGCTGGACGGGACATCAACAACAAGACTGCTGCTGCTGCCGTCTTTTGGGGGGTGAATCTCCAAATAACACAGACACACACACACACAGACACCTTTTTACTGCAACGTGTTGACAGGTTCCACCTTTGCCCTGTACAGGACAATGTTGGAGAGATTATGTGGGGAAGGGGGGTTAGGGCACACCCCTGTGTAGAACTCAAGGGCAAGGGTTGGGGTAGAGAGAGGGCGGGATGTCAGTTATTTGGAGACGGTACCTGTTTAATCACCGTACACAAAAGATGCGATCAGTGTTGGAAACACGTCTTTGATGTAATGTTTCTATCGGGACCTTGAGATCTCTTTTGGTTAATCTGATATTGGGATAATTAATATTCCGATAATCGAGGTTTCTCTGTGTATGAAGGTGGATAAATCTACTGTTCCTGACCAGGTATATCCAAAAACACTGCAAGAGGCTAGAGAAGAAATTGCAGAGGCTCTAACTGATCATTTTGCATCAATGTTAGCCATGGGTGAGGACCCGGAGAATTGGAGAATAGCAAATGCGATGCCCCGATTCAAGAAAGCCTGCAAAGAAAAGCCTGGGAACTATAGACCAGTAAACTTAACATCCGTGAGAGGTAAGTTACTTGAGAAGATTGAGAGATACGTTACACATAAACATATGAACTAATCTAAGCCCATCCCCCTACACTATCCCATCATCATCCATGTGCTTATCCAAGGATTGCTCAAAAGCCCCTAATAAGACCTAGGAGTGGAAGTAAGGCCATTCGGCCCATCGAGTCCACTCCGCCATTCAATCATGGCTGATTAGCATTTCAACTCCACTTACCCGCATTCTCCCCATAGCCCTTAATTCCTCATGACGTCAAGAATTTATCAATCTCTGCCTTGAAGACATTTAGCGTCCCGGCCTCCACTGCACTCTGCGGCAATGAATTCGACAGGCCCACCACTCTTTGGCTGAAGAAATGTCTCTGCATTTCTGTTCTGAATTGACTCCCTCTAATTCTAAGGCTGTGTCCACGAGTCCTAGTCTCCTCGCCTAACAGAAACAATTTCCTAGCGTCCACCCTTTCCAAGCCATGTATTATCTTGTAAGTTTCTATTAAATCTCCCCTTAATCTTCTAAACTCCAATGATTATAATCCCAGAATCCTCAGCCGTTCCTCATATGTTAGGCCTACCATTCCAGGGATCATCCGTGTGAATTTCCGCTGGACACACTCCAGTGCCAGTATGTCCTTGCTGAGGTGTGGGCACCAAAACTGAACACAGAACTCCAAATGGGGCCTAACCAGAGCTTTATAAAGTCTCAGTAGCACAACAGTGCTTTTATATTCCAACCCTCTTGAGATAAGTGACAACATTGCATTTGCTTTCTTAATCACGGACTCAACCTGCATGTTTACCTTTAAAGAATCCTCGACTAGCACTCCCAGATCACTTTGTACTTTGGGCTTTACGAATTTTCTCACCGTTTAGAAAGTAGTCTATGCTTTAATTATTTTTTCCAAAGTGCCAGACCTCGCATTTGCTCACGTTGAATTCCATCAGCCATTTCCTGGACCACTCTCCCAAACTGTCTAGATTCTTCTGCAGCCTCCCTACTTCCTCAGTACTACCCGCCTGTCCATCTAACTTCGTATCATCGGCAAACTTCGCTAAAATGCCACCAGTCCCTTCATCCAGATCATTAATATATAATGCGAACAGCTGTGGCCCCAACACTGAACCCTGCGGGACATCGCTTGTCACCGGCTGCCATTCTGAAAAAGAACCTTTTATCCCAACTCTCTGCCTTCTGTCAGACAGCCAATCCTCAATCCATACCAGTAGCTCACCTCGAATACCATGGGCCCTCACCTTGCTCAGCAGCCCCCATGTGGCACCTTATCAAAGGCCTTTTGGAAGTCTAGATAGACCACATCCACTGGGTTTCCCTGGTCTAACCTACTTGTCACCTCTTCAAAGAATTCCAATAGGTTCGTCAGACATGACCTCCCTTTACTAAATCCATGTTGACTTGTTCTCATCAGACTCTGCTCTTCCAAGAATTTAGAAACCTCATCCTTAATGATGGATTCTAGAATTTTACCAACAACCGAGGTTAGGCTAATTGGCCTATAATTTTCCAACTTTTGTCTTAATGCTTTCTTGAACAAGGGGGTTACAACAGCGATCTTCCAATCATCTGGGACTTTCCCTGACTCCAGTGACTTTTGAAAGAACTTAACCAATACCTCCACTATTTCCTTAGCCACCTCTCTCAGAACTCTAGGATGTATCCCATCGGGGTCAGGAGATTTATCAATTTTAAGACCTTTTAGCTTTTCCAGCACTTTCTCTTTTGTAATGGCAACCATACTCAACTCAGCCCCCGAACTCCCTTTAATTGTTGGGATATTACTCTTGTCTTCCACTGTGAAGACTGATGCAAAGTACTTGTTAAGTTCTCCTGCTATTTCCTTATCTCCCATCACTAGGCTTCTAGCATCAGTTTGAAGTGGCCCAATGTCTACTTTTGCCTGTCGTTTGTTTTATGTATTGAAAGAAACTTTTACTATCATTTCTAATATTACTGGCTAGCCTACCTTCATATTTGATCCTCTCCTTCCTTATTTCTCTCTTTGTTATCCTCTGTTTGTTTTTGTAGCCTTCCCAATCTTCTGATTTCCCACTGCTCTTGGCCACTTTATCGGATCTCTCTTTTTCTTTAATACATTTCCTGACTTCCTTTGTCAGCCATGGTTGTCTAATCCCTCCCCGGATAATCTTTCTTTTCTTGGGGATGAACCTCTGTACAGTGTCCTCAATTATACCCACAAACTCCTGCCATTTTTGCTCTACTGTCTTCCCCGCTAGGCTCTGCTTTCAGTCGATTTTTGTCAGTTCCTCTCTCATGCCCTCATAATTACCTTTATTTAACTGTAACACCATTACAGTTGCCTTCTCTCTTTCAAACTGCAGACTAAACTCTACCATATTATGATCGCTGCTTCCTAAGTGTTCTCTTACTTTAAGATCTTTTATAAAGTCTGGTTCATTACATAGCACTAGGTCCAGAATAGCCTGCTCCCTTGTGGACTCCATGACAAGCTGTTCCAAAAAGCCATCCTGTATGCATGTGGCTGACTTAACTACATTGGCAGATAGGGCATTCCACACCCTTACCACTCTCTTGAGTAAAGAACCTGCCTCTGACATCTATCTTAAATCTACCACCCCTCAATTTGTTGCTTTGACCCCTCGTCGTCACCTTACGAAAAAACTTTCACTGTCTCCCCTATCTAATCCTCTGATCATCTTATATATCTTTATAAAATCCTCTCTTAGCCTTCTTCTCTCCAATGAGAACAGACGCAAGTCCCCCAGCCTTTCCTCAATAGTTGTTCCCTCCAGACCAGGCAACATCCTGGTAAATCTCCTCTGCACCTTTTCCAATGCTTCCACATCCTTCCAGTAACGGGGAGACCAGAACTGTACACAATATTCCAAGTGCGGCCGCACTAGAATCTTGTATAGTTGCAGCAATATATTACAGCTCTGGAACTCAATCCCTCTACTAATAAAATCTAACACACCTTACGCCTTCTTAACAGCAACTGGGTGGCAACTTTCAGGGATCCATGTACACGATCCCTCTGCACATCCACACTACCAAGAATCTCGCCAATGACCCAGTATTCTGTCATCCTGTTATTCGTCCCAAAGTGAATCACCTCACATTTAACTGCATTGAATTCCATTTGCCACATTTCAGCCCAATTGTACAGTTTATCCAAGTCCCCCTGCAATCTGTAACATTCTTCCACACTGTCCACTACTCCACCGATTTTAGACTCATCTGAAAACTCGCAAACCCATCCACCTATTCCTGCGTCCAAGTCGTTTATAAAAATGACAAACAGCAGTGGTCCCAAAACAGATCCGTGTGGCACACCACTAGTAACCGGACTCCAGGATGAATATTTGCTATCAACCACCACTCGCTGCGTTCTTTCAGAAAGCCAGTTTCTAATCCAACTGCTAAATCATCCTCATTCCCATGTTTCTGCATTTTTTCCAACAGCCTAACACGTGGAACCTTATCAAAGGTTTATTGAAGTCCATGTATATCACTTCAACTGCCCTACCCTCATCCACATGCTTGGTCAGCTTCTTAAAAAAACTCAATGAGATTTGTGAGACATGACCTGCCCTTGACAAAACCGAATTGACTATCGCCAATCAAATAGTTGCTTGCTAGATTATAAATCCTAGCTCTTATAATCCTTTCCAAAACTTGTCCTACAACAGACATAAGGCTCACTGGTCTATAATTACCTGGGTCATCTCTGCCGCCCTTCTTGAACAAGGGCACAACATTTGCAATCTTCCAGTCCTCTGGTACTAAACCTGTAGACAATGACGATTCAAAGATAAAGGCTAAAGGCTCCACCATCTCCTCCCTAGCTTCTTGGAGAATCCTCGGATAAATCCCATCCAGCCCCGGGGACTGGTCTACTTTCACTCTTTCTAGAATTGATAACACCTCCTCCTTACTAACCTTGATCCTTTCTAGTCTAATCTCCCATATCTCATTCTTCTCCTCTACAATATTCTCCTTTTCCTGAGTGAAAACAGATATGAAATATTTGTTTATCACCTCTCCGATCTCTACAGGGTCCACACACAGGCCCTGTTCCTACCCTAGGCGGAGGTGGTGACTGCAGATGCTGGAGATTAGAGTCAAGATTAGAGTGATGCTGGAAAAGCACAGCAGAACGCTGCCATATCTGCTGTGCTTTTCCAGCATCACTCTAATCTTGACCTTATTCCTACCCTAATCATCTTTTTATTCCTCACATACCTATAGAAAGCTTTAGGGTTTTCCTTTATTCTACCTGCTAAAGACTGCTCATGTCCCCTCCTTGCTCTTCTTAACTTTCTCTTTAAATCCTTCCTAGCTAATCTGTAACTCTCCATCACCTCATCTGAACAATCTCATCTCAACGTGACATAAGCCTCCCTCTTCCGCTTAATAAGAGATACAACTACTTTAGTAAACCACGGATCCCTTACCTTAACACTTCCTCCCTCTCTGACAGGGACATACCTATCAAGGACATACAATACCTGTTCCTTAAGCCAGCTCCACATTTCGTGTCCCCATCCCGTGCATTTTGCTACCCCATTCTATGCCTCCCAAGTCTTGCCTACTCGCGTTATAATTGCCCTTCCCCCATCGATAACTCTTGCCCTGTGGCACATACCCATCCCTTTCCATCGCTAAACTAAATGTAACCAAATTATCGTCAATCTCTCCAAAGTACTCACCTACCACTGAATCAGACACCTGGCCTGGTTCATTAGCAAGCACTAAATCCAGTGTGGCCTCCCCTCTGGTCGGGCCTTCGACATACTGTGTCAGTAAACCCTCCTGCACATACTGGACAAAAACTGATCCATCCGATATACTAGGGTTATAGCATTTCCAGTCAATGTTGGGAGGTTAAAGTCCACCATAATGACCACCCTGTTCCTTTCTCTCCTACCCTGGGTCGGTTTGTCGATCCTCTCCTCCACATTCCTAGAACTCTGCAGATGCCTATAAAACAGTCCCAGCAGTGTGAGCTCTCCTGTCCTGTTTCTAACCTCCGTACATACCATCTCAGCAGACAAATCCTCGTCAAAAGTTCTTTCAGCCACTGTTATACTGTCCTTGACTAACAAGGCCACACCTCCCCCTCTTTTACCGCCTTGTCTCTTCTTAATGAAAGATCTAAACCCTGGAACCTGTAACATCCATTCCTGATCCCGCTCTATCCATGTCTCCGAAATGGCCACAACATTGAGGTCCCAGGTACCTATCCATGCTGCAAGCTCACCTACCTTATTTCGGATACTTCTGGCATTGAAGTAGACACACTTCAAACCAACTTGCTGTCTGCCAGCACATTCCTATGACCATGAAATCCTGTCCCTGTCCTCCCTACTCTCATCCTCCTGTGCACTAGAACTACACCTCAGGTTCCTTTGCTCCTGCTGAGCTAGTTTAAACCCACCCGAACAGCACCTGCAAATTTCCCACCCAGGGTATTAGTACCCCTCTGGTTCAAGTGAAGACTGTCCTGTTTTTACAGGTCCCACCTTCCCCAAAATGAGCCCCAATTATCCAAGAACCTGAAACTCTCCCTCCTGCACCATCCTTGTAGCCATGCGTTCAGCTGATATCTCTCCCTGTTCCTCGCCTCGCTGTCACGTGGCACGGGTAACAAACCAGAGATAACAACTCTGTTTGTTCTAGCTTTCAGCTTCCACCTTAGCTCCCTGAAATCCTACCTTACATCCCTATCCTCTTTCTGTCGTTGGAACCTATGTGCTGGTCACCCTCTCCCTTCAAGACCCAAACATACAATTCGAGACATCACGGACCCTGGCACCTGGGAAGCAACACAACAACTGTGAATCTCGTTCATTCCCAATAAACTTTTTATCTGACCCTCTAACTTTTGAGTCCCCAATGACTAACACTCTCCTCCTTTCCCTCCTTCCCTTCTGTGCAATAGGGTAGACTTTGTGCCAGAGATCTGCACCCCACTGCATGCCCTTGGTAAGTCATCCCCCCAACAGTATCCAAAACGGTATACTTGTTTTTCAGGGGAATGAGCACAGGGGATTCCTGCACTGACTGTTTTCTCCCCCCTTCAAACAGTTACCCAACTTTCTTCGTGCCTAGGAGTAACTACTTCCCTGTAACTCTTACCTATCACAGACTCTGCCTCCCGAATGATCCGAAGTTCATCCAGCTCTCGCTCCAGTTCCCTAACACGGTCTTGGAGGAGCAAGAGTTGGGTGCACTTCCTGCAGATGTACTTGGATGGGACACTAATGGCATCTCTCACCATTTGGACAAATACATGGATTGTAAATGTTTAGAAAGATATGGGCCAAGTGCAAGGAAATGCGGTTAGCGCGGACAGATATTTTGGTTGCCATGGACCAGTTTGGGCCAAAGTGCCCGTCTCTGTGCTGTCGGACTCTAAGTTGCTTTCTATTAAAATAATATTTAATTCGTATAGGCTTATTGCACTTCTTCATCAAGCTGAAAACTGAATGGATCTCATTTAATGGTTGAAAAGGTGATCAGACTCTGAACACGAACACACGCAGACTCCATCCCTCCCCCCAACATGGCCACACCCTACACACACACACTCACCATCCAGCCCACTCTACCCTTGCCTGCACTCTGCTCACTCCCTCTCTGGCTCAGCAACACAACAGCATCCGCTAGCCTTGTCCCACTTCCTTCTGTGTAATTAGTGTTACTGATGCTGTAGTACCTTTCCTGTTAGGGTTGAAAGGTTGTCTCCACCGATCACCTTTATCTCTCCAGTTGACTGATCATTCTGAAATTTAAAAACAAAACTGATTTACATTTCTTTACATTCAGAATGTGCAGATTAACAAATATTAAAGGCCAGTATTTATCATCCATCCTTGTTTCAATGCCTTTTCAGAGGGCAATTAAGAATCAAGCACATTGCTGCGGGCTTGGAGTGGGAGAAAAGGGTGAAAATTACAACGGCCTTGACCCAAATTTTTAATTTATCTCTGGCCATAGGAGAGGTGCCAGGGGACTGGAGAACAGCTAATGTGGTTTCACTTCACAAAAAGGATGTTAGAAATAGATCAGCGAACAATAGACCAGTGAGTCTCACATTAATGGTGAAGAAACTAGTGAGAAAATAGGGAAGAAGAAAGTTAATCTCCATTCAGAGAGGAAATGGTAGATCAGGGATAGTCAGTATGGCTTTGCAGGAGATTGTCATGCCTAACAAATCTGGTCAAATGCTTTGAGAGAGAAACACAGTGAGAGAGAGAGACAGAGACAGTGTGAGAGACACAGAGACACAGTGGGACCAGAGGGGGAGACGGAGGGGGAGGGAGAAAAACAGAAAGACAGAGACAGACAGAGACAGAGAGAGAGAGGACAAGAACAGAGGGATTCACCAGGATGATGTATTTCAGCCAGGAGGAGAGGCTGGATAGGCTTGGGTTGTTTTCTTTGGAGCAGAGAAGGTGGAGGGAGTACCTGTTGGAGATGTACAAGATCCTAAGGGGCATGCACAGGGTGAATAGAAGGCAGCCCTTCCCCTTAGTTGAAGGGTTAATAACAAGGAGGGTTTAATTTTAAAATGAAAGGCAGGCAGTTTAGAGGGGATTTGAGGAAAAACGTTTTCATGCAGAGAATTGGTTGGGGGTCTGAAATGCATTGCCTGGGAGGATTGCCTGCCTCTGAACAGAGCATTTCTGAAGAACGGTCACTAGATCTAATGCAACATGGGCGGCACGGTGGTACAGTGGTTAGCACTGCTGTCTCACAGCACCTGAGACCCGGGTTCAATTTCCGACTCATGCGACTGACTGTGTGGAGTTTGCACGTTCTCCCCGTGTCTGCGTGGGTTTCCTCTGGGTGCTCCGGTTTCCTCCCACAGTCCAAAGATGTGCGGGTCAGGTGAATTGGCCATGCTAAATTGCCCGTAGTGTTAGATAAGGGGTAAATGTAGGGGTATGGGTGGGTTGGCTTCAGCGGGTCGGTGTGGACTTGTTGGGCCGAAGGGCCTGTTTCCACACTAAGTAATCTAATCTAATCTAAACAACTTTCTCTCCAGAGATGCTGCCAGATCTGTTGAGTGTTTCCAGCACTTTGTTTTTGTTTCCGATACCTATCCTAATATGAGGTCTCTCTGAAATACTTCACAGACAATTGAGTGTAGTCACTACTGTAATGTAAGAAACATGGTAACCAGACTGTGAACTTCAAGTGTGAATTGTAGAAATTAAAGTTTATTGAGGGGCAGTAATTGGATAACAATGTGAGCATATGTAGAGACACCTGTGTTCTAATTTTTGCTTTAGTTACTAAGAGTTCATAAACGCCAATTAATGACATTTTAGTTTACTCAAAAGAATATATAAAGACACTTAAGCCTCATCTATCAATATTCCTTCTTCCATTTATAACACAGAACATTACAGCATAGTATAGGCCTTAGCGAGTTTTGAGAAGATTTGTAGCTCAGGCTGAGGTTTTGGATGTAGGTCAACAAACACATCGAGTTAGACCCCATCTAGCATCCCTTGAAAAAAAAAGGAACAGGAAGTGACTTCACCACAGGAAATAATGTCCCCACAGGAAATGACATCACCGACCCAAAGAAACCCAAACATATAAATAGAAAGCAGGAATTTTCAGCAGTTTTCATCAACCTGAGGCCCACTGAAGATGTTACCTGGTAGGGTGACGAAACGTCTGGAAATGAACCTTCCACTTGGCGAGTAAACCTACATCCAAAATAGTACAGGCCTTTTAGCTTTTGATGCTGTGCCAAACTGTGAAATCAATCTGAAGCCTATCTATCCTACATTTTCATCCATATGTTTATCCAATGACCATTTAAATGCCCTTAAAGTTGGTGACTCTACTACTGTTGCAATAGGGTGTTCCATGCCACTACTACTCTGAGTAAAGAAATTACCTCTGACATCTATCCTATATTTATCAGCCCTCAATTTATGACCCTCGTGCGAGCCATCAGCATCCGAGGAAAAAGGGTCTCACTATCCACCCTATCTAACCTTCTGATTATCTTATGTGTCTCAATTAAGTCACCTCTCAACCTTCTTCTCTCCAACAAAAACAGCCCTACGTCCCTCAGCCTTTCCTCATAAGACCTTCCCTCTATACCAGGCAACATCCTAGTAAATCTCCTCTAAACCCCATTCCAAAGCTTCTACATCCTTCCTTTAATGCGGTGACCAGAACTGTACACAATACTCCAATTGCGGCCGCACCAAAGTTTTGTACAGCTGCAAAACAACCTCATGGCTCTGAAACTCAGTCCCTCTACAAATAAAAGCGAACACACCATATGCCTTCTTAACAACTCTGTCAACCTGGGTGGTAACTTTCAAGGATCTATGTACATGGACACCAAGATCTCGCTGCTCATCTACACTACCAAGAATATTACCATTAGCCCAGTACTCTATTCCTGTTGCTCCTTCCAAAGTGAGTCACCTCACTTTTCCACGTTAAGTTCCACTTGCCACCTCTCAGCCCAGCTCTTATGTCCCTCTGTAACCTACAACATTCTTCAGCACTATCCACAACTCCACCAACCTTAGTATCATCTGCAAATCCACCAACCCATCCTTCCATGCCCTCATTCAGGTCACCCATAAAAATGACAAACAGCAAGGGATCCAAAACAGATTCTTGCGTCACACCACCAGTAGCTGAACTCCAGGATGATCGTGTGATCTTGGTGTCCATGTACGTCAACCACTATCAGCTAGCCAACTTCTGATCCAAACCACTAAATCACCCTCAATCCCATTTCTCCCATTTTTGTGCAACAGCCTACCGTACTTTACCCTCATCTACCTGTTTGGTCACTTTCTCAAAGAATTCAATAAAGTTTGGCACAACCAACCCTTCACAGAACCATGCTGACTACCCATAATCAACTAGTTCCTTTCTAGAGGATTATAAATCCTCTCTCTTATAACATTTTCCAACACTTTACCCACAACCAAAGTAAGGCTCATTGGTCTATAATTACCAGGGCTGTCTCTACTCTCGTTCTTGAACAAGGGAACGATATTTGCTATCCTTCAGTCTTCTGACACTATTCCTGTAGACAATGGCAACATAAAGATCAAAACCAAAAGCTCTGCAATCTCCTCCCTGGCTTCCCAGATAATCCTAGGATAAATCCCATCTGGCAAGGGGACTTATCTATTTTTACACTTTCCAGAATTGCTAACACCTCCTCGTGAAAATCGATCCCATATAGTTTAGTAGCTTGTATCTCAGTACTCTCCTCAACAACATTGTCACTATTCACACTAGAAAAAGACAAAAAATATTCATTTAGTGATTCTCCTAACTCCTTGGACTCCACTCACAACTTCCCACTATTGCCCCTGATTGGCCCTCAACTCACACTTGTCATTCTTTTATTCCTGATACACCTAGAGAAATCTTTAGGGTTTTCCTTGACCCTATCTGCCAACAACTTCTCATATCCCCTCCTGGCTCTTCTTCACTCTCTATTTAGATCCTTCCTGTCTAACTTGTAACTCTGAAGCACCCTAACTGAGCCTTCATATCTCATCCTAACATAAGCCGCCTTCTTCCTCGTCAAGAGATTCAATTTTTTTAGTAAACCACTGTTCCCTCGCTCAACCACTTCTTCCCTGTCTGACAGGTACATACTTATCAAGGACACACAATAACTGTTCCTTGAATAAGCTCCCCATTTCAGTTGTGCCCACCCTTTGCAGTTTCCTTCCCGATCCTATGCATCCTAAATCTTGCCTAATTGCATCATAATTGCCTTTTGACCAGCTATAACTCTTGCCCTGTGGTATATACCTAACCCCGTCCAGCGCTAAAGTAAACATAACCAATTATGTCACAATCACCAAAGTGCTTACCTACCTCCAAACCTAACACCTGGCTGAGTTCATTATCCAGTACCAAGGACCCAGGGAAACACTGAGGGAAGAGATCAATCTGACACTGGTACAGTTGAGAAAAGAAGTGTCAAACAATCAGGGCAGGCAGGAACAAAGCAGAGAAAAACATTGGACTGATAAATTAAACTGCATTTATTTCAATGCAAGACGCTTAACAGGGAGGGTATATGAATTCAGGGCATGGTTAGGAAAATGGGACTGGGATATCATAGCAATGACAGAGATGTGGCTCAGGAATAGACAAGACTAGCAGCTTAATGTTCCAGGATACAAATGCTGTTGGAAGGATAGAAAGGGAGGCAAGAGAGGGGGAGTGCCGTTTTTGATAAGGGATAACATTACAGCTATACTGAGTGAGGATATTCCCAGAAATACGTCCAGGGAAGTTATTAGGGTGGCACTGAGAAATAAGAAAGGGACGATTGAATTGGATTGAATTGAATTTATTGTCACATGTACTGAGACACAGTAGAAAGTTTTGTCTTGCGAGCAATATAGGCAGATCACAGAGTGAAGTAGCATAGATAAGTAAATAATAGGTAAACAGTGGCATAAACAAAAACACAGGGACAGGCAAATGTTAAGAGTTTGAGAGTCCATTCAGTATTCTAACAACAGTAGGGTAGAAACTGTTTTGAAACTGGCTGGTGCGTGGTTCAGGCTTCTATACCGTCTCCTCGATGGTAGAAGTTGTCAAAAAACATTGCCAGGGTGGGATGGATCTTTGGGAATGCTGGTAGCCTTTCCTTGACAGCGGCCTGGGAGATGGATCACCTTATTGGGATTGAATTATAGACCCCCTAATTGTCAGCAGGAAATTGAGAAACAAATTTGTGAGCAGATTTCAGTTATCTGTAAGAACAATAGGGTGGTTATGGTAGGGAATTATAACTTTCCAAACATAGACTATAACTGCCATAGTGTTCAGGGTTTAGATGGAGAGGAATTTGTTAAGAGTGTACAAGAAAATTTTCTGGGGATTTAGTATGCGGATGTACCTACTAGACAAGATACAAAACCTGACCTGTTCTTCGTGAATAAACCAGGGCAGGTGACTGAGGTGTCAGTGGGGGAACACTTTAGGGCCAGCAACCATAATTCTATTAGTTTTAACATATAGAACATAGAAAAGTAGAGCATAGAACAGGCCTTTTGGCCCCCGATGTTGTGCCGAGATTTAATCCTAATGTCAAATATAGTAACTTAACCTACTCACTCCTCAACTCACTGTTATCCATGTGCATATCCAGCAGTTGCTTAAATGTCCCTAATGACTCTGCTTCCACTACCAGCGCTGGCAATGCATTCCATGCATTCACAACTCTCTGCGAAAAGAACCTACCTCTGACGTCTCCTCCATACCTTCCTCCTAATATCTTCAAACTATGACTCCTCGTACCAGTCAATCCTGCCCTGGGGAAAAGTCTCTGGCTATTGATTCTATCTATTCCTCTCATTATTTTGTATACCTCGATCAGGTCTCCTCTCTTCCTCCTTCTCTCCAGAGAGAAAAGTCCGAGCTTATTCAACCTTTCACATAAGGCAAGCCCTCCAGTCCAGGCAGCATCCTGACAAACCTTTTTTGCACCCTCTCCAAAGCCTCTGTATCTTTCCTATGGTAGGGTGACCAGAATTGGACACAATATTCCAAGTGTGGTCCCACCAGGGACTTGTAGAGCTATAGCAAAACCTAGCAGCTCTTAAACTCGATCACCCTGTTAATGAAAGCCAAAACACCATATGCTTTCTTAACAACCCTATCCACTTGGGTGGCAACTTTGAGGGATCTATGTACTTGCACACCCAGATCCCTCTGTTCCTCCACACTGCCAAGAATCCTGCCTTTAATCCGATATTCAGCATTCAAGTTTGACCTTCCAAAATGCATCACTTCACATTTATCCAGGTTGAACTCCATCTGCCATTTCTCAGCCCAGCCCTGCATCCTGTCTGTGTCACGCTGCAGCCTGCAGTAACCCTCGATACTATCGACGACACCTCGAGAATCCAAAGGGTTTTTAGAAATACATTAAGGTCAAAAAGGTAACTAGGAAGAGAATAGGGCCCCTCAAAGATCAGCAAGGCAGCCTTTGTATGGAGCCGCACATGAGGAAGATACTAAATGGGTATTTTACATCAGTATTTACTGTGAAGGGGGACATGGAAGATATAGAATGTAGGGAAATAGATGGTGACATCTAAAAAAAAATGTCCATATTAGAAAGAAGGAAGTGCCGGACGTCTTGAAACACAAAGCTCCAGGACCTGATCAGGTGAAATCCAGAACTCTGTGGGAAGCGATTACTGGGCCTCTTGCTGAAATATTTGTATCATTGATAGTCACAGGTGGGGTGCTAGAAAACTGGAGGTTGGCTAACATGGTACCATTATTTAAGAAAGGTGGTAAGGGCAAGCCAGGGAACTATAGACCGGTGAGCCTGACCTCAGTGGTGGGCAAGTTGTTGAAGGGAATCCTGACGGACAGGATTTACACGTACTTGGAAAGTCAAGGACTGATTAGGGATAGTCAGCATGGATTTGTGCATGGGAAATCATGTCTCGCAAACTTGATTGAGTTTTTTGAAGAAGTAACAAAGAGGTGCGATGAGGGCAGAGCAGTAGATGTGATCTATATGGACTTCACTAAGGCATTTGACAAGGTTCCCCATGGGAAACTGGTTAGCAAGGTTAAAACTCATGGAATACAGGGAGAACTAGCAATTTGGATACAGAACTGGTTCAAAGGTAGAAGACAGAGGGTGGTGGTGGAGGGTTGTTTTACAGACTGGAGGCCTGTGACCAGTGGAGCGCTATAAGGATCGGTGTTGGGTCCACTACTTTTCATTATTTTATATAAATGATTTGGATGCGAACATAGGAGGTACAGTTAGTAAGTTTGCAAATGATACCAAACTTGGAGGTGTGGTGGACAGTGAAGAAGGTTACCTCAGATTACAACAGGATCTTGATCAGATGGGCCAATGGGCTGAGGAGTGGCAGATGGAGTTTAATTTAGATAAATGCGAGGTGCTGCATTTTGGGAAAGCAAATCTTAGGAGGACTTACACTCGTATTGGTAAGGTCCTAGGGAGTGCTGCTGAACAAAGAGACCTTGAAATGCCAATCAATAGCTCCTTGAAAGTAGAGTCGCAGGTAGATAGTGAAGAAGGTGTTTGGTTTGCTTTCTTTTGTTGGTCAGAGTATTGAGTATAAGAGTTGGGAGGTCATGTTGCGGCCGTATAGGATGTTGGTGGGGTCACTTTTGGAATATTGCGTGCAATTCTGGTCTCCTTCCTTATCTGACGCTATGAAACGTTTTAGGGTTCAAAAACGATTTACAAGGATGTTGTCAGGGTTGCAGGATTTGAGCTATAGGGAGAAGCTGAACAGGCTGGGGCTGTTTTCCCTGGAGCATCGAAGGCTGAGGGGTGACCTTGTAGAGAATTATAAAATCATGAGGGGCATGGATAGGATAAATCGACATTGTCTTTCCCTGGGGTGGGGAATCCAGAACTAGAGGGCATAGGTTAAGGGTGAGAGAGGAAAGATATAAAAGAGATCCAAGGGGCAACGTTTTCAAGCAGAGGGTGGTGCGTGGCTTGGAGGGGAACTTGCAGGGAGTGGTGGGCAGCTCAGAATCAAATCTAGTTGTTGTTAGAGGGGCTTCTTCTTAGTTTGACAACATGTCATATTGCTTGGTCAGAAGTGTGGCCTACTGATGTGTGTGGAAGGACTAAAATGTGGTTGATTTTTAGCTGCTCTCTGAAATTACCGAGCAAGCACAATCAATTGTATTAAATCACTAACCTGTAAATGCATAAACCTAAATGTATCTATGTAAATGAATGAATCCTTGATAGCCATCAGAAATAGGAACTGCTTTATTGTTTCTTCCCTAGCATAGAAACACTGAAACTCATTGTAACAATTGTATTATCTTTTGTATGCGGACATCATCCTCCTGGATCCTCTGCACTGTCATAGAAACTAGGAGCAAGAGTAGGCCATGTAGCCCCTCAAGCCTGGTCCAGAATGTTATGTTGCATGCAGCTGTATAGAACATTGGTGAGGCCCACTATTAGAATATTCCATAATGTTCTGGTCACCCTTCTGAAGGAAAGATGTTGTTAAACTTGTGAGAGTTTAGAAAACGTTTACAAGGATGTTGCCAGGTTTGGAGGGTTTTAGCTGCAGGGAGAGGCTGAAAATGGAGAGGCTGTTTTTCCTGGAATGTTGGAGGCTGAGGGGTGACCTTAGAGGTTTATAAAATTATGACAGGGGTGGATAAGGTGAATAGCACCCTTTTTCCTAGAGTGTGGGGGAGTCCAAAACTAGAGGGCATAGTTTTAAGGTGGAAGGGGAGACATTTCAAAAGGACCAGATGGGCAACCTTTTCATGCAAAGGGTAGTGTGGGTATGGAATGGGCTGCCAGAGGAAGTGGTGGAGGTGGGCACAGTTATGAAGTTTAAAAGGGCTTCTGGATGGGTATATGAACAGGAAGGGTTTGGAGGGAATGGGCCAAATGCTGGCAAATGGAACTAGATCAGATTGGGATGTCTGGTTGGCAAGGATGAGTCGGACCGAAGGGTTTGTTTCTGTGACTCTATGACATGCGATATGTTCTTGGCTGATTCTCTGTCTGAATGCCATACTCCAGATTTCTATCCATGATGCATTTAAAATCTATCTCCTTGAATATATTCAGTGATGTCCAGAACTAGAGGACATAAGTTTAGGGTGAGAGGGGAAAGATAAAAAAGATACCAACGGGGCAACTTTTTCACACAGAGGGTGGCACGTGTATGGAATGAGCTGCCAGAAGTGGTGAAGGCTGGTACAATTGCAACATTTAAGAGGCATTTGGATGTGTATATGAATGGGAAGGGTTTGGAGGGATATGGGCCGGGTGCTGGCAGGTGGGACTAGATTGGGTTGTGATATCTGGTCGGCATGGACGGGTTGGACCGAAGGGTCTGTTTCCAGGCTGTACATCTCTATGACTCTATGAGGATGTGGTGGGGGCTAGTACAATTGCAACATGTGAAAGGCATCTGGATGGGTATATGAACAGGAAGGGTTTGGAGGGATATGGGCCAAGTGCTGGCAAATGGGACGAGATTAGGTTGGGATATCTGGTCGGGATAGACAGGTTGGACCAAATAGTCTGTGTCTGTGCTGTACATCTCTATGACTCTATGGTATTTCCAGTCAATATTCAGAAAGTTAAAGACCCCATAACAACTACTGTGTTGGTCTCAGTCCTATCTAGAATCATCTTTGCTATCCTTTCCTCTCCATCTCTGGAACTATTCGGAGGCCTCTAGAAAATTCCCAAAAAGTGACCTCTCCTTTCCTGTTTCTAACCTCAGCCCATACTATCTCAGTAGATGCGTCCTCAAATATCCTTTCTGCCACCGTAATGCTGTCCTTGACTAACAATGCCACCCTTCCCCTTTTCCGAATTTCTCTGTTCTTACGGAAACATTGAAATCCCAGAACCTGCAAGGATGATTCCTATCCCAGCTCTATCCATGTCTCCGAAATGGCTACAAAATCGAAGTCCCAGATACGAACCCATGTTGCCAGTTCATCCACCTTATTCCAGATGCCAAAATTTCCTTTACAAATCAAACAATTGTAACTATCAAGCTGGCTGGGGGTTCCATGATTCAATGGTGTTTTTTAAAAATTCATTCATGGGATGAGGACATCACTGGCTAGGCCAGCATTTATTGCCACCTCCAATTGCCCAGAGACCAGTTAAGAGTCAACCACATTGCTTTGGACCAGTAGTTACATATAGGCCAGACCAAGTAAGGGTGGCAGTTTCTTGTCCTGAAGGACATTAATGAAACAGACAGGTTTTTCCAACAATCGACAATGGATTCATCGTCATCATGTGACTCTTATTTCAGGATTTTTAAAAAGTTGAACTGAAATTCCACCATCTGCTGCAGCAGAATTCAAATGCAGGTCCCCAGAACATTATCAGAGTCTCTGGATTAATAGTTCAGCAATAATATCATGAGGCCATCACAAACCCTTTCGGTCTGCACCTGCCCCAATTTCTTGCAAATCCATTCTGCATTGTGGCCAAGAGGGATCAGCATGACATGAGACAGGTTGATATGAATTAAACTATATTGAATGTTAAAAGTGTAATCAAACAGCACCTGCAATTCTGCTCATCAGTAGTATAAAGGTTAGGAGATC
The DNA here is from genome assembly GCF_020745735.1 of Hemiscyllium ocellatum. NCBI lineage: Eukaryota > Metazoa > Chordata > Chondrichthyes > Orectolobiformes > Hemiscylliidae > Hemiscyllium > Hemiscyllium ocellatum. Next base: position 496,188 of record NC_083411.1, on the reverse strand, counting down.
ATTTACACTTACCAAAAATTCAACTGGACTCAACACGTAAACACAATGGCTACAAGAGCAGATCAGAGACTAGAGATACTGTGGCAAGTAACTTACCTACTGACACACCAAAGTCTATCCACCATCTACAAGGCACAAGTCAGGAGTGTGATGGAATACTTCTCACTTGCCTGGATGGGTGCAGCTCCAACAACACTCAAGAAGCTTGGCACCATCCAGGACAAAGCAACCCAATTGATTGGCACCACATATACAAGCACTCAATCCTTCCACAGCCAGTGCTCAGTAGCAGCAGTGTGTACTATCTACAAGATGCACTGCAAAGTTCACTAAAGATCCTTAGACAGCACCTTCCAAATCCACAACCACTTCCACCCAGAAGGACAAGAACACCACCACCTGCAAGTTCCATTCCTTCACAGTCGTTGGGTCAAAATCCTGGAATTCCCTCCCTACTGGCATCGTGGGTCAATCCACAGCAAGCAATTCAAAAAGGCAGCTCACCACCACTTTAAAAGATCAAATAGGGATGGGCTATTAATGCTGGCCAGCCAGCAACACGTAAATCCCACAAATACATTTTTAAAAAAGCAGATTGATGACTGGGAATGTCATTTCCTGGACAGCTCCAAACACAGCCTCACCATGAAATGTAGTCTCAAAACTCTTCCCAAATACCTGTGGTGTTCAGAATTAGGGTTTCCATTCAACTTTACAAACTGAACTGGAAACAGTGGACTAGCAGTCATTGATAGGTGAAAGCTCATTAACTTTCATACACTGTGTACCCCAAAGACCCAAGGCCTGATCCATTACATACCCCAGCGCTCACCGCCTTAGCTAGAAAACAATATAAACCCAGTACAAACAGTGTACATTGACTTCCTCCCCAAGGTAGACCCAGGGTGCACCGTGACTCGCCACCCCCCAAGGCAGACCCAGGGTGCAGTTAACTGTTTAAATGCCAAAAATAACGAGTGAGAAGACAAACTACTGAATAAACTAGCACGGTAGCTCAGTGGTTAGCAGTGCTGCCTCACAGGGACCAGCCTCAGGTGACTGTGTGGAGTTTGCCTTTTCTCCCAGTGTCTGTGTGGGTTTCCTCCCATGGTCCAAATATATGCTGGATCGGCAATGCTAAATGCAATGTTTCAGGAATAGGGTGGACCTCTGGGTTTTTGTTGGGTAAGATGGTCCTTGTAGGGTCAGTGCAGTTTCATTGGGCTGAAAGGCCTCCTTCCGCATTATAGGAATTCTATGATTCTACTCTAAAACAGCAAAACCTTCTGAACATAGTGCTAGGGAAATAACACTGGGGAGCATGGAGTGGGAGGGTAGGAATCCAGCTATCTTTGTCCAAATTGGTATCAATGCATTAACAAGATGGAAGGCAAGATTCTGCTGAAAGACTTTGAACAGTTAGGAGCTAAACTAAAACGCCGAATCTCCAAGGTAAGATTTTCAAGATTACTACCTAAGCCATAAGCAAACTGGTACAAAAGTATATAAAATGAGAGTTAATTGCATGGCTCAAAGAATAGTGTGGAGAGACTGGGTGTCATGGGGCACTGGCATCAGTACTGGGGTAGAAAGGAGCTTTTGTAGTTCAGCAGGTTGCGTGAGGTCCTAGATGGGAGACGGATAGCAAAGCTAAGAGTCATAGATCCAAAGAAATTTGGGTAACCAGATGCAGAACTGCTGAGTGGCAGGAGGCAGAGGGTGATGGTCGAAAAGTGGTTTTGTGACTGGAAGACTCTTCAGTGGGACTCTGCAGGGATCAGTGTTGGAACCTTGGTGCTTATGGTATATGTAAACAACTTAGATTTGAATGTAGTAGGGTTATCATTAAGTCTGCAGACAATATGAAAATTGATAGGGTGATAAATAGTGCGAAGGCTTGCCTTAGATTACAGGAGAATATGGATGGTCAGATGGACAGAACAGTGGCAAATGGAATTCAATCTAGAGGAGCATGAGATGATGCACTTGAACAGGTCAAACAAGGCAAGAAAATACATGACCAAAAGGACACTGATTAGGTGTTAGCAAGGAGGACTTTCCAGGGTCAATAGGGCTGGGTTATGCTATGCCAGTGCCTAGGTCATCCTGTTTTACTCCATTTTTTGGATTTTGTAGTGATTTAATACAATGGTGTGGCCATTACAAGGCTAAATAAGCATCAGTCACATTCTGCAGGTCTGGAATTCCATGTCGGCCAGAGCAGGAAAGAATGACAGATTTCCATCCCTAAAAGATTTTAGTGAAACAGACAGCATTTGTTTTTACAATTGACAATAGTTACATGGTCATCATTCAACTAGTTTACTATTCCAATGAAATCAATGTTCACTACTTACTATGGAGGAATTTGGATCCACGTTCCCGGAACATTAACCAGGGATTCAGCATTACTAGTCCTGTCACATCGCTACTGTAGGTATGGCCTGCACAACTACTATAATACCATTTCCCTTTTCCTGGTGTATTGACCATGACACCGCCTTGACCCAGAGCTGACTTGCTAACCCTTTCTTCATGCAATGTTGCTCACTCTGAAGTTCGATATTCTTGTACCTCTCCTGATGAGTGGAAGATGAAAAGCTTTGACAGCATCTCTATTTTTACAGCATCATTCAGGTCTGTACTATCAAACAAGGATTCAAAATTTGGTTATAAATCCTTACGCAGTAACTCTTCAAGCGGATGAAGTCTACCGTCATTGGGATTGATTGGTCACTGTTCCGGTTCAAAGCTTTGATGTAGTCTAAAAGGTCAGCAAAAAACTTATAGCCACCCTTGAGGACACAGAGGGCAACGATGTGATGATTTCCCATGCCTTTCATTATATCCCTTGCCAAACGTTCAGTCCTGTGGATAAACAGGTAGATTTGTGCTTACCCCTTTTTGAAATGGTGCAAAATAGAGCAATCAGCACAAAAAGATAGCATTATTTAAAACTGTACAACACAGGAATTGTAAGCTCATGATTTAATTTTCCTCTTTGAACCAAATTCTGTACAAATGAATGATACCTCTCCTCATAATCAAAACTAGCTTTGCCATATCAATTCAGGAATGAAACTAAAGCCTGTGTAAAATTAACTCCCACTTCAAAGGCAAACAGGCAGGCAGAGCAGGAATCCCCTGTGGTCATTCCTCTCTCTCAAGCAGATATACTGTTTTGGATACCACTGGGGGTATGGTTTGTCACAGGGAAAGCAACAGCAGCAGCCAGATCAGGGGCATCGCAACTGGCACTGTTATACAGCAGGGAGATTTGAAGTGGAGGAGACAGTGAGGTCTGCAGATGCTGGATATCAGAGTTGAGAGTGTGGTGCTGGAAAAGCACAGCAGGTCAGACAGCATCCGAGGAGCAGGAAAATCAACGTTTCGGGCAAAAGCCATTCATTAGGAATGAGGCTGGGAGCCACGGGGGTGAAGAGATAAATGGGAGGGGAATGGAGCTGGGGAGAAGGTAGCCGAGAGTGAAATAGGTGGATGGAGTTGGGGGTATAGGTGATAGGTCAGAGAGGAGGGTGGAATAGATAGATGGGAAGGAAGATTGACAGGTGGAACACGTCATGACGACGGTGCTGAGATAGAAGGTTGGAGCTGGGGTAAGATGTGGGGAGGGAAAATGAGGAAGCTGTTGAAGTCCACATTGATGCCCTGGGGTTGAAGGGTCCCAAGGCGGAAGATGAGGCTTTCTTCCTCCAGGCATCGGGTGGTAAGGGAGCGGCAATGGAGGCGGCCCAGGACCTGCCTATCCTCGGCAGATTGGGAGGGGGAGTTGAAATGTTCAGCCATGGGGAGGTGGGGTTGATTGGTGCGGGTGTCCTAGAGATGTTTTTGATGCAAGAAGGCGTCCAGTCTCCCCAATGTAAAGGAGACCACATCAAGAGCAACGGATACAATAAATGATATTGGTGGAACTGTATTTGAAACTTTAATGGATGTGGAAGGCTCCTTTGGGGCCTTGGACAGAGGAGGCGGTGGGCGCAGGTTTTGCAATTCCTGCGGTGGCAGGGGAAGGTGCCAGGAGGCGAGGGTGGCGTGGACCTGACCAGGTAGTCATGAAGGGAACAGTCTTTGCAGAAAGCGGGAAGGGGTGGGGAGGAAAATATATCCCTGGTGGTGGGGTCCATTTGTAGGTGGCGAAAACGTTGGCAAATGATGCAAGTTATGCGGAGGTTAGTGGGGTGGAAGGTGAGAGCCGGGGGTATTCTATCCTTGCTGCGGTTGGAGGGATGGGGTTCGAGAGCGGAGGTGCAGGACGTGGATGAGAAGCGATGGAGAGCATCTTCAACCACGTGGGACAGGAAATTTCGGTCTTCAAAGGAGGAAGTCATCTGGTGTGTTCTGTGGTGGAACTGGGAGCAGATGCAGCGGAGGCAGAAGAATTGGAAATATGGGATAGCATTTTTCAGGAGGTAGGGTGGGAGGAGGTGTAATCGAGGTAGCTGTGGGAGCCAGTGGGGTTTGTAAAAAAATTGTCAGTTTTGAGTCGGTCCTTGTGGATGGAGATGGAGAGGTCTAGGAAGGGGAGGGAGGTGTCAGAGATGGTCCAGGTGAATTTAAGGTTGGAGTTGAATGTGTTGGTGAAGTTGATGAACTGCTCAACCTCCTTGTGGGAGCACAAGGTGGCACTAACGCAGTCATCAATGTAGCAGAGGAAAAGGTGGGGAGTGGTGCCGGTGTAACTCCGAAAGATGGTCTGTTCTACTTAGCTGACAAAGAGACAGGCATAGATGAGGTCCATGCGGGTGCCCATGGCTACCCATTTGGTCTGGAGGAAGTGGGAGGATTGGAAACAGAAATTGTTGAGGGTGAGGACTAGTTCAGCCAAACGAATAAGAGCGTCAGTGGAAGGGTACTGGTGGGGTCATCGGGAGAGGAAGAAATAGAGGGCTTGGAAACCCTGATCATGGCAGATGGAGGTATAGATGGACTGGATGTCCATGGTGATTTGAAGTGTAGGTGAGTGGTAGTAATCTATAGTCAGGGCAAAGATCGGAGTTTCTGTGACTACAATCAAGACTCCTGGAATGGTGTGTTGCCTTCCTGGTGCCAGGGTCAAGGATGTCTCTGAGCAGGCACAGAATATTCTGAAGCGGGGAGGTTGAGGTCCATATCGGTACTAACAACATAGGCAGGAAGAGAGAAGCTCTGCAAGAGGGAAGCTCAGGAGTCGGGAAGTTCAGGAGTCAGGAAGTTGAAAAGCAAGATCTCCTGGGTTGAAAGCTTGGGATTATTCCCTGCAGAATGTGCTAGAGAAGCCAGAAATAAGAAGATATTACAGTTGAATGCATGGCTGAAGAGCTAGTGTGGGAGGAAGGGCTTCAGATATCTGAATCATTGGGATTTCTTCCCATGCAGAAGGGACCTTTTCAAGAAGGATGGGTATAGCTAAACTGAAAGGGAACCAATACGCTTGCATGGAGATTTGTTAATGACTGAAATTAGTGTGGCGGGGGTGGGAACAAGAGCTGTAGGTCAGAAGGAGAAGAAGAGAGAGGTTAAGTCAAGTTAGTTGAATAGGAAGAACAGTCAGGACCAGACAAATTAATATAGAACAGGTGGTCTGAAATGTATTCATTTTCATGCAAGGAGGATAACAGGTAAGTCAGAACGTGGAGCTTAGCTTAGTACATGGCACCACGATGTTGGAGTCATTACTGAAACTTGGTTGAGGGAATAACAAGGCTGGCAGCTCAATGTTCCAGAGGTTAGATATTTCAGGCAAGATAAAGAGGGTTATAAAAGGGGTGGGGGAGTTGCATTACTGATTAAGAAGAATGTCACAGATGTAGTGAGAGGAGACATCTTAGAGGGCTCATCTACAGAGGCCACGTGAGTAGAATTCAGGAATTGGAAAGGTGCACTCATTTTGATGGGAATGCATTATAGGTAACCAATGGGAGACAGAGGAACAGATATGTAACAGATCATGGAAAGATACCAAAACAGGGTTGTTTGTGATGCGTGATTTTACCATCCCCAATATTGATTGGGACTCCCAGGCCAGGGACTTAGATAGTGCAGAATTTATCAGGTGCATCCAGGAGAGTTTCTTGAAATAATATGTAGATTGGCTAATGACGGAAGGGGACATCCTACACTTTATATTGACCACGTGATCGAAGTTTCAGTGAGGAAACATTTTGGGAACAGTAATCATAATTCCATAAGTTTAAGATAGTTATGGAGAAAGATGAGACTGGTTTGAGTGGAGGTGCCAAATTGGGGGACAGCTAATTAGAAGAGTTAGGCAGGAACTGGAAAAATTAGATTGGGGGCAGCTTTCAAGATTAGTTCCATGTAAGAGTCTTTTAAAGGTCAGTTAATTGGGAGTTCAGGACCAACATGTATCTGCGAGGGTAAAAGACAAAGATGACAAGATTCAGGAACTCTGGATGTCAAGAGATAATAAAAGTTTAGTCAAAGAAAGGAAAAGGAAGCATGTGTAAGGTTTACAAAACTGAAATCAGACATGGTGCCTGAGGAGAATAAAAGAAGCAGGAAAAGATTTAATTAAGGAATTAGGAGGGCTAAAAACAGTCATGAGATGTCCTTGGCAAGTAGGATTAATAAGAAACACAAGGCATTTTGAACATATATTAGGAACAAGAGGCTAGCTAAGGAAAGGGCAGGTCCACTCAAGGGCAAAGGAGGCAATGTGTGGAGCCAGAGAAAGTCTGAGAGGTCCTTAATGAGTACTTGGTATCGGTATTCATCAAGGAGAAGGACACGGATGATGATAATATCAACATAGACCTCCCTAATCTTAAGAAGGAGGTGGTGTTGTGTGTCCTGAAAAACATTAAACTAGATAAGTCCACAGGATATGATGGAATCAATCGCAGGTTACTGAGGGAGGCACAGAGGAGAATCTAAAAACAAAGCTTTAAGTGGAGAGAGACTCCAAAAAAAATACAGCCCAAAAGGTATCTGTGAATAAAACACAATGTTAAACATGTCAACAAGTAATTCAGGCAAATTGAATTTTGGCCTTTATTGGTAGGGGGTTGGAGTTTAAAAATAAGGAAATCCTTTTATACTATACAGGATGTTGGTGAGGCAGCACCTGGAATTGTGTGTTTAGTAAAAATTGCTCAAAAATCTTAGCAGGTCTGTGGAAAGAAAGCAGAGTTAATATTTTGGCTCCAGTGACTGTTTTTCTGAACTAAAATAAAGCTTCACAACTCCAGCACCCATAGTTCTTTGTTTTTAGTGTTGAATGGACTTCCACCTTGAAGAAGTTCTGCTCCTCCCTACAATGGGATTTCTGTTCTAACTTTTCTTGGTGCTCTCCACCTTTACTTTTCTTTTCTCCTTGTATTTGAGGCCTATTATCAAATTATAATGGGCTCCTTTCAGTGCAGCTAACCCGTTCTCTCCCACTAATCATTTATTCAGCTTTTCTTCTATCAAGGCCTGATATCAATCATCTCCTTGCTTACCTACCCCTTTCCTATCTCCCTCTCTCTGTGGACTCCATCACCACCCATTAGCTGACCTCTCCTCCCGTCCAACCAATTCCACCCACCAACAAACCCCCCCACCTGCACACACAATACCTCCTCCATCCGCACATAAGAAAGTAGAGTTAGCATGTTCTGAAGAAGGCTCATTGAATCCAAAATGTTCACTCTGCTTTCTCTCCAGAGATTTCTATTTTTTTCCAGACCTGTTGAGTTTTATTTCCAGCAATTTCCATTTCTGATTTCCAGCCTCTGTAGCTCTTTGGTTTTCCAGCCTAAAACAGCTGAGTGAGCCCATATTGTTGGTATATCATTTTTCGTGAAAATGCTGTCAGTGTTAGATAAAGAAAGCAATGGAGCTGATTGCAAAGCAATTCTGGAACAGCTAAATGTTACGACTGACTTTCCCAAAGCTTTCTGTCAAAGGTGTTTGACGGTTCCAAAGATATAGGGTCAGGTATCAGTGTATGAGAAGCTACTAACCTATCCATGATTAAACCATGAGGAATATATACTCTTTCCAGATCATTTGAGTAATGCTTTGGGATGCAAAATAGATCGAGGTCATAGCCTTGTTCATCATCAGTGATCTGCAAAATACAACCATGCAAAATTATTCCATGCATTGGATCTCAAAACATTCAAATTTACAGTACAAAATTTAAATTCACCTGAAGCAATCTGGTGGTTGAGATCAACATTTCAAGTTCTTATGTATTAGGTTTAGGAGCTGACAAGATCCTTCCAGATCCAGTATCACTGGCTGGAATCGGGACTTTTTTAAAAAATTCATTCATGGGATGAGGCCAGTATTGGTCATCAGTAATTGCCCAGAGGGTAGTTAAGAATCAACCACATTGACCTACATGTGACTCCAGAACAACAGCAGACCAGGCAGTTTCCTTCCCTAAAGGACATTCGTGAACCTGATGGGTATTTCCAACCATCAGCAATGGATTCATGGTCATCAATTAGACTCTTCATTCCAGATTTTTAAAATTTAATTCAAATTTCACCATCTTTCGTGGTCTTCAGAACTTGGGTCCCCAGTACATTGCCTGGGTCTCTGGATTAATAGTCCAGCAATAATACCATTAGGACATTGCCTCCTCCCAATCCGATGTCTTTTTCCTGATTCACTACCATAGGTTCAAGAGAGCCAAATGGTTTTTTAAAAAATACTTCCTAGGGGAGGTGGGCTTCAACGGCTGGGGTATCATTTGTTGTCCAGCTCTAATTGCTCTTGATGGTGGTGGGTTGCTTTTGTGATCGGTTGCTGACCATGTGCTGTCAGTAGATCTACAATATTGTTAAGGAAGGAGTTCCAGGATTTTGACCCAGTATCATTGGAGAAAAGGCTACATATTCCAAGTCAGGATGGCGGTGGTTGGGAGAACACAGAAACATGTAAAATAGGAAAGGTTGGCTTTTCAACTTGCTCTGTTGAAGCCAGAGAATGGTAAAACGGTGAAACTTCTGTCAGAGGGAGCTGTGGAGGTCAAATCATTGAGTAACTTTAAGACAGATATAGATAGATTAGCAAAAGGGATCTAAGGTTATCAGGTGAAGGCAGGAGAATGGGGTTGAGAAATATATCAGCCATGATTGAATGACTCAATAGGACAATTGGTCTAATTCTGCTCCTCCATCTTATGATCCTGGCTGATCCTTTATCTCCATGTTCGTGCTTTCTTCGCACGCACTTTAACCTTTAGCTTCTACAAATCTATTTCCTTTCTTGACTATATTCAGTGACCACACCTGACCGCCACAATTATCTGTGGTAGAGAATTCCATAGATTCACCATCTTGAGTGATGAAATCTCTCCTTTTCTCAGTCAGAACTGGCCTACTACATATTGCTGAGACTGTGACCCCTTATTTCAGAAATACCGGCCAGCAGAATCATCTTTCCTGCATCCATTCCTTCCCACCTCATTGCAATTTTTTTTAATTCACTTGTGGCACATGGGCATCACCAGCTGAGCGAATATTTATTGCACATCCCTAGTAGCCTTTGAAAATGTGGTGGTGTGCTACCTTTAAATTATTACAAGTTCGTTTTCTGCAAGTAGATCCATAATGCCCTTGGGGAGGGAGTTCCAGGATTTTAACCAGCAACACCAAAGGAAGGGTGATATATTTTTAAATCTTCTTTTTATTCATTCACAGAATGACAGCATTGCTGACGCGGCCAGCATTTCGTGCCTATCCCTAATTATCCAGCGAATAGTTGAGAATCAACCACATTGCTGTGGGTCTGGACTCATATGTAGGCCAAACCAGTAAAGGACAGCGGTTTCCTTCCCTAAAAGGACAATCAGTGAACCAGATTTTTTCGAACAATCAACAACGATTTCACAGTCATCATTAGACTCTTGATTCAAGACTGTTACAGAGTTCAAATTCTACCTTCTGCTGTAGCAGTTCTGAACCTGGGTCTCCAGAACACCACCTCGGTCTCTGGATCAGCAGTCCAGAATAATACCACTAGGCCATCGCTTACATCAATGAATGAGTGAGAGGCTTGGAGGGGAACTTGCAGATGGTGACGTTCCTATATGTTTGTTGCCCATGTCCTTCTAGATGGTAATGGTCACGGATTTGGAAGGTGCTGTCAAAAGATCTTTGGTAAATTTCTTCAGTGGATCTTGTAAAGGAGTGGCGATGGCCTAGTGAGCATTATCATTAGATTGTTAAGTCTCACCTGGTCTGGTCTATGTGCAACTTTATACCGCAGCAATACAGTTGACTCTTAACTACCTCTCGGTAAGTAGGGATGAGCAATAAATGCTGGCTTAGCCAGCGATGTGCACATCCTGTGAATGAATAATTTAAAAAATGGTATTGCGCTGATGTTACTGAGCACTGGTGGTGAAGGAACAGAAAATTTGTGTATGTGGTGCCCATCAAGTGGGCTGCTTTGTCCTGTTTGTCAAAGTTCTTCAGTGTTGTTGGAGCTACACTCAACAAGGCAGATGGGGAGTATTCCATCACACTCCTGACTTGTGCATTGTAGATGACAGACAGGCTTTGGGGAATCAGGAGGGGAGTTACCTACAGCAATATTCCTATCCTCTGACCTGCTCATATTGCCAGAATTTATGTGGAGAGTCCAGTTCAGGTTCTGGTCAATGGTAACTGTGGTCCACTGTATACATCTTAACGTGTTCCCCCTCCTATTCTTCCAAGTTAAAATGCTGGTCTTTTGCCAGGTATGTAATCATCGGTCTACGATTGGCAGTCTGTATCAACCAACACGTCCTGTTCATAGATCACAGCTGGCCACTACTGTCTCTGATCTTGACGAGTTCAGTTGCCATACCATGTAGTGATACATCCAGACAGAATGTTGCAATCAAACCAGTCTCCACCACTTACTCTGGATGTATCACTACCTGTATGGCAGCCGAACCATTCAAGATCAGAGATAGTTACAGAGACTGGTGAACTCTGCCTGGACAATCACAAAGGCCAATCTCCCATCTATAGAATCCATCTACCAGGCCCGCTCTCAAGGAAAGGCCACCAGCACTCTCAAAGATCCATCCCACCCTGGCAATGTCTTTCTACAACCTCTACCATCAGGAGAAGGTACAGAAGCCTGAACACATGCACCAGCCAGTTTCAAAACAGTTTCTACCCTACTGTTGTTAGAATACTGAATGGACTCAAACTCCTAACACTCGCCTGTGCTTATGTTTTTGCCGCTGTTTACCTATTATTTACGTACTTATGCTACTTAACTCTGATCTGCCGGTATTGCTCGTAAGACAAAGCTTTCCACTATGGCTCGGTACATGTGACAATAAATTCAATTCAATTCAGCTCATTCAATACACACACCACTCTCTCCATGAAAATGTTGCACCTTAGGTTCCTTCTCAATCTTTCCCCTTACCCATGCCCTCTAGTTTTGGACTCCCCCAACCCAGGGAAAGACTGCCTATTTACCCTATCCATGCACCTCATGATTTATAAACCACAAAGGGTAACCCCTCCATGGAAATAGCCCCAGCCTATTCAGCATCTCCCTGTAGCTCAAATCCACCCACCCTGGTAACATTTTCAGAAATCTTTCCTGAACCCTTTCAAGTTTCGCCTTCCTCCTATAGGAGGGAGATCAGAGTTGCACATAATATTCCAAAAGTGGCCTAATCAATGTCCTGTACAGCCGCAACATGACCTAACAGGCCAAGGGGTTCACAGAATCATACAACGCACAAAAGGCCCTTGAGCCCATCAAGTCTGCACTGACATGGCCACCACTAAAAACACTTGATCCTAATTTCCTGAACTTGAATGTTATGATATTTGAAGTGCTCATCCAAATTTTTATTAAAGTTTAAAGGTTTCCAAACTCCCCAATCTTCCCAGGCAATGCATTTCACATTCCCACCATCCTGAATGAAAAGGCTGTTTTTCTCAACCCCTTCAATCTCCTGCCCCTTACCCCAAAACTACATCCTCTTGTGATTGACCCATCAACCAAGGGGAATAGCTGGTCCCTACTCAACCTATCCATTCCCCACATAATCTTATATATCTCAATCATATCCCCCTAAAAGAAAATAGTCCAAGCCAATCTAGTCTCTCATTGTAGCACAATTTCTCCATTTCAGGCAACATCATGTCAAACCTCCTCTTGTGACAGACATCCTTCCTACAGTAAGGTGACTAGAACTACACACAGTACTCCAGTTGCAGCCTGAACTCTTACATCACCTCCTTGCTCTCATACTCAATGCCACATCTGTTGAAAACAAGTCCTTTATACCTGAACTGTAATTACACAAAGATCCCTCTGTTCCTCTAAAGGTACACCGTGTCCTGTCATTCATGAAATACTCCCTCATCTCGTTTCTTCTTCCAAAGTGAATCACTTCACATTTATCATGGTCACATACATCTGCCACTGCTCTGCCCATCGACAGATTCTTGTAACCAACAACCATCTTCCTCGGTATTAACCACTCCACAACCTTGGTGCCATCTCTAAAGGTGTTTGACATTCTCATTCTCCACAGACACTGAGGGCCCAGTGCTGATCCCTGCGGGACACCAGCCTACAGCCTACAGCCTACAGCCTACCCTCAGGGTCCTGCCGGCCCTCTGCTTTCAGGAGGAAACCCGAGGCGATGGGTACAGGGAGGCCACGCGGGACCTCAGAGCCACCACAGACACGATGGGCCGAAGGGTGTCCTCGTGCCCCAGGGCCCACCGCCTGGTGGAAGCTGCGGCCTGTGTCCCTGAGCGCGGGGAGAGGCCTCACCCAGACTGCCCGCACTGAGGCCGGAGGGTGTTATACATTATACCCCAGCACCACACCGTCACATTAATCCAGATTAAATATAACGTCGCTCGCTCGCTCCCGCTCCCGCTCCCGCTCCCTCTCTCTCTCTCTCTCTCTCTCTCTCACACACACACACACACACACACACACACACACACACACACACACACACACACACACTCCCTCACTCACTCACCACCACACACTTAGAGGCCGCCATCTCCCTCCGTCACCCCCACCGCGACTTGTCATCGCCCGGCTTTCCCTCTGGCCAATCAGAGCATGGCTTCCGCAGAGCCAATCGGAGCATGCCCTCCCAGAGCCAATCAGAGCCTTGGTTCCCCAGGACCAATCGGAGCATGGCTTCTCCAGAGCCAATCAGAGCATGGCTTCCACAGAGCCAATCAGAGCCTTGTTCCCCAGGGCCAATCAGAGCATGGCTTCTACAGAACCAATCAGACCTTGATTCCCCAAGGCCAATCAGAGCATGACTTCTCCAGAGCCAATCATAGCCTGGATTCCCGAGGCCCAATTAGAGTCCAGGTTCTACTTACCAATCAGAACCCGGGTTCCCCATGAACACGCAAAACCGTGTTTACCCGTGGCCAATCAAAGCTCGGATCTCTCGCGCTCCCATTATCCGAGGTCATGATTGGCCTATTCATTAAACACGTGTTATCACCAATGGCAGCTTCCAGCGAAATGGATCGCGGTGATATCCCGCTGTGGAGGGAGCCGTTCAGCCCATCGTGGGGGAGAAGGCGGTGACTGACTGTACCTGATCACTCAACCTCAGAGTCAACCTCCTGCCATTGACCTTTAACCCTATTGAATGTCCGAGTCCCCAGAGCCCGACCTCGCTGAGAGATAATAGCCCTCCCCATTTCTAATAATATAATAATATTCTAATAATATAAAATAATATAATATATAATATAATATATACTAGCCCCCCTTTTTAATAATATAACAATATAAAACAAACAATTGAGGATGACGAAAATCTGAAACAAAAACAGTAAGTGTTGGACGAACTATAGCAGAGAGACATCAGAAAGTATTCTAACTCAAACTTGTACAAAGTAACTAAGTAATTAACTAACTAAGTAATTAACTAACTAAGCAGAGCTGGCTGGGCAGGTGCTGTGCTGTAGCTGTATGATGTGGGAGCTGGCTGATCCCATTGTGAATGGCAGTGACCACATCTGCAGCAAGTGTTGGTTGCTGGAAGAACTCCGGATCAGAGTTGATGATCTGGAATCTGAGCTTCAAACACTGCGGCACATCTGGGAGGGGGAGAGTTACCTGGACGCTTTGTTTCAGGAGGCAGTCACACCTGGGAGATTAAGGGGGGAGCTAATAGACAAGTAGTTGTTATAGGGGATTCTATAATTAGGGGGACAGATAGTATCCTTTGCAAGCCGGACCGGGAGTCTCGCATGGTGTGTTGCCTGCCCAGTGCCAGGGTGCGGGACAACTCTGACCAGCTTGAAAGGATATTGGAGCGGGAGGGGGAGGATCCAGTTGTTCTGGTCCACGTTGGTACTAACAACATTGGCAAAGCTAGGGTGGAGGACCTGTTTGGGGATTATTAAGCACTAGGAAGGAAATTGGAGTACAGGTCCTCAAGGGTCATAATCTCCGGATTACTGCCCGAGCCATGTGCCAATTGGTATAGGGATAAGAAAATTAGCGAAGTAAACACGTGGCTAAGGGAATGGTGTAGGAAAGAGGGATTCCACTTCATGGGGCATTGGCATCAGTTTTGGAACCGGGGGAATCTGTACCGTTGGGACAGTCTCCACCTGATCCGATCAGGTACCAATGTTCTAGCGAAGAGGATAAATAGGGTGGCCAGTGGGACTTTAAACTTCAGAGTGAGGGGGAAGGGAAAGTGAAAGCAACAGGGAGTATGGAGTTAAATGGAAAGATAAGCAACAGGATAGCATATGTGCAGGCGTCACAGAGACATGGTTACAGGGGGGTCCGAACTGGCAGTTAAACATCCAAGGATTTTCAACTTATCGAAAAGACAGGGAGGTGGGCAGAGGGGGCGGGGTTGCCTTGTTAGTTAAGAACAAAATTAAATCTATGGCACTGAATGACATAGCACTGGATGATGTGGAGTCTGTGTGGGTGGAATTGAGGAACCACAAAGGCAAAAAAAACCATAATGGGAGTTATGTACAGACCTCCTAACAGTGGTCAGGACCAGGGGCGCAACATGTACCGGGAAATAGAGAAGGCATGTCAGAAAGGCAAGGTCACTGTGATCATGGGAGACTTCAATATGCAGGTGGACTGGGTAAATAATGTTGCCAGTGGATCCAAAGAAAGGGAATTCATGAAATGCTTACAGGATGGCTTTTTGGAACAGCTTGTCATGGAGCCCACAAGGGAGCAGGCTATTCTGGACCTAGTGCTATGTAATGAACCAGACTTTATAAAAAATCTTAAAGTAAGGGAACCCTTAGGAAGCAGCGATCATAATATGGTAGAGTTCAGTCTGCAGTTTGAAAGAGAGAAGGCAAAATCAGATGTAATGGTGTTACAGTTAAATAAAGGTAATTATGAGGGCATGAGAGAGGAACTGACAAAAATAGACTGGAAGCAGAGCCTAGCGGGGAAGACAGTAGAGCAAAAATGGCAGGAGTTTGTGGGATAATTGAGGACACTGTACAGAGGTTCATCCCCAAGAAAAGAAAGATTATCCGGGGAGGGATTAGACAGCCATGGCTGACAAAGGAAGTCAGGAAATGTATTAAAGAAAAAGAGAGATCCTATAAAGTGGCCAAGAGCAGTGGGAAATCAGAAGATTGGGAAGGCTACAAAAACAAAGGATAAATAAGGTAGGTGAACTTGCAGCGTGGGTTGGTACCTGGGACTTCGATGTTGTGGCCATTACAGAGACGTGGGTAGAACAGGGACAAGAATGGCTGTTGCAGGTTCCAGGGTTTAAATGTTTTAGTAGGATCAGACATGGGGGTAAAAAAGGGGGAGGTGTGGCATTACTTGTCAAAGATAGTATTACAGCAGTGGAATGGACGATGGAAGAGGACTTGCCATCTGAGGTAGTTTGGGCTGAGGTTAGAAATAGGAAAGGTGAGGTCACCCTGTTAGGTGTTTTCTACAGGCCTCCTAATAGTCCTAGAGAAGTAGAGGATAATATTGCGAGGATGATTCAGGAAAAGAGTGAAGGTAGCAGGGTGGTTGTTATGGGGGACTTTAACTTCCCAGATATTGACTGGGAGAGCTATAGCTCGAGTTCATTAGATGGGTCGCTGTTTGTCCAATGTGTGCAGGAGGGTTTCCTGACACAATATGTAGACAGCCAACAAGAGGTGAGGCTATACTGGATTTGGTTCTAGGTAATGAACCAGGCCAGGTGTTAGACTTGGAGGTAGGTGAGCACTTCGGGGACAGTGACCACAACTCGGTGACTTTTACTTTAGTGATGGAGAGGGATAAGTGTGCGCCACAGGGCAAGAGTTATAGCTGGGGGCAGGGAAATTATGATGCAGTGAGGCATGACTTAGGATGTGTGGATTGGAAAAACAGGCTTCAAGAGAAGAACACTAATGAGATGTGGGGATTGTTCAAGCAGCAGCTACTACGTGTCCTCGATAAGTATGTACCAGTCAGGCATGGTGTAAAGGGCCTTGTGAGGCAGCCGTGGTTTAGTAAGGAATTGGAATCCCTTGTGAAAGGGAAGAAGGCGGCATATGTAAAGATGAGGCGTGAAGGTTCAGTTGGGGCGATAGAGAGTTATAAGGTAGCCAGGAAGGATCTAAAGAGAGAGCTAAGAGAAGCGAGAAGGGGACATGAAAAGTCTTTAGCTGGTAGGATTAGGGAAAACCCAAAGGCTTTCTATAGGTATGTCAGGAATAAAAGGATGACTAGGGTAGGTATCGGTCCAGTCAAGGATAGTAGTGGGAAGTTGTGTGTGGAGGCGGAGGAGATTGGAGAGACACTAAATCAATACTTTTCATCAGTATTCACTCAGGAACAGGACACTGTTGCTGATGTGAATATGGAGTCACAAATGATTAGAATGGATGGCCTGGAAATATGCAGGGAAGAGGTTCTGGGAATATTGGAGAGGATGAAAATAGATAAGTCTCCTGGGCCTGATGGCATTTACCCTAGGATCCTATGGGAAGCTAGGGAGGAGATAGCAGAGCCATTGGCCTGGATTTTTATGTCGTCATTGTCTACGGGAATAGTACCAGAGGACTGGAGGATAGCGAATGTGGTCCCCTTGTTCAAGAAAGGGAGTAGGGATAGCCCTAGTAACTATAGGCCAGTGAGTCTGACTTCAGTGGTGGGCAAAGTCTTAGAGAGAATGGTAAGGGATAAGATTTATGAACATCTGGATAGGAATAACGTGATCAAGGATAGCCAGCATGGTTTTGTGAAGGGCAGGTCGTGCCTCACAAACCTTATTGAGTTCTTTGAGAAGGTGACTAAGGAAGTGGACGAGGGTAAAGCAGTAGATGTTGTGTATATGGATTTTAGTAAGGCGTTTGATAAGGTTCCCCATGGTAGGCTAATGCTAAAACTACGGAGGTATGGCATTGAGGATACATTAGAGGTTTGGATTAGGAATTGGCTGGCTGGAAGGAGACAGAGGGTAGTAGTTGATGGACTATGTTCATCTTGGAGTGCAGTTACTAGCGGTGTACCACAAGGATCTGTTTTGGGACCATTGCTTTTTGTTATCTTTATAAATGATCTAGAGGAAGGGCTTGAAAGCTGGGTAAGCAAGTTTGCGGATGACACAAAAGTCAGTGGAGTTGTGGATAGTGAGGAAGGAAGTGGTAGGTTACAGCGGGATATAGATAAGTTGCAGAGCTGGGCAGAAATGTGGCAAATGGAATTCAATGTAGCTAAGTGTGAAGTCATTCACTTTGGTAGGAGTAACAAGAAGATGGATTACTGGGCTAATGGTAGGCTACTTGGTAGTGTGGATGAGCAGAGGGATCTTGGTGTCCATGTACACAGATCTCTGAAAGTTGCCACCCAGGTAAATAGTGCTGTGAGGAAGGCATATGGTGTACTGGGCTTTATTGGTAGAGGAATTGAGTTCCGGAGTCCTGAGGTCATGTTGCAACTGTATAAGACTCTGGTGCGGCCTCATCTGGAGTATTGTGTGCAGTTTTGGTCGCCATACTATAGGAAGGATGTGGAGGCATTGGAACGAGTGCAGAGGAGGTTTACCAGGATGTTGCCTGGAATGGTAGGAAAATCTTATGAGGAAAGGCTGAGGCACTTGGGCTGTTCTCATTGGAGAAGAGAAGGTTTAGGGGAGATTTGATAGAGGTGTATAAGATGATTAGGGGTTTAGATAGGGTCGACACTGAGAACCTTTTACCGCTAATGGAGTCAGGTGTTACTAGGGGACACAGCTTTAAATTAAGGGGTGGTAGGTATAGGACAGATGTTAGGGGTAGATTCTTTACACAGCGGGTTGTGAGTTCATGGAATGCCTTGCCAGTAGTAGTTGTAAACTCTCCTTCTTTATGGTCATTTAAGCGGGCATTGGATAGGCATTTGGAAGTTATTGGGCGAGTGTAGGTTAGGTAGGATTCGGTCGGCGCAACATCGAGGGCCGAAGGGCCTGTACTGCGCTGTATCTTTCTATGTTCTATGTTCTAAAGAGAGAAATAAGGAAGGAGAGGATCGAATATAAAGGTAGGCTAGCCAGTAATATTAGAAATGATAGTAAAAGTTTCTTTCAATACATAAGAAACAAACAACAGGCAAAAGTAGACATTGGGCCACTTCAAACTGATGCTGGAAGCCTAGTGATGGGCGATAAGGAAATAGCAGGAGAACTTAACAAGTACTTTGCGTCATTCTTCACAGTGGAAGACATGAGTAATATCCCAACAATTAAAGGGAGTCAGGGGGCTGAGTTGAGTATGGTTGCCATTACAAAAGAGAAAGTGCTAGAAAAGCTAAAAGGTCTTAAAATTGATAAATCTTCTGGCCCCGATGGGATACATCCTAGAGTTCTGAGAGAGGTGGCTGAGGAAATAGCGGAGGCATTGGTTGAGATCTTTCAAGAGTCACTGGAGTCAGGGAAAATTAAATGCCAATTTGCTTAACGTCGCTTGTTGGTAAAATTCTAGAATCCATCATTAAGGATGAGGTTTCTAAATTCTTGGAAGAGCAGAGTCTGATTAGAACAAGTCAACATGGATTTGGTAAGGAGAGGTCGTACCTGACAAACCTGTTGGAATTCTTTGAAGAGGTGACAAGTGGGTTAGACCAGGGAAACCCAGTGGATGTGGTCTATCTAGACTTCCAAAAGGCCTTTGATAAGGTGCCACACGGGAGGCTGCTGAGCAAGGTGAGGGGCCATGGTGTTTGAGGTAAGCTACTGGTATGGATTGAGGATTGGCTGTCTGACAGAAGGCAGAGAGTTGGGATAAAAGGTTCTTTTTCGAATGGCAGCCAGTGACAAGCGGTGTCCCACAGGGTTCAGTGTTGGGGCCGCAGGTGTTCACGTTATATGTTAATGATCTGGATGAAGGGACCGGGTGCATTCTAGCGAAGTTTGCTGATGATACGAAGCTAGGTGGACAAGCAGGTAGTACTGAGGAAGTGGGAAGGCTGCAGAAGGATCTCGACAGTTTGGGAGAGTGGTCCAGGAAATGGCTGATGGAATTCAACGTGAGCAAATGCGAGGTCTTGCACTTTGGAAAAAAGAATACAAGCATAGACTACTTTCTAAATGGTGAGAAAATTCGTAAAGCCAAAGTACAAAGGGATCTGGGAGTGCTAGTCGAGATTTCTCTAAAGGTAAACATCCAGGTTGAGTCCATGATTAAGAAAGCGAATGCAATGTTGTCACTTATCTCAAGAGGGTTGGAATATAAAAGCACCGTTGTGCTACTGAGACTTCATAAAGCTCTGGTTAGGCCCCATTTGGAGTACTGTGTCCAGTTTTGGTCCCCACACCTCAGGAAGGACATACTGACACTGGAGCGTGTCCAGCGGAGATTCACACGGATGATCCCTGGAATGGTAGGTCTAACATACGAGGAACGGCTGAGGATCCTGGAATTATAATCATTGGAGTTAGAAAATTAAGAAGAGATCTAATAGAAACTTACAAGTTAATACATGTCTTGGAAAGGGTAGACGCTAGGAAATTGTTTCCGTTAGGCGAGGAGACTAGGACCCGTGGACACAGCCTTAGAATTAGAGGGGGTCAATTCAGAACAGAAATGCGGAGACATTTCTTCAGCCAGAGAGTGGTGGGCCTGTGGAATTCATTGCCGCAGAGTGCAGTGGAGGCCGGGACGCTAAATGTCTTCAAGGCAGAGATTGATAGATTCTTGATGTCACAAGGAATTAAGGGCTATGGGGAGAATGATGGTAAGTGAAGTTGAAATGCCCATCAGCCATGATTGAATGGCGGAGTGGACTCGATGGGCCGAATGGCCTTACTTCCACTCCTATGTCTTATGGTCTTACACTGAGCTGGTCTGACAATATCTGTGTCAATTTGTGTCCAGTGATCCTTGTTTCAACTCATTTCCAAACTGGTGCGTCCAGTCAGAAAGATCATCCCAGCATCTGTTCTGTCAAACCCTTTTGAATGAAGAGAAGGTGATGAAATTCAGAGACTCGCAATCTGCAATAATTAGTTCAGTTATTTGTATTCACTTGTGGGACACGGATGGCACTATCGGGGCCAACATTTATTGCCTGTTCCCTGTTGGCCTTGAGAAGGTGATGGTGAGCTCCTTTCGTGAACCACCGCAATCCATGTGCTGTAGGTAGAACCACAAGGCCCTCAGGAATTCCAGGATTTCAAGACTGCAACAATGAGGGAACAGCAATTTATTTCCAAGTCAGGGTGGAAAATTGGAGAAGAACTTGCAAGGGATGATGTTCCCCTGTATCTGCCTCCCTTGTCCTTCTAGATGGAAGTATTCATTGGTTTGGAATGTGCTGTCTGAGGATCTTTGGTGAATTTCTTTAATACATCTTGTACATAGTACACAATGTTGTTACTGTCAGTGGTGGAGGAAATGGATGTGTCAGTCAAGTGGGCTGCTTTGTCCTGGATGGTGTCAAGTTTCTTGAGTGTTGTTGGAGCTGCCCCCATCCAGGCAAGTGTGGAGTATTCCAACACACTCCTGATTTGTGTCTTTGGGGATTCAGGTGATGGCTAACCCGGTTCAAGATTCTTAGCCTCTGACTTGCTCTTATGAAGACTATATTTTAATGGGAAGTCTAGTTGAGATTCCAGTCAATGGTAACCTTAGGACCTTAATCGTGCGAGGGATGGGTGTGGTGGTGATGGTGTGTGCCATTGAAAGTGAAGGGATGCTAATTAGATTCTATCTTTTTGGAAATGGTTATTACCTGACATTTCTGTAGCACGAATGTTACTCGCTACTGATAACTATTGCAAATGCTTCAGCCTATCCTTTGCACTCCCATCATTGGTGAAGGGGATGTTTTTGGAGCCTGATTCTCCAGCAAGTTGTTTAATTGTTCATCACCATTCATGACCAAATGTGGCAGGACTACAATGCTTAGCTCTGATCCGTTGGTCATGGAATCACTTTCCTGATGAAGGGCTTTTGCCTAAAACATCGATTCTTCTGCTCCTCGGATGCTGCCTGACCTGCTGTGCTTTTCCAGCACCACACTTGACTCTAATCTCCAGCATCTGCAGAACTCACTTTCACCCACATGGAATCACTTAGCTCTGTCTAGCCCAAACAGAAAAGGACAGGGCCAGCATTGGTTTATGAAGGCAATTCATGCTTAACAAATCCAGTGGAGTATTTTTTGAAGATGTAACCAGGAGATAGATGAGGGAAAACCAGTTCATGGGGTGTATTTGGATTTTCAGAAGGCTTTTAATAAGGTCTTTCATAAGACGTTAGTGGACAAGGTTAAAGCTGGAGATGCAGTGAGAAGTATTGTTTTAACCAGACAAATCATACCTTACATAAGTACATCAGGGGAATAGAATGCACAATGTACAGCAACAGAGAAAGTGCAGAGAAAGATCAATTCTAATGTATGAATAGGTCTGTTTATAATTCTGATAACAGCAGGGAAGAAGCTGGTCTTGAATCTGCTGGTCCGTGTTTTCAGACTTTTGCATCTTTGGCCCAATGGAAGAGTTGAGAATGTGGTGCTGGAAAAGCACAGCAGGTCAGGCCGTATCCGAGGAGCAGGAACATCGACATTATGGGCATAAGCCCTTCAGAGAGGGGGGAAGAAAATATAACCGGGTGAGAAGGGTCCATGACTATGTTAGTGTTTTCCCGAGATATTGGGAAGTGTAAACTGTGTCATGGAAGGACTGGCCTGTATTCACAACTGTCTGTAATTCTTTGGTTTTTGGGCAGAGCAGTTGCAATACTGTGCTGTGATACATCTGAATAGGATGGTTTCTGTGGTGCAGCTATAAAAATCGTTGTGGAAATGCCAAATTTCCTTAGCCTTCTGAGGAAGTAGAGACTTTGGTGACTGAAGCATCAATCTGAATGTACCAGGACAGATCGTTGGTGATATTTACTCCTCGGAACCTGAAGCTCGCAAAGCACCATTGATGCAGACAGGGATGTGTTCTCCATTTTGCTTCCTGAAGTCAATAACCAACTCCTTCATTTTGCTGACACTGAGGGAGAAATTGTTGTCGTTACACCAAGCCGCTAAGCTGTCAATCTCTTAACTGTACTCTGTCTTGTTTGAGATGCGACCCACTACAATAGTGTCATTGACAAATTTGTAAATGGAGTTAGAGCAGAATTTGGCCACACAATTATAGAGTCATAGAGTCCTACAGCACAGAGACAGGCCCTTCAGCCCAAACTGGTCCACGCTGACCACAATGTTCATCCATGCTAACCCCATTTCCCTGCACTTGGTCCATATCCTTCTAATCCTTTCCTATCCATGTATTTGTCCAAATGCCTTTTAAATGTTATTAACCACTTCCACTGGCAGCTCATTCCAAATGCATATCACCCTCTGTGTTAAAAAAGTTGCCCCTCAGGTTCCCTTTTTATTCTTTCCCCTCTAACCTTAAACTGATGCCCTCTAGTCCTTGATTCCCCAACTCTGGGAAAATGACTGAGTGCATTCACCCTAACCATGCCTCTCATGATCTTATACACAGTCTCCAAGGCTCTAAAAAAAACTCCTAGTTTGTTCAACCTAAGGGGTACGGGGAGAGTGCGGGTAAGTGGCATTGAAATGCCCATTAGCCATGATTGAATGGCTGAGTGAACTCGATGGGCCACTTACTTCCACTCATTTCTTATGGTCTAACCTCTCCCTATAACGCAGACCGTTGAGTTCTGACAACATCCTTGTAAATTTCTTCTACACTCTTTCCAGTTTAATAACATCCTTGTGAATGTGAAGGGTGGGTTTTCCTGCATTAAAAGGGTCTTACCTCGGGAGTCGGACCTCCATTTGCCGAGAGGTGTGAGGGAGGAGCGAAGGACTTCTGGGAAGTCATATATTTGTGTGGGTGTGTTACCCGAAACACCACTCGGGTAGTGTCTCCCACCCATCCTCCTCCTCTAACCAAAAAAAAAGGACTTGTGCACCAGATTGGTACGGTAACGAGTTTTTTTTAATTCCTTATTTTTTCAATAGTCTCTGAGAATTTAGAATAGTGGGAATGGAGGTGAGGGCAGTTGAATGTTCTTCCTGCAGAATGTGGGGGGTAAGGGTCACCACTAGTGTCCCTGCTGACTACATATGCGGGAAGTGCACCCAACTCCAGCTCCTCGAAAATCACGTTAGGGAACTGGAGCTGGATGAACTACGGATCATTCAGGAGGCAGAGGGGGTTATTGAGAAGAGTTGCAGGGAGGTAGTCATTCCTCAGATACAAGAAAAAGGCAAATGGGTTACAGTCCAGGGACGGAAAGGGAACCAGCTGGCAGTGCAGGGATCCCCTCTGGTCATTCCCCTCAACAATAAGTATACCGTTTTGGATAGTGTTGGGGGGACGACTTACCAGGGGAAAGCAGTGGGGCACAGGGCTCTGGTACAGAGTCTGTCCCTGCTGCTCAGAAGGGAAAGGGGAAGAGGAGCAGAGCAGTAGTCATTGGGAACTCCATAGTTAGGGGGACAGATAGGAGGTTCTGTGGGGACGAGAGACACTCACGGTTGGTGTGTTGCCTCCCAGGTGCCAAGGTTCGCAATGCCTCTGATCGTGTTTGTGGGATCCTTAAGGGAGAGGGGGAGCATCCCCAAGTCGTGGTCCACATAGGCATCAACGACATCGGTAGGAAGAGAGATAGGGATTTAAGGCAGAAATGCAGGGAGCTAGGATGGAAGCTTAGAGCTAAGACGAACAGAGTTGTTGTCTCTGGTTTGTTGCCAGTGCCATGTGCTCGTGAGGCGAGGAATAGGGAGAGAGAGGAGTTGAACACGTGGCTACAGGGATGGTGCAAGAGGGAGGGTTTTGGATTCTTGGATAATTAGGGCTCTTTCTGGGGTAGGTGGGACGTCTACAAGCAGGATGGTCTTCATCTGAACCAGAGGGGTACCAATATCCCACTGGGGGGGAGAGATTTTGCTAAGGCTATTGGGGTGGGTTTAAGCTAATCCAGCAGGGATGGGAACAAAACTGTAGTTCAAGTATCGAAAAGGTTACGAGTAGGGTGGTCCAAAATCAAGTTTCAGGGGCGCAAGATGGCACCGGCAAGCAAGAAGTTGGTTTGAAGTGTGTCTACCTCAATGCCAGGAGCATCCGGAATAAGGTGGCTGAACTTGCAGCATGGGTTGGTACCTGGCACTTCGATGTTGTGGCCATTTCGGAGGAATAGTTAGAGCAGGGACAGGAATGGCTGTTGCAGGTTCCAGGATTTAGGTGTTTCAGTAAGAACAGAGAAGATGGTAAAAGAGGAGGAGGTGTGGCATTGTTGGTCAACGACAGTCTTACAGTTGCAGAAAGGATGTGTGGGGACTCGTCAACTGAGGTAGTATGGGCTGAGGTTAGAAACAGGAAAGGAGAGGTCACCCTGTTGGGAGTTTTCTATCGGCCTCTGAATAGTTCCAGAGATGTAGAGGAAAGGATAGCAAAGACGATTCTCGATAGAAGTAAAAGAGACAGGGTAGTTGTCAAGGGGGACTTCAACTTTCCAAATATTGACTGGGAACACTGTAGTATGAGTATTATAGATGGGTCAGTTTTTGTCCTGTATGCAGTAGGGCCTCCTGACACAGTATGTAGACAGGCCAACAAGGGGCGAGGCCACATTAGATTTGGTACTGGGGAATGAGCCCAGCCAGGTGTTAGACTTGGAAGTAGGTGAGCACTTTGGTGATAGCGATCACAATTCTGTTATGTTTACTTTAGTGATAGAAAGGGATCGGTGTATACCACTGGGCAAGAGCTATAGCTGGGGGAAAGGCAATTACTATGTGATTAGGCAAGATTTAGGAAGCATAGGATGGGGAAGGAAACTGCAAGGGATAGGCACATCAGAAATGTGGAGCTTATTCAAGGAAAAGCTCCTGTATGTCCTAGATAAGTATGTACCTGTCAGGCAAGGAGGAAGCTGTAGAGCACGGGAGCCATGGTTTATGAAGGGAGTGGAATCTCTGGTCAAGAGGAAGAAGAAGGTTTATGTTAGGGTGAGGTGTGAAGGCTCGGTTAGGGCACTTGAGGGTTACAAGGCAGCCAGGAAAGACCTAAAGAAAGAGCTCAGAAGAGCCAGGAGAAGACATGAGAAGTTGTTAGTGGATAGGATCAGGGTAAACCCTAAGGCTTTCTATAGGTATTTAAGGAATAAAAGAATGACGAGAGTAAGATTAGGGCCAATCAAGGATAGTAGTGGGAAGTTGTGTGTGGAGTCAGAGGAGATAGAGGAAGCGCTAAATGAATATTTTTCGACTCTAGAAAACGACAATGTTGTCGAGGAGAAGACTGAGATACAGGCTACTAGACTGGGTGGGATTGAGGTTCACAAGGAAGAGGTATTAGAAATCCTGCAGAGTGTGAAAATAAGTAAGTCCCCTGGGCTGGATGGGATTTATCCCAGGATCCTCTGCGAAGCCAGGGAGGAGATTGCCGAGCCTTTGGCATTGATCTTTAAATGAACATTGTCTACAGGAATAGTGCCAGAAGACTGGAGGATAGCAAATGTGGTTCCCCTGTTCAAGAAGGGGAGTAGAGACAACCCTGGTAATTATAGAACAGTAAGCCGTACTTCAGTTGTTGGAAAAGGTTATAAGAGATAGGATTTATAATCATCTAGAAAAGAATAATATGATTAGGGATAGTCAGCATGGTTTTGTGAAGGGTAGATCGTGCCTCACAAACCTTATTGAGTTCTTTGAGAAAGTTACCAAACAGGTAGATGAGAGTAAACCGGTTGATGTGGTGTATATGGATTTCAGCAAGGCGTTCGATAAGGTTCCCCACAGTAGGCTATTGTACAAAATGTGGAGGAATGGGATTGTGGGAGATATAGCAGCTTGGATCAGTAATTGGCTTGCTGAAAGAAGACAGAGGGTGGTGGGTGATGGGAAATATTCATCCTGGAGTCCAGTTACCAGTGGTGTACTGCAAGGGTCGGTGTTGGGTCCACTGCTGTTCGTCATTTTTATAAATGACCTGGATGAGGGCGTAGAAGGGTGAGTTAGTAAATTTGCAGACGACACTAAGGTCGATGGAGTTCTGGATAGTGATGAAGAATGTTGTAGGTTGCAGAGAGACATAGATAAGCTGCAGAGCTGGGCTGAGAGGTGCCAAATGGAGTTTAATGCGGACAAATGTAAGGTGATTCACTTTGGTCAGAGTAACCGGAATACAAAATATTGGGCTAATCGTAAGATTCTTGGTTGTGTAGACGAGCAGAGAGATCTCAGTGTCCATGTACACGGATCTTTGAAAGTTGCCACCCAGGTTGACAGGGTTGTTAAGAAGGCATACAGTGTTTTAGCTTTTATTAATAGAGGGATCGAGTTCCGGAACCATGAGGTTATGCTGCAGCTGTACAAACCTCTGGTGCGGCTGCACTTGGAGTATTGTGTACAGTTCTGGTCACCGCATTATAAGAAGGATGTGGAAGCTTTGGAAAGGGTGCAGAGAAGATTTAATAGGATATTGTCTGGTATGGAGGGAAGGTCTTACAAGGAAAGGCTGAGGGACTTGAGGCTGTTTTGGTTGGAGAGAAGAAGGTTGAGAGGTGACTTAATAGAGACATATAAGATAATCAGAGGGTTAAGCTGCAGGACTGGCAGCTTAATGTTCCAGGATACAAATGCTACAGGAAGGATAGAAAGGGAGGCAAGAGGGGAGGGGGAGTGGCATTTTTGATAAGGGATAGCATTACAGCTGTGCTGCGGGAGGATATTCCTGAAAATACATCCAGGGAAGTTATTTGGGTGGAACTGAGAAATAAGAAAGGGATGATCATCTTATTGGGACTGTATTATAGACTCCCTAATAGTCAGAGGGAAATTGAGAAACAAACTTGTAAGGATATCTCAGCTATTTGTAAGAATAATAGGGTAGTTATGATAGGAGATTTTAACTTTGCAAACATTGACTGGGACTGCCATAGTGTTAAAGGTTTAGATGGAGAGGAATTTGTTAAGTGTGTACAAGACAATTTTCTGATTCAGTATGTGGATGTACCTACTAGAGAAGGTGCAAAACTTGACCTACTCTTGGGAAATAAGGCAGGGCAGGTGACTGAGGTGTCAGTGGGGGAGCACTTTGGGGCCAGTGACCATAATTCTGTTCATTTTAAAATAGTGATGGAAAAGGATAGAGCAGATCTAAAAGTTGAAGTTCTAAATTGGAGAAAGGCCAATTTTGACAGTATTAGGCAAAAGCTGATTGGAGGCAGATGTTCGCAGGTAAAGGGACAGTTGGAAAATGGGAAGCCTTCAGAAATGAGATAACAAGAATCCAGAGAAAGTATATTCCTGTCAGGGTGAAAGGGAAGGCTGGTAGGTATAGGGAATGCTGGATGACTAAAGAAATTGAAGGTTTGGTTAAGAAAAAGAAGGAAGCATATGTCAGTTATAGACAGGATAGATCGAGTTTAGGGCATAAGCCCTTCATCAGGAATGAGGCTCGTGGGCTGGGGGCTGAGACATAAATGGGATGGGGCTGGAGCTGGGGTCAAGGTAGCTGGCAATGCAAGAGGTATATGAAGGTGGGGGAGAAGGTGATAGGTTGGAGAGGAGGCCAGACTCGCTACCACAGACACATCTCAGTCTTCAGTGCCTGCCAGACTCGCTACTAAGTGAATCCCAGTCAATGTTGAGAAAATTAAACTCTCTTATCACCACCACCTGTTGCTCCTCCATCTTTCCAAAATCAGTTCACATATTTGTACCTCTATCTCACACTCGCTGTAGGGAGGCCTGTAGTACAGCCCCAATATTCTCACTCACCCTTCCTATTTCTGAGCTCTGCCTATATTGCCTCACTGCTCGAGTCCTCCATAGTGCCCTCCTTCAGCACCGCTGTGATATCCTCTCTGACCAGTAATGAAACTCCTCCACCCCTTTTACCTCCCTCTCTATCCAGTCTGAAACATTGATATCTTGGGATATTTAGTTGCCAGTCATGCCCTTCCCTCAACCAAGTCTCAATAACATCATACTCCCAGGTACTAATCCAAGTCTTAAGTTCATCCGCCTCACCTACTACACTTTTTGCATTAAAACAAATGCACCTCAGACCACCTGCTCCCTGCCTCCTCTTCTTCTTAGTCATGCTGACTTAATTACCTAGTTCCTGACAAGATTTAGTTACTACCTCCTTACTGCCCACTAACCTCCTCATTTGGTTCCCATTCCCCCTGCCACATTAGTTTAAACCCTCTCCAACAACATTAGCGAAAACACCCCCAAGGACGTTGGTTCCAGTCCGACTCAGGTGTAGACCGTCGAATTTGTAATAGTCCCATATCGCCCAGAATCGATCCCAATATCCCAAAATTCTGAACCCCTCCCTCCTGCACTATTTCTCAAGCCACGCATTCATCTTGCCTATTCTTCCATTTCTACTCGGACTAGCATGTGGCACTGGTAGCAATCCTGAGATTACTACCTCAGGTCCTACTTTCCCTAAATTCTGCTTGTAGGACCTCATCCGGTTTTTTTTTTAAACCGATATCATTGGTGCCCATATGCACCACGACAACTGGCTGTTCACCGTCCCCCTTCAGAATGTTCTGCAGCCAATCTGAGATATCCCTGACCTGTGCACCTGGGAGGCAACACACCATTTGGCAGTCTCGTTTTCGACCACAGAAATGCCTTCTACTCTCCTTAAAATCAACTCCGGTATGACAATGGCCCTTCCACTCGTTTTCCCGCCCTTATATACAGCAGAGCCAGCCACGGTGCCATGAACCTGGCTACTGCTGCCTTCCCCTAGTGAGCCCCTGTTTTGGGGGGAATATGTCCTCACTGCCTTCCTGCTCTTTCATTTTAAAGATTAGATACCCTGTGTGGAAACAGGCCCTTCGGCCCAACAGGTCCACACTGACCCTCCAAAGAACAACCCACCCCCTCTGACTAATATAGCCAACACTATGGGCAATTTAACACGGCCAATTCACCTAACCTGCACATCTTTGTGACTGTGGGAGGAAACTGGAGCACCCAGAGGAAACCCACACAGACACGGGGAGAATGTGCAAACTCCACACAGACAGTCGCCTGAGGATGGAATTGAATCTAGGACCCTGGTGCTGTAAGGCAGCAGTGCTAACCACTGAGCCACCATGTCGACCCTCTGTCTTATGGTCACCCATTCCCTTTCTTCCTCAGCAATCCTAATCTGTGGTGTGACCAATTCACTAAACATGTCACCCACGACCCCCTCAGCATCACATATGCTCCAAAGTGAGTCCATCTGCAGCTCCAGAGCCATTATGCCATTTAACAAGAGCTGCAGCTGGATACATTTCCTGCACGTGAAGGAGTCAGGGACATCAGCTGTGTCCCTGAACTCCCACATTGAGCAAGAGGAGCATAACATGGGGCTGAGATCTCCTACCATTTTTAATCTTAAGCTTAACTTAGTCTTAACTTAGATAAATTAAAAAGAAAAGAAATGTTTTTACTAATCATATGATTATAACAAAAAGAAATAGAAAAAACCTTTCCTGATCAACACATTACCGAGTCCTTTATTTTTGGTTAGAGGAGTGGGGCAGGTGGGAGACGCTACACATGTCGTGTCTCGGGTTCAGCTGCTGCCCAAATATATCAGTTCACTCAACTTCCCAGAGCTCAATTCGACTGCTCCCACTCAGCTCCTCTCACTCCCTGCTCCCACTCAGCCCCTCGCTCCCCCCCTCTCACTCAGCCCCTCGCTCTCCCCCCTCCCACTCAGCTCCTCTCACTCCCCGCTCCCACTCAGCTCCTCTCACTCCCCGCTCCCACTCAGCCCCTCGCTCCCCCCCTCCCACTCACCCCCTCGCTCCCCCCCCTCCCACTCACCCCTCGCTCTCCCCATTCCCACTCAGCTCCTCTCACTCCCCGCTCCCACTCAGCCCCTCGCTCCCCCCCTCCCACTCAGCCCCTCGCTCCCCCCCTCCCACTCAGCCCCTCGCTCTCCACACTCCCCACTCTCCCCGTTCCCACTCAGCCCCTCGCTCTCCCCGCTCCCACTCAGCCCCTCGCTCTCCCCGCTCCCCACTCTCCACTCTCCCCGTTCCCACTCAGCCCCTCGCTCTCCCCGCTCCCACTCAGCCCCTCGCTCTCACCGCTCCCCACTCTCCCCGTTCCCACTCAGCCCCTCGCTCTCCCCGCTCCCACTCAGCCCCTCGCTCTCACCGCTCCCCACTCTCCCCGTTCCCACTCAGCTCCTCTCTCCCCGCTCCTCTCACTCCCCGTTCCCACTCAGCTCCTCGCTCCCCCCGTTCCAATTCAGCCCCTCGCTCCCCACTCTCCCCGTTCCCACTCAGCTCCTCGCTCTCCCCGCTCCCACTCAGCCCCTCGCTCCCCCCTCCCACTCACCCCCTCGCTCCCCCCCCCTCCCGCTCACCCCTCGCTCTCCCCATTCCCACTCAGTTCCTCTCACTCCCCGCTCCCACTCAGCCCCTCGCTCCCCCCTCCCACTCAGCCCCTCGCTCTCCCCACTCCCCACTCTCCCCGTTCCCACTCAGCCCCTCGCTCTCCCCGCTCCCACTCAGCCCCTCGCTCTCCCCGCTCCCACTCTCCCCGTTCCCACTCAGCCCCTCGCTCTCCCCGCTCCCACTCAGCCCCTCGCTCTCCCCGCTCCCCACTCTCCCCGTTCCCACTCTGCCCCTCGCTCTCCCCGCTCCCACTCAGCCCCTCGCTCTCCCCGCTCCCCCACTCTCCCCGTTCCCACTCTGCCCCTCGCTCCCCCCTCCCACTCAGCCCCTCGCTCTCCCCACTCCCCACTCTCCCCGTTCCCACTCAGCCCCTCGCTCCCCACTCTCCCCGTTCCCACTCAGCTCCTCTCACTCCCCGCTCCCACTCAGCCCCTCGCTCTCCCCGCTCCCCACTCTCCCCGTTCCCACTCAGCCCCTCGCTCTCCCCGTTCCCACTCAGCCCCTCGCTCTCCCCGCTCCCACTCAGCCCCTCGCTCTCCCCGCTCCCACTCAGCCCCTCGCTCTCCCCGCTCCCCACCCTCCCCGTTCCCACTCAGCTCCTCTCTTTCCGCTCCTCTCACTCCCCGCTCCCACTCAGCCCCTCGCTCCCCCTGCTCCCACTCAGCCCCTCGCTCCCCCTGCTCCCACTCAGCCCCTCGCTCCCCCTGCTCCCACTCAGCCCCTCGCTCCCCCTGCTCCCACTCAGCCCCTCGCTCTCCCCGCTCCCACTCAGCTCCTCTCACTCCCCGCTCCCACTCAGCCCCTCGCTCTCCCCGCTCCCCACCCTCCCCGTTCCCACTCAGCTCCTCTCTTTCCGCTCCTCTCACTCCCCGCTCCCACTGCTCCCACTCAGCCCCTCGCTCCCCCTGCTCCCACTCAGCCCCTCGCTCCCCCTGCTCCCACTCAGCCCCTCGCTCCCCCTGAGCCCCTCGCTCCCCCTGCTCCCACTCAGCCCCTCGCTCCCACTCAGCCCCTCGCTCCCCCTGCTCCCACTCAGCCCCTCGCTCTCCCCGCTCCCACTCAGCTCCTCTCTCTCCCCGCTCCCACTCAGCCCCTCGCTCCCCCTGCTCCCACTCAGCTCCTCGCTCCCCCCGTCCCACTCAGCCCCTCGCTCTCCCCGTTCCCACTCAGCCCCTCGCTCTCCCCGTTCCCACTCAGCCCCTCGCTCTCCCCGTTCCCACTCAGCCCCTCGCTCCCCACTCTCCCCGTTCCCACTCACTCCTCTCACTCCCCGCTCCCACTCAGCTCCTCGCTCTCCCCGCTCCCACTCACTCCTCTCACTCCCCGCTCCCACTCAGCTCCTCACTCCCCCCGCTCCCACTCCCACTCAGCTCCCCTCGCTCCCTCTGCTCCCACTCAGCCCCTCGCTCCCCCTGCTCCCACTCAGCCCCTCGCTCCCCCTGCTCCCACTCAGCCCCTCGCTCCCCCTGCTCCCACTCAGCCCCTCGCTCTCCCCGCTCCCACTCAGCTCCTCTCACTCCCCGCTCCCACTCAGCCCCTCGCTCTCCCCGCTCCCCACCCTCCCCGTTCCCACTCAGCTCCTCTCTTTCCGCTCCTCTCACTCCCCGCTCCCACTCAGCCCCTCGCTCCCCCTGCTCCCACTCAGCCCCTCGCTCCCCCTGCTCCCACTCAGCTCCCCTCGCTCCCTCTGCTCCCACTCAGCCCCTCGCTCCCCCTGCTCCCACTCAGCCCCTCGCTCCCCCTGCTCCCACTCAGCCCCTCGCTCCCCCTGCTCCCACTCAGCCCCTCGCTCCCCCTGCTCCCACTCAGCCCCTCGCTCTCCCCGCTCCCACTCAGCTCCTCTCACTCCCCGCTCCCACTCAGCCCCTCGCTCTCCCCGCTCCCCACCCTCCCCGTTCCCACTCAGCTCCTCTCTTTCCGCTCCTCTCACTCCCCGCTCCCACTCAGCCCCTCGCTCCCCCTGCTCCCACTCAGCCCCTCGCTCCCCCTGCTCCCACTCAGCCCCTCGCTCCCCCTGCTCCCACTCAGCCCCTCGCTCCCCCTGCTCCCACTCAGCCCCTGCTCCCACTCAGCCCCTCGCTCCCCCTGCTCCCACTCAGCTCCTCGCTCTCCCCGTTCCCACTCAGCCCCTCGCTCTCCCCGTTCCCACTCAGCTCCTCGCTCTCCCCACTCCCACTCAGCTCCTCGCTCCCCCCGCTCCCACTCAGCTCCTCGCTCCCCCCGCTCCCACTCAGCCCCTCGCTCCCCCTGCTCCCACTCAGCCCCTCGCTCCCCCTGCTCCCACTCAGCCCCTCGCTCCCCCTGCTCCCACTCAGCCCCTCGCTCCCCCTGCTCCCACTCAGCCCCTCGCTCCCCCTGCTCCCACTCAGCCCCTCGCTCCCCCTGCTCCCACTCAGCCCCCACTCCCACTCAGCTCCTCGCTCTCCCCGTTCCCACTCAGCTCCTCGCTCTCCCCGTTCCCACTCAGCCCCTCGCTCTCCCCGTTCCCACTCAGCTCCTCGCTCTCCCCACTCCCACTCAGCTCCTCGCTCCCCCCACTCCCACTCAGCTCCTCGCTCCCCCCACTCCCACTCAGCTCCTCGCTCTCCCTGTTCCCACTCAGTTCCTCACTCCCACCTCTGCTACAAATGAAGGCTGCTGACCCTCGAGGTAAGTCCGTTTTAAGTAGGAAAATTTACCTTCCCGGCAGCCTCTCTATCGCTCCCAAAAATAGAAGATTGGCAGGCTGACAGAAAAGAAATTATGAATTTTTGTTTCGATGATTGGCAGATTTTGATGAGTAAGTGAATTTGTCATTATTTGTATTGGTCTTCATCTTTGTTGAGTGGACGAAAATCTAGCAAATGTGGGCAGGTATCACTTTGGCAGGAAGAATTTGAAAAAAGAGCATTTCTTTGAACAGAGGGTTCATGTGCAAAATTCAGAGCCACCAAGAGTTGTAGGTGATCTAGTGCATGAGAGATAAAAAAAATTAATTTGCAGTTTCAGCAAATGATTAATCCTTATTGATGAGAGGAATTGAACAAAAAAAAAGTAAAGAAGTTATGATTCACGTATTCAGACCAATGATGAAACCACATTTCAAATACTGTGGGGAGTTTTTGGTGTCCTTATTTAAGGAAGGATGTAAATACATTGGAGGTGGCTCAGAGGAAATTTACTGGATTGACAGCTGGAAAGACTGGACTGGTTTCCACTGAAAGGAAGAGGGAGACTTGATTGAAATATATAAGAGTGAGTGATCCTGACTAGATGGATATGGAAAGGCTGTTTCCTCTTGTGAGTAAGTCCAAAGTTATGGGACATTTTTAAAATTGGGATTCCTCTTTTAGGATAGAGATGAAGATAATTTATTTTTCTCAGAGGATTCTGCAACTTTGAAACTTTACTTTAAAAATATTCAATGATCCTGCTCCACCACCTTCTGAGGTAAAGTGTAGATTTTGTTAAGCAAGGGAATCAGAAGTTAAACTTTTCTCCGTGGAAAACAGTGCTGCTGGATTGCTGGTTATCATAATTTACAGTCGGAACCATTTTTTATATTCATTCACAGGATGAGGGCATCACTGACTCAACCAGCATTTATTACCCATCCTTAATTGTCCAGAAAGCAGTTAACAGTGAACCCCATTGCTGTGGGTCTGCAATCACATATAGACAAAAGGCAAGGATGGCAGACTTCTTTCCCTCAATATTAGTGAAGAAGAGTTTCTCCGACAATCAACAATGGTTTTGTGGTCATCAGTGAATTCTTAATTCCAGGTTTTTATTGAATTCATCTGCTATGGCAGGATTTGAACCCAAGGCCCCAGAACCTTATCTGAATCTCTAGCTTAACAGTCCACCAATGAGACACTAGGCTGTTGCCTCCCCTGCAACGGTATCTAATTGACTTTCAACCTTTGACTTTTGTTCAGCAAGAACAGAAGTCATTCTTGGCAAATGCTTTTGCATTTGTTTGTCTTGCGCGAGTATAAGAGTTAGACTTCTGAAAAACTGGACCTGAAACTTTAACTATTTTTCTCTCCACAGATATTGCAGGAACCAAGAATTTTCCCAACAATTTCTTTTGTTTCTGACTTGCAGCATCTGCAGTCCTTTGGGGTTTAAGACCTTCCTGACTAAAGAAAGCTGATGGGCTAAATTCATCAGTTTTATTATGCAGTTCAGAAATTATCAAATGTAACACTCTTCAATTCAAGGATAAAGAAAATATTTGTTTTTGGTGTGATGAATGCAGTTAATTTGACCTCTCTCCATAATCCTACACCATAACAGGATGGGAGAGAAGGGTGGCACGCCATATTTCGGAATTTGACAGAAAGAACAACGTAAGAATAGAAATCAGGGTGGAATACTGAGATAACAAATTAGCATTGAGAGGAAAGCAGTATTAGCAGGTATGAAAGTGGCTAAGTTCCCAGGCTGCTGTGGGAGTCAAGAGAGGAGATTGCATTAGTTCTGACATGAATATTCAAGTCTTCTCTGGACATATAATGCCAGAGTCAAAAAGGGTGGTGCTGGAAAAGCACAGCAGGTCAGACAGCATCCAAGGAGCAGGAGTTGAAATTTTGGGCCTAAGCCCTTTATGGGACATTCCTGATGAAATGTCATTTATCCTACTCCTTGGATGCTGCCTGACCTGCCGTGCTTTTCCAGTGTAACTCTTTTCGACTAACTCTCCAGCATCTGCAGGCCTCACTTTCTCCTACAGAAGAGTGTCAGATGACGGGGGGGGCGCGGGGAGGGGCAGCTGATGTATGGTCATTTAAGTCTGGTGGCAGGGTTAAAACAGGAAATGAAAAAAATTCTAAGCAACAGAATTAATCTCCATTCAGAGAGGAAAGAATTGATCAAAGAATCGATCAAAGAATCAGCATGACTTTGTCTGGGGGAGATCACGTCTAACAAATTTGATTGAATTTTGTGGTGACTGGGTTTGCAGATAAGGTGGTGTAGTTGATGTCATCTGCACAGACGTCAGTGAGGCTTTCCACAATGTCTCACAACAGACAGCTCAAAAAAGGTGAGAGCATGTGGGATCCAGGGCAATTTGGCAAATTGGATCAAAAATTGCCTTACTTACAGGAGGCATGGTAAAAGGATGTTTTTGTGACTCAAAGCCTGTGTCCATTGGTGTACCACATGGTTCAGAACCAGATCCCTTGTTGTTTGTTATACATATTAATGATCCAGACATGAAAGTAGGTAGAAAAGGAGAAAGTGAGGGCTGGAGATCAGAGTTGAATAGTGCGGTGCTGGAAAAACACAGCCGCTCAGGCAGCATCCAAGGAGCTGGAGAATCAACATTTCGAGCTTAAACTTCTCATCAGGAAGGTAGGTGGTCTGATCAGTAATAACAGGATAATTGGCAGTATGGTAAGTACGGAGGAGGGAAGCCTTAAAATACAGGACAGTATAGATGGAGAGAATAATGTCAAATGGAATTTAATCCTGATGCATTTTAAAATGACAAACAAGGAATAGGAGTACATCACCAGGAGCAAAATTAGACTATTCAGTCCATTGAGTCTGCTGTATCATTCAATCATGGTTGATGTTTCTCAACTGCATTCTCTTGTATTTACAGTAGCATTTGATCCCCTTAATAATCAAGAATCTATCTTAAATACACTCAATGACTATGCCTCCACAGCCTTCTGCAGCAATGAGTTCCACAGAATCACCACACTCTGATTGAAGAAATTCCTCCACATTTCAGTTTTGAAGGGTCATCCCTTTACAAAGGCTGTGCACTCCCTGGCCCTAATCTCTCATGTCCACTCTATCCAGGCCACTCAATATTCTGTAGCTTTCAGATTCCCCCCTCATTCTTCTAAACTCTATCGACTACAGACCCAGAGTCCTCAAGCACTCCTCATATGACAAGCCCTTCAACTTCAGAATCATTCGTGTAAACCACCTCTGAACACCCTCTAACAGCAGCACATCATTCATTAGAATTGGGGGTATAAATATTCCAAATGCAATCTGACCAGGGCCTTACACAGCCTCAACAGTAAATCGCTGCTGTTGTATTCTAGCTCTCTTGAAATGAATGGCAACATTGCATTTGCCTTCCTAACCACCAACTGAACCACTGTTAAGCTTAAAAGAATACTGAACTGAGACTCCCAAGTCCCTCTGCCCTTCACATTTCTGATTTTTTTCCCTGTTTAGAAAATAGTCTATGCCTCTGTTCTTTTTCTGCAATATTGTATTCCATCTACTACTTTGCCCACTCTCCTATCATTTCCAAGTTCTTCTGCAGCCTCCCAGCTTCCTCAGCACTACTGCCCCTCCACCTACCTTTGTCATCTGTAAACTTCACAACAATACTCTCAATTCCTTCAGATCATTAATATAC
Source organism: Hemiscyllium ocellatum (assembly GCF_020745735.1). Lineage (NCBI taxonomy): Eukaryota > Metazoa > Chordata > Chondrichthyes > Orectolobiformes > Hemiscylliidae > Hemiscyllium > Hemiscyllium ocellatum. The sequence goes on along the minus strand of NC_083411.1, from coordinate 459,003 downwards.
GTGATATCAAGGTATGGTCCGAACACACAAGTATGGTGCTGCAGAACTTCTCTAGTCACCAGCTGCCGTCATGAAAAAAGCCCTTTTCATACCCACCTTCTCTCTATTCATGCCAGTACATTGCCCCTAACACTATGGGCTTTTATTTAAGAGCCTCTTGGGTGGCACCTTGTCAAAGGCCTTCTGGAAATTCAAATAGATCACAGCCACTGGCTTTACTTTGTCAAACATGATCATCTCAGAGAATTTTAAGATTAGTCAGCCCCCCCACCCCCGTGCTGACTCCACCCTATTCTACCATGCACTTCCAAGCAAACTCTGCAATCTCATCCTTAATAATGGACTCTAAAATCTTACCAAGGTCAGGCTAACCTGCCTGTAGTTTCATGTCTTCTGCCTCCCTCACTACTTAAACATGAAGAATGGCAGGACCCTGTGAAGTATAGAGATCAGCAGGATTCCGGTGTGCATGTCCACAGATCACTGAAGGAAGCTAGATAGGTAGTTAAGGCAATATTTAGAATACTTGCCTTCATTAATCAAGTCATTGAATCCAAGATCAAGGAGGTTACGATGGAACTGAATGCAGTGTTAGGTCACAGCTCTGCGCATTTCTGTGCACAATTAGGAAGGATGTGATAGCACTGGAGGTGGGAGCGCAATTTAGGTGTACCAAGCTACAAAAGGGCAGATAGTAGATAAGGAAAAAAAAAATTCCCTGAGTAGAGAGGTCAAAAACCAGGAAACATAGACTTAGGTGAGGAGGAGGTTTAGAAGAGATTTGGGTAAGATTGTTTTCACCTAGAGGCAGAGGGAATCTGGAACTCACTGCCTGAAGGGGTTGTAGAAGCAAGAATCTTCATTTAAGTCGTACTTAGACGAATACTTGAAATTCTACAGCATACAAGGGTACAGTTCAAATACTGAAAAGTGGCATCAGAGTAGATAGATGCTGGATGATTAGCACAGCTGCAAATGTGTTGCTGGTCAAAGCACAGCAGGCCAGGCAGCATCTCAGGAATAGAGAATTCGACGTTTCGAGCATAAGCCCTTCATCAGGAATAAGAGAGAGAGAGCCAAGCAGGCTAAGATAAAAGGTAGGGAGGAGGGACTAGGGGGAGGGGCGATGGAGGTGGGATAGGTGGAAGGAGGTCAAAGTGAGGGTGATAGGCCGGAGTGGGGTGGGGGCGGAGAGGTCAGGAAGAGGATTGCAGATTAGGAGGGCGGTGCTGAGTTAGAGGAAACCGACTGAGACAAGGTGGGGGGAGGGGAGATGAGGAAACTGGAGAAATCTGAATTCATACCTTGTGGTTGGAGGGTTCCCAGGCGGAAGATGAGGCGCTCCTCCTCCAGCCGTCGTGTAGTTGTGTTCTGCCGGTGGAGGAGTCCAAGGACCTGCATGTCCTCGGTGGAGTGGGAGGGAGAGTTAAAGTGTTGAGCCACGGGGTGATTGGGTTGGTTGGTTCGGGCGGCCCGGAGGTGTTCTCTGAAGCGTTCCGCAAGTAAGCGGCCCGTCTCCCCAATATAGAGGAGGCCACATCGGGTGCAGCGGATGCAATAGATGATGTGTGTGGAGGTACAGGTGAACTTGTGGCGGATATGGAAGGATCCCTTGGGGCCTTGGAGGGAAGTGAGTGTGGAGGTGTGGGCGCAAGTTTTACATTTCCTGCGGTTGCAGGGGAAGGTGCCGGGGGTGGAGGTTGGGTTGGTGGGGGGTGTGGATCTGACGAGGGAGTCACGAAGGGAGTGGTCCTTGCGGAACGCTGATAGGGGAGGGGAGGGAAATATATCCTTGGTGGTGGGGTCCGTTTGGAGGTGGCGGAAATGGCGGCGGATGATACGTTGTATGCGGAGGTTGGTGGGGTGGTAGGTGAGAACCAGTGGGGTTCTGTCTTGGTGGCGGTTGGAGGAGCGGGGCTCAAGGGCGGAGGAGCGGGAAGTGGAGGAGATGCGGTGGAGGGCATCGTCTGGGGGGAATCTGCGGTCCTTGAAGAAGGAGGCCATCTGGGCTGTGCGGTGTTGGAATTGGTCCTCCTGGGAGCAGATGCGGCGGAGACGAAGGAATTGGGAATATGGGATGGCGTTTTTAACAGGGGGCAGGGTGGGAGGAGGTGTAGTCCAGGTAGCTGTGGGAGTCAGTCGGTTTATAATAGATGTCTGTGTTGAGTCGGTCGCCCGAGATAGAAATGGAAAGGTCTAGGAAGGGGAGGGAGGAGTGTCGGTCGCCCGAGATAGAAATGGAAAGGTCTAGGAAGGGGAGGGAGGAGCAGGCAAGATTGGCTGAAGGGCCTCTTGCCATGTTTCAAAACTATGGCTCCAAATGAAATGTTTTAAAATCACATTGTTCATAAGTACTTTCTTATAATATGCCTCAAAATTAAAGATTGTAGGCAATTTTTCATTTGTTCACTTGACATACTCAATCCAATATGCACTTAAGCAATGTTACAGAGTGTGGGGCTGGAAAAGCACAGCTGGTCAACATTTTGAGCATAAGCTCTTTTTCAGGAATGTGAACATTCCTGATGAAGAATTTATGCTTGAAACGTCAACTCTCCTGCTCCTCAAATGCTGCCTGACTGGCTGTGCTTTTCCAGCACCAAGTTTTTGACTCTGATCTCCAGCATCTGCAGTCCTCACTTTCTCCTTAAGCAATGTTACAACCAATGTCAATTCTTCCAAGATGGTCTGAGAGTCAGAGATGTACAACATGGAAACAGACCCTTCGGTCCAACTCGTCCATGCCATTCAGATATCCTAACCTAATAGAGTACCATTTGCCAGCACTTGGCCCATATCCCTCTAAACCCTTCCTATTCATTTATCCATTCAGATGCCTTTTAAATGTTGTAATTGTACCAGCTTCCATCACTTCCTCTCCCAGCTCATTCCACACACACACCACCCTCCACATGAAAAGGTTGCCCCTTGGGTCCCTTTTATACCTTCCTCTCTCATCCTAAACCTATGCCCTCTAGTTCTGGACTCTGCTAGGCCAGGGAAAAGACTTTGTCTATTTATCCTATACTCCCTGGTGTATAAGTGTAGTTAAGTGTATAAGTCCTGTTCTGATTTGCTTTTCCAAAATGCAGCACCTCACATTTATATGAATTAAATTCCATCTGCCACTATTCAGCCCATTGGCCCATCTGATCAAGGTCCCATTGTAATCTTCATTGCTGTCCACCACACCTCCAATTTTGGTGTCATCTGCAAACTTACTATACCTCCTATGTTCACATCCAAATCATTTATATAAATGATGAAAAGTAGTGGACCCAGCACCAATCCTTGTGGTTCTCCACTGGTCACAGGCCTCCAGTCTGAAAAACAATCCTCCACCGTCGCCCTCTGTCTTTTATCTTTGAGCCAGTTCTGTATCCAAATGGCTAGTTCTCCCTGTATTCCATGAGATCTAACCTTGCTAATCAGTCTCCCACGGGGAACCTTGTCGAATGCCTTACTGAAGTCCATATGGATTCCACCTACTGCTCTGCCCTCAACAATCCTCTTTGTTACTTCTTCAAAAAATTCAGTCAAGTTTGCGACATGATTTCCCACGCACAAAGCCATATTGACTATCCCTAATCAGTCCTTGACTTTCCAAATACATGAAAATCCTATCCCTCAGGATGCCCTCCAACAACTTGACCACCACCGAGATCAGATTCACTGATCCACAGTTCTCTGGCTTTTCTTTACCACTTTTCTTAAAAGGGCCCAGCAATCATTTCCTTCGTTTCCCACAGAGTTCTGAGGTACACCTGATCAGGTCCTGGGGAATTATCTACTTTTATGCATTTCAAGACATCCAGCACTACTTCCTCTGTAATATGGACATTTTTCAAGATGTCATCATCTATTTCCCTACATTCCATTTCTTCCATGTCTATTCTCCACAGTAAGCGCTGATGCAAAAATACTTATTTAGTATCTTCCCCCACCTCCTGCAGCTCCACATATAGACAGCTTGCTGATTTTTATGGGGCCCTATTCTCTCTCTCTAGTTACCCTTTTGTCCTTAATATATTTCTGAAACCCTTTGGATTATCCTGAACTCTATTTGCCATAGCTATCTCATGTCCCTATCTGCCCTACTGATTCCCCTCTTAAATATACTCCTACTGCCTTTATACTCTAAGGATTCACTCAATCTCTGTCTATACTTGACATATGCTTCCTTCTTATTCTTAACGAAAACCTCAATTTCTCTCGTCATCCAGCATTCCTATATCAACCAGCCTTTCCTTTCATCCTACAGGAAAATACTTTCTCTGGACTCTTGTTATCTCATTTCTGAAGGCTTCCCATTCTTCAGCCCTCCCTTTACCTGCAAACATGTACCCTCAATCAGTTTTTGAAAGTTCTGACCTAATACCATCAAAATTAGCCTTCCTCCAGTTTAGAACTTCAACTTTTAGATCCAGTCTATCATTTTCCAAAACTATTTTAAAACTAATAGAAAATCCAGTGAATCTGCAACTACAATGATGAGCAAACAAATTCAAAGGCAGATATACTTTTATTAAAAACATTCAATGACTAAGTGTTTTAGACATAAAGTAACACCATGATACTTTAAAACTAAAAATGTTAAACACATTTTTAAAAAATGGGAATGTGGCAACTTTTTCCTGGTGTTTTGTGTCAAATGTCAAAGGCAATTTTATCTCCACATGGATTCAAAACTGCAATACCCAATAGTGAGCATTTTACATTTTCAGTCCTAACTTTGAGCAAGCATTCCATCACTGCATGCAAACAAAATCACTATTCAACATTTACTGTACAGGGCAAAAAAGAAAGGTTCATTTAAACATTTTGCAACTGTGTCCTACAGCTACTACAGATGCTACACACAAAGTCTCAGGAACAAAGGTGAACATTTCCAAACACTGCAAAGAAAAAAAGTGTCAAACAAGGAGACACGATGATACAGATGTAAAATAGGTTCAAGAGTGATCAGGCCATATACATCACCAGAAACTGCAGGATTTATTTCAGAACTTAAATATAGTTCTTCAGTTAACAGTGCAGTTTTAAAGGAGTTAGTGAACATTGTGGTAAAACAGCACCTTTAAGTGCCAGATTGAAAACTCAAAAATGCTGAATCACCATTTGGCATTGAAACCTGATTAGATTTAAAAATGTACCATCACTCAAAGTTGATACTAATTGTGGACTATTTATTCTCAAGTCCCATAGCAATGCTTTGTGAATTCCTAAAATTTCACTGATTACATGGCCATATGGTAAGACCAGCATTTATTGCCCATTCTTTAAAAAAAAGAGAGATGGCACTAGATCTTATTTTTGAACATTATTTTGCAGCAATTTGATGTCAAGTCAACAGGGTGACTTGCTTGGTTATTTCAATGGGTAATTAAGAATCAACCAAATAAGTGGAAACTGAAGTCTCAAAATGGTCCAGATCACATAAATATGACAAGTTTTCTTCCTCAAAGAGTTTCATTTACTTTTAAAAAATAATTTACTCATGGGATGTGGGCAGTTTTGGCCAGGTCAGTATTTATTGCCCATCAGGCAGCGAAGACTCAACCACATTGCTGTCATTACCTGGTCTGGCCTACATGTGACTCCAGACCCACAGCAGATTTCCTTCCCTAAAAGGACATTAGTGAACCAGTTGGATTTTTCCAACAATCAATAATGGATTCATGGTTATTATTCCCCTTAATTCCAAACTTTTATTAAATTCAAATTGCACCATCTGGCATGGTGGGATTTGAACCCAGGTCTCCAGACTCTTTGTTGAGTGCCTTGATTAATATTTGAGCGATCATATCATTAAGCCATTGCCTCCCCTCTAAAGTTGGGTTTTTAAAACCTATAGCTGCATAGCCATTTTTATAAATTTTAAAACACGAGTTCAATTCTGCAGGTGAAGTTTCGGTTCACATTCTCTGGATTATTAATTCAAGACTGGCGGTAACAACCACTGAACAAGCACAAAACTGAACTTGCTTCTACAAAGCAAGACAATCAACACTCAACAACTTCATTTTCTCCATTAAGACTGATTCCTCCTGGTATAAAACTGGTAAAATAGTTACCAGAGAAGCCATGTACTACAACTGAGAAACAAAGTAATCCACAGAGACAGAGTTTGGAAGCCTGTGGTATTTGCATCCAATGAAATGGTTTTAGTTAAAACTTGTCCCCATCTTGATTGGAAAAAAATTGAGGAGAAATTACTGCAGCCAACTACTGGAGGTGGTCAGAACATTTTCCCCACTCGAATGGAATAGCAATTACAGTACAGAGTTGAGGATTTGATCACAACAAAATTCATATTTAAGGCACCTTTAATGTCCTTTAAATATAAACCTTGGATTCACACAATGTTTAACCCAAAAAAGTGTTAAACGTGACAGCTTTAACAAAGAAATTGGTTTTCAATGTTTACAAGATTAATAAAAATGAACTAGTAGTAAGCTCATTTGCAATTGGCAGATGTCATTTTGTTAGTACAGTAAGTGTACCAGCTGAAATTTCAGTTTCACAATCAGGAAAAATAAGGAAATGATATACATGGAGGAAAAACTATAACAACCAATGCTTTACATTTGATATTACTATAGGGAAGGAACATGTCCATCCTCCATGAATGTATATTATACCAAAGGTAATCGACTTATTTCACAAATTGAGTTAGCTACATGGTTAGCACTTAATGCTAACTTTTTGTACATCCTCATTATTTGTCCTTCAATCATTTCATTGTACACATCCAGTGGTTAAAATAAGAGAACAACATTCCCAGGTGAAGAGCCCAAGGACCAGGGTTCAATTAATGTGATCAATCCCCATGTAGATCAGAATCCACAAGATTCATCTCAGTCACCCCCATTAGAATAATGAAAGGCCAATCTCTTACCAGCACTTCCTCAATGTTATCAGCACAAAATGTGGCTACATGGCACTGCCCATTGGAAAAAAGAACAAGCTGTCTCACTGCTAGGGGACTGGAAATCAGCAAATGCATTCCCTTACTTCAGACAAAGAAATGGATAAAGTAGCAAAATAATAAGCTAGATCATCTTTAGCATTTTTAAAAAAATAACCCAGTGTGAAAACATGATGCAAACAATAATCACTTGGAAACACAAGAATTAAGGTAGAGGAAATGAAACAGTAACAGCTTCTATAGTTTCACATAGATAAAGGGACAACTCAAGCACACAAGGCAACGGAGGGCACACGGAATGATTTGGCTGCAAGCAAATTTTAGGTACGTTTCTTGTTCTGAAGACATTTCATGGTTTTATTGGGGTCAGGGACCCGAGATTGAGGGAATTCTACCAAATGTAGGTAACATCAAAATGGATGTTGTTGGAGTTGTAGCATATTTCAGCCAGGACTGTGAAAAAGATGCAAAATGATATGATAGGATATCAGCCCCACTCAAACTGGGGGCGGGGGAATGTAGCTCAATACAGAGAAACAATCACAAAGGAGTACACCTTTGAATGAGGTAGCAATCTTTCCATGCCCAGAATTGTACATCAATAAGTACTCAAAAATCAGCACGAAAATAGAAAAGAAATTCTATAAACAACAGCTGGAGCCAGAATAGTGAATCTAAGCTTCACCAGTTTATGTCTGATACATCTGCAATCTAAGACAGCGAATGCATCACTGGGATGTTAAAAATGAATTTGATGAAACAGAACTTGCTTTGGCCCTGGCCCTGGGCAAAAAATGCAAGTGATCTGACAAAGATGTTCAGGAATACAAAATGCTACAATAAGGCAAATAAAAATAAAATATTTTCACTGTCTTGAAGACCAGATGTAATATTTTAAGAATCTACCATTTGAAAAAAACATCCTTTGATAGAGGTCAGCTGGAATCTAGAACTAGTTCAAAAACAGTAGGACTCTTGCTTTAAAGAGTCAAATATTAAAGGACACAATGGAGGGAGGGTGGGGCAGAGGGTGGAGATTGGTGTGAAGGCTCACTGGGAAAGAAATATAAATGTATGCTATTAGCTGATTTAAATGATAGAGCACAGTGGCTGATGCTGAGTTGCACCATTCTATGCTTGTATTAAAACACTTATTTGACCCTACAGTTTTAAGGTTTTTTTCATAAGCTGTATAGATATTGGAGGGTAGCAGAGGACCATTGCTTAAGCTGGATGGTTGCTTTTCAATGTGAAGTGACACCAACAGCATGGGTTCAATTCCTTCACTGCTGAGGCTACGATGGACATTTCTTCTCAATCTCAACCCTCACCTGAGATGTGGTGACCACTTGGTTAAACCAGTCATAGAGATGTACAATACAGAAACAGACTCTTCAGTCCAACTCGACGATGCTAACCAGTTATCCTGTTGTGGTTGTGTTCGCCAAGCTGGGAATGTGTGTTGCAGACGTTTCGTCCCCTGTCTAGGTGACATCCTCAGTGCTTGGGAGCCTCCTGTGATGTTTCCTCCCGCATTTATAGTGGTGCCGGAGGAAACATCACAGAAGGCTTCACAGGATACTCCCAAGCACTGAGGATGTCACCTAGCCAGGGGACAAAAGGGATGAAATGTTTGCAACACAAATTCCCAGCTCGGAGAACAGAACCACAACAACGAGCACCCGAGCTACAAATCTTCTCACAAACTTTGAACCAGTTATCCTAACCTAATCTAGTCCCATTTGCCAGCATTTGGCCCATATCCCTCTCAACCTTTCCTAATCTTATATCCATTCAGATGCCTTTTAAATGTTGTACTTGTAGCAGCCTCCACCACTTCCTCTGGCTCATTCCATACACGTACCACCCTCTGTATGAAAAAGTTGCCCCTTAGGTCCCTTTTATATCTTTCCCCTCTCACCCTAAACCTATGCCCTCCAGTTCTGGACACCCCCACCTCAGGGAAAAGATTTTGTCTATTTACCCTATCCATGCCACTCATGATTTTATAAACCTTTAAGTCCACTCCTCAGCCTCCAATGCTCCAGGGAAAACAGCCCCAGCCTATTCAGCCTCTCCCTATCGTTTAATTCCTCCAAACATGGCAACATCCTTGTAAATCTTTTCTGAACCCTTCCAAGTTCCACACCATCTCCACAGAACAGCTCAATGGTCCACTGGGACTATGGAGACATTCCCTTTAGACACATTCAGCTTTCACATGCCTCCTTTTACCAGAGAAAAAGTGCAAGTCTGTGACATCCTACAGGCCAACAGCAGAGAACCAGGTACATTTGTTCAGGTGAACAGGATAGGGATCCCACACTGCCCTAATTACTTTGTTGGTGCTACTCAGTGCAGTGTTTTGCATTGCTTTTACAAAACAGTGAATATATTCAAGATCTTTTCTATTTAGTGTGCATGGAGCCTTCACAGTGAGTCAGGAAGGTACAAGTTATTTGTTTTCACAGGAATTTATGATATCAGCCAATTCTGATTCTGAAGGACAGAATAGATTAAGTTACAAAAGAGGCTTGCAGTAGCCTACTCTAGTGTAGGATGACTTCACTGAACTCACTAGCAATAACTAATGGTGCAGTATGAACAGAAAGCAACTTTTACCATGTTGATTTTATCTGCTCACAAAGCGCAGAGGGATTTCTGCATTTCCAGTGTAGGAGTATGTTCCCATTATGCCATATTCCCTCTGAAGAAAACAATCAGTGGATGAAGAAACACTTCCATCATATGTTCTTTGAGATTACTATAATTGCAACAACTGCTTGTTCAGAAGTAGTATGTACATTACAAAAACACAAACTGTACTAGGTAGTGTCCTTGTCTCTTAACTAGAGCTCCAGGTTCAAGGAGGATAGCTTCATTACTTGGCAATATAGAAGACTACTAAGAAATAAAACAGGAGTAGGATAAACAGACAAGCCCTTTTCCCTGTAGGGGGCATAGGTTTAGGGTGAGAGAGGAAACATTTAAGAAGGAGCTAAGGGGCAACTTTGTCATGCAGAGGCTGGTGCATGAATAAGCTGCCACAGGAAGTGGTGGAGGCTGGTACAACTATAACATTTAAAATACATCTGGATGGGTATATGAGTAGGAAGGGTTTAGAGGGATATGGGCCAAGTGCTGATAAATGGGACTAGATTAGGTTAGGATAGCTGGTCAGCATGGACGATTTGGACCGAAGGGTCTGTTTCCATGCTGTACGTCTCTCTGACTCTAAATCTGTCCAGATACACAAATGGTCAGCCCTATGAAGTAGGAGAAAAGTAGTAGGAGCCTCTAACATCATCACATCTAACTCCACAGGCCACAGCATGCATGGAAAAATATGGGTAATGCTGTAGCAACTTGGACCCCTAAGAGACTGGGAGACTGGATGGCCAGCACAGATCACATTGTGCTAACAGCACAGCGCTATCCCTTTCCTAACCCGTGGCAAAGGTTGTACATCAGACATTGCCTTTGGGTACAGAACTCAATAGTTCCATTGTCTTACATAGAATCAGTACCATACATAGCACTTCTACAGTTTTATAATGCAAAATTAAAAATGAATACAACCAATTCCCATTCTAGACAGAATAATGAGACCCAGAAACAATTATACACAAATAATCTCACTGATTCAGGTGAAAAAGAAACTCAGGATGATTGTAGATTTTAGCAATAGAACTGTTCAGAACTTATGGAGGCAGTGCTTAACAATCATGATTCAGGGCACCGTTTGAACATCACACATCTGTCAATTGCACCTATATATTTATTTTATCACATTAATTTGCTTTTATCATCCTAAAAGAGTTGGTTCTTTATTTGGTGCTAGTCACATTCCACTTTGTTGTCAAAGGTCATTTGACTGTAACTGCAGTTGACACTTAGTACAAACAGGATTGTAGACGTTTGCATGTGCAAACCCAGTGAGGTTCACCTTCCTTTATGCAGCAACCACAACTCATTCTTGCACTCATGAAATGGCCCCAGCTTCTGTAAAGTCTTTTGATCCTAATGTTAACTTTCAAACCACACATGTGACCTAACACACTGCCTGGCTCAGCTATTTATTGGAACTTATTGAACCATTCCTCCTCTGCACTTCCCTTTTTTGCCGACAGATACTACAAGCTTTGATAACAGACAGTACAATTCTTTATAGCTGACACATGAAACAGCCAGCGAACAATTATGGCAATTAAAGATAGATTTTCACAAGTGACGGTACTAACACCACAACATAGCTCTGAAATATTTCCAGTGTAACTGAGTTTTGGTTTTGGAGCTGGAACTTGAGCAAATACAATATTTGCAATTCTCGGACTAGGGGAAAGTTAAGGAATGCATTTTCTATCCCCACCGATGCAACATTCCAAATAAAATGACCACCATCGAATGGAAGTAAATTGGAAAACTAAATACCCCTCAAAAATAGGAACAGGAGGCCCTTCAGCTTGTGCGTCCCTGATCAGTCAAAGGTTTAAGTGACTGCAAACAGCTGTTAGATCTGATGTATTAGAAAAAGACAAGAATTGACTGGAGTTACAAGAGCAAACGTTTTGTTTTTCAACTGGTCCAAAGGATAAAGCTGGAGCCTTGCTGAGGCTCGAGGCACTCTGGAGTTAGCACAAGCAGGATATGTGAATGAGCTGACCTACATCAGTACTGGTGCTTCAACAGGAATGAGGAAAGCAAAGGAATGCCTAAGAACTTATTTTAAATGGTCAGCAACTCAGTACTTTGAAAAACATTGTTGAAGCTCTTCATTTTGCATCATCAGAAGAGGTGCAAAGATATCAAACTTCAGAGTGAACAACTTACATAGCTAGAGGAACATGACACTATTTGTTGGGAAGTGGGCTGATTAGTCAAGGTATTGTAATGGAGAATTCACAAGGAAACAGTTATCCTCCAAGTTTTTACTGTAAAAGGCACAATGCCTGGTCATATTGCTGTCCTGTTCAGAGTTCAGGGAGCATTACGTACACTGAAAGTTATACATAAGTAGGGAACTGCACATAAATAGCACCCTTTTCTCATGTGGTACAAACTGCTGCTTCCGGTCAGATTTACATTGTTGATCTAACTTTGATGAGTCAAGATGAAACAAGCTCAGTGTGTCTCTTACAAACATAAGATATTTACTACCACGCAACTATTAATTTCAAAGGCCTTTAATTCTGATCTGTTGAAGAGACTTGCACATAACTTGGAATAACTATTAGAAGTGGATCACAGCAAAATCTATTCTAACAAGCAACATTTTTCTTTAAAGGAGCTTTTTTGTTTAAAGTCAATGCTTACAATCAGATATTTTTCTTAAAAATGCTAAAATTAGAAATTGGACTTATTCCATTGTTGCCTTGCTGCATTGTACATGACACTGAGCTGGTCTCTTCTGTAGTGCAATTTCTTAAAAAAGGCAAGTAACGATTTTGGACAGTATAGAATTGTTTTGGAAAACAATGTTTCTGAGCTATTTTGGTTAAAGTCAAGACCACAGAATAGGGCACAATAAACCATGGATGACATGCTGCCTGATATTAATTATGGTACACTATGGAAAAATAAAGCAATTCATAGGAAACAATGATTTAGACCAAGAATGTGTGGTATAAAATGCTGGTAAAACCAACATATAAAAACACCCAGCTGGGTAAGCTGTTGAGCAGACATACAAATGAAGGGCATTCAACAACCAGATGCATTTTGGCATCAAATTACATAAAATATTCATTTCTAAAATGTTTAGCCATCCAGATCCAAAAACAACTGATTTAGAGCAAAAGAGAACAGCACACCCACTGCTGACACAGTGACATCTCATGTAAATTTAATATTTCCTCCTGGCAGCTACTTTATACATTGAGAGGTAATATATGAAAAAGGTACCAGACTATAAACATTGTTTACTAATCAGAAACAATCTAATCCTAAACTTTTATTCTGAAGCCCTAATTTTGATAAGGGAAACTACAATCACAGGAAGAAAATTAAGATGGAAATAATGTATTTTGTGATGTGAACCTAGCAATAGTAAAAACCATTCATTTCCATTATAACATTTAACACAGACTTGAATATTGAAACCAAACCATGATTTCACTGACAATGCCATTTGTACCAGTATGTTCATCAAGGCCGTGATTAGCTGACCAAGTCAGGGACTGGTATTTGCACAGAGTGCAGCTTCAGTCATACATTTCTGAAGAAGTTTCATTATACATTGAATTTTAAAAATGCCATTCGTATGTTGTTCAAAGAGGGACACCACCACCTGTAAACTGATGCATCTTATTACATCCTAGACTTTTATCAGTTGCTTCCAGATGGTGCAGTGCAAAATGGAGGACAAACCCATTCCCAGTCAGATATCTGGCTGTTACGAGCATAAGTCAGCATTAGGACTGAAAGCTGGGTCGTCCCATTATGTAGATTCATCTACTGAGAATTGGCTTGAAACCATCAATACATATTGTTTAGGACTACCCACTGTTTGCTAATTAAGATGTGGTCAAAATACCTTATGCTAGATATTGGTTTTAATTTCAGCATTTATTTTTGAGCTCCTCTTGATGTTGAAGTCCAGAAGCACCCGAAGGCACATGCACGAGTGTGTTAAGGTGTTGCTCCTTCAAGGCCCTCATTATGCAAAGATGTATCAGGTCAGCTTGTGCCATCTAATCACAAATTCAGCAAATCAAATTATTTCCATTTTAATTCAGAAGGCTGTAATAAAAGATATTCTAAATAATCCATTTAATGGAATCTCCCCATCAAAAAAAAGCAGGTATATTAGCCGTGCTATTTCACTACACTGTTTCTCTTCCTTAAGAGGAACATTGACAGAATAAAGAGATTTCTTGAAAGATCTTTGGATATTTTCTACGCTTCAAGTCCTTTACGTCTTGAGCACAATGTACCAGCCTCATCCAATCAATCCACAGGCATTTTCTTGGCACTTTCTTGTATCCAAGGTCTCGGTTAATTTTTCTGTTTAACATAAAGGGGGAAAAAAACAGTTGGCCAAAGTTATTTGCATTGCAATCTGTCTGACAACCCATACAACATGCAATATTACCTCTAGAGATTCAGGCATCCATTAAATCAGAAGGAATTTGAATGCATTTTTCTATACCTCTTCTAAGACCTAATGAACAAACAAAAAACGACTATTACTTATAACAATTTTAAACTTGGCTAATCTGCTAATCAGCACTGATAAACATGAAAGCCCATCTCTTCACTCCTCTCAAAGCAACAACTTGCGTAGTTCCAATGAGTGCCAGCAGAAATTCAATATTTCACCCAAACTCCCAGTTCCCAGGTTTATACCATTAACAAAAGGTGCTCAAACTCCACTGACCAGGACAGTCCAGATTCACTACCCATTAACTTTGCAGCTTCAGTCTGGATCATTCAACAATGAGCAAAAGGTATTTACTTTTTAATGAATTAACACTCCCTAATCCAAGGGTTCAAGGTTGACTGCAGTTGGAGATTACATAATGCTTTGTGGGACTTATTACCACGTCAAACATTGGAAGCAGTTTGTAAACATGAGTTTTAGATTATATCTCATTTGACAGAAGTGTATGAGATTAGATTAGATAAGGCACACAAAGAGATAATGCTCCCAATCAGCTGAAAGCACTAGCAGGAAGATACTGGGGACAAGACTTTTTTTTACTCAATTGAACATTTTAACTGGATAGGCACTCAAAAGGAGAAAAAAAGGGCTCAAGGTAGAGTAGAGAAATATAGACTAACTTTAAAAAAATGCTTTTCCTCAGGATGCAAGAGGCTCTGGCCATTACTGTCCATCCACAGTACCCATGAGAAAGTGCCACTCCACTATTCTGTCTGAACTATTATACAAGCTGGCAGGGACTTGATTTCAGCCTGGAAAGAATCCAGTCAATGGCTCTACAACTATACACATTGCCATTTAGCTATACCCCACCAATACATCAAGGTTAAAATTTAAACAAGACTAATTGATGCCAATGACAAACATGCCATTAAAACAATCCCGAGTAAGAAAGCTAAGAAATTGTCAGTGAGAAGTATGACCAATAACACGGTGATCACAAGGTAAGAAATACAATTCTTCACACAGCTTCATTGCAACTTCCGAACAGTAGCTTGTTTTGTTATATAGGCATACTGCTCCCAACTTACAGGAAAATTGTACTTATTCCCAAATCATTAGTATTTTACTATTTGCAGACATAATGGCACAGCCATCATTGCACAGCTGCCATAACGTCTCACACGTACCTCTCGATTACGATCAGCTTCTTGCTCTTTGCCATAGCGCGAGATGCTTTCCCTTTCTTCATCCTCCTCATCCCGGTCATCATTCCCACTGTGGTTTTTACAGTATAGCCTACCAAATAAATTTAACTTTAAGAACGCTCATAATTGGATTCCAGTTTTTAAAATGCAAATTCATCTAAAAAATAACAGCATAAAACAAAACCTGAGCCAAGGAATCTTGAATTTTGCTGATAACAGGCTGGGCCCATACCCATTGGTGTTGAGAAGAATGGGAGGTGATGTTTTTGC
This sequence comes from Hemiscyllium ocellatum, assembly GCF_020745735.1. Classification (NCBI taxonomy): domain Eukaryota; kingdom Metazoa; phylum Chordata; class Chondrichthyes; order Orectolobiformes; family Hemiscylliidae; genus Hemiscyllium; species Hemiscyllium ocellatum. The sequence continues at coordinate 443,498 of NC_083411.1, read as the reverse complement.
ATGATACACGATCCTGCAGGGACTTGATAGGGTTGATGCTGAAAGGATGTATCTCTTGTGGGAGCAACGAAAGCAAGGGGACTTAATTTAAAATCAGGTCACCCATTTAGTATGGATGGGAGAAGCATTTTCTCTCTCCCCTCGGGGCTGAGAGTCCACAGAGAGCAGTGGAATGAGGGTAATTGAAGAGTTTGTGTTATAAGTGTCACTTGATGACACTGGATATGTCAACAGCCAATCACCTTGAAGGTTGATATCTCGATGATGATTTGATCACTGTCCAGGCTGAATTAGTCTTGCATTTGTGGACAGAACAATTTACCAGATTTTCAGGTAGATGCCAGTGGCACAATTGTTTTGGAGCAACCTAGCTGGGTAAGAACACAAGATCTAGAAGGAGTAGACAATACTCCCTGCCAGGTTTGTTTTACAACTTAATACAAGTCACGGTCGATTCAATTTTCTGCCTACTCCAGCTAAGTTTAAATATATGCGAAATTGGGAGCATTCAAATCCTCTGGCATAGAGAATTCAAAAGATTCATAACCCTTTGAATGAAATAACTTCTCAAATGATTGCGCTGTTATACAGAGACTAATGTCTGCCTTGTTCGAAACCCATTCTCTTGTTTATTACTCATCTGGGTTGTACCTCACCAAATGCTGAGTTTTGGTTGCTTGGCTTTGTGAAAGCAAAATCACGTTCAATCAATTTACTGGAATTCTTTGAAGAGTTGTCCATTTTGGCAGGAAGAATATAAAAGCAGCAGGTTTTCTAAATGGTTATCACCCATGTACCTTAAACCTGGTACTCTTACTACCCTACATCAGTACTGAAGACAGTGAATGTTAAAGATGGTGGATGGGGTGCCAATCAAGCAGGCTGCCTTGTTCTGGATATGGCAAAATTTCCAGAGTGTTGAGAGCGCAGTACCCTTCTGGAAAAGAGGCGAGTATTCCCCTTAACCTACATTGTGGATGGTGGATAGGCTTTGGAGATTCAAGTGGTGAGTTACTCTCAGCAGAGTTCTGACCTGCTGTTGTAGCGACAGTATTTATAAGAAATGGTGCAGTTCAATACCTGGTTGTTGAAAGGTTCCAGAACATTGAGGGGGAGAGGGAATGGAGGATTCAGATGGCAATACCATTGAACATCTTTCTTGGGAGATAATCACTGCTGGACATACTTGACTGCTTCCATAAACGTGGAGCGATTACCAGGATTAAAGTGAACTCATCACTTTCTGGAACTTGACAATACTAGTCAAGCCAATGCAAAGGACAAATAGATGAGTTGTCTACCTCAGCTAATTCTGAAGAAAGGAGAACTCAAAAACCCAACATTGTTGGACTCTGTGCAAATGATGAGTGTTGTCTGCAGTGGGGGATAAAAAAAAGTTTGATGATGGAACATCAAAATCCACCTCATTAACTGAGTATCTCAAACCCTTAAGGCCTAGTTACATGACTGAAATTTCTGGTTTGTTTGTTGAATCATCTTTCACTGTACAAATCTGTCTGCTATTTGTCAGTCTGCTTGTAACACCCGTTGGGTAAGCTGTTCCAGGCTTGTCTGAATGCCTGCCTGTAATCGAAATACGTCTCAAAGATCTGATGTCTGCAAACAAACCTGTGTCTAATTTGAAAAATGAGCTAATGTCCAGTTTACAACTACGAAGCCATCAATTCAAAGCTGCTTCAAAAGCAATTTTTACACACAGCCAACTGAATAAAAATGGACACCGACTTACTGAACACTACTTCACATCGTCTGAGTTTGATATCTTTGATCTTGATTCCTAACTTCCTTCCTTCCTCTCCTTTCTTGAATATATGCACAAACAGCTGTACATCAGCAACCAACCCCCCAGATTTTGACTGCAGCAATAAGCCCTTTGCCCGAACCCAAAAGGATGATTAAACCGGATGCTGCAAACTGCGTCGGGAAAAAACACAAAAAACTGCCCATTTTTCGTTTTTTAAAAATACAGAATATAGAAATAGTTATTTAGCACAAAGAAAGTTATTCAATTAATCTTTTCTTGTCAGTGACATTGGTATTATATAGAATGAATCAAATTAGCCAAAGACTAGCTTAAGATGGTGGGGACCTCAGGAGGAGGCCAAGATGAAACTTGCATGAAGCTCAACAAAAGGAAGAAAGTATACACTCTGGAAAAGGTCAGAGTAGGGAAATCAGGAGGACAAATAACCATTAGAACATGATACCTGTAGATCCCTCGGTCAAGATTCTCAATAAATTTGGCTCGATCTTCAACAGCACAGTGGTAATGGTAAGTCTTGATGCAAGCCTTTATTTCACACCCAATGGTCGCTCCTATTTGACTGCACAATGTACATTTCTGAAATTTTGTAAACAAATTATTCAGACTTCAGAAAATTAAACATTGTACTGATGAGCACTCAGGTAAACAGGACAGAATTCTAGAATTTCCTCTATTTCTATCACAGCACCAAACATTCCAATAATCATTCCACTTCAAAGAGCCCACTATCAATAGCACCACCCTAGTAAACATTTCATGAATACTGAATTGCTGGCATGAATTGTACAGCTATTGAATAATCTAATAAACTGTTTAATTCTTGAGTACATTGAAAGCAAAACATTTTGATTACACATTTGAAATGGGAAATTTTGTAGGGCGATGAAAAAAGTGTTTGTCAGTCAGATTGACAGCAGTTTTCACAAGCCAGCACAACACACATCTATTATTCATATTGATTCCTTCTGTGCTGCAATCATTTTATATTCATGTCCAATATTACAATGTAAGCTTCAAATCCACTCAAAATAAGTAAAAGCTGTCCTTAATTTGGTCAATGAAATAAAAATTACAGGGTGCATTATGGAGTAAACAGTTAACATTTTGATTTGACAGGAATTACATTTGAAATGCTGGCTGAACAGGAACAAAAGCATCATTCAGAACAGTAATTTATAATACAATTTTACAAATTAAATTAGGATACAAACCATTCTTTTTCCTCTCTTGATTTCTTGAATGACTGTTTTAATATCAAAATCACCAAAATCTTTTCTAGATGAATTTGTGAGTTGGACAGTACCAGAAGAAAACAACTGAAAATAAAAACAATGCTTATTAAAACTTTGGTAGCTATACAAACTAAGAATAAGCCATTCAGCCTTTGCGGACACACCGCCATTTAATAAAAGGTCATGGTTGATATGATTGTATGCTCAAATCCAAATCCTGCCTACTCCTGATAACTTCTCAGTCCTCTACCTTGGCCTTAAAAGTATTCAAAGACTGGGCTTTCACCACCTTTTCAGGAAAATTCTGAAGACTCAATGTGTCCAGTTAAAATTTCCCACCTTAATATTTCAAATGGATGACATTTTTAAAAAAAACACTAGTTTGAGATTCTCCCAAAAGAGGAACATAGAACAATACAGCACAGAACAGGCCCTTCGGCCCACGATGTTGTGCCAAACATTTCTCCGAGCTTAAGCATCTACCCATGTACCTATCCAATTGCCGCTTAAAGGTCACCAATGATTCTGACTCTGCCACTCCCACAGGCAGCGTATTCCATGTCCCCACCACTCTCTGGGTAAAGAGCATCCCCCCATACCTTCCACCCTTCACCTTAAATTTATGTCCCCTTGTAACACTCTGTTGTACCCAGGGGAAGAAAAGTTTCTGACTGTCTACTCTATCTATTCCCCTGATCATCTTATAAACCTCTATCAAGTCACCCCTCATCCTTCACCGTTCCAATTAGAAAAGGCCTAGCACTCTCAACCTATCCTCGTATGACCTATTCTCCATTCCAGGCAACATCCTGCTAAATCTCCTCTGCACCCTCTCCAAAGCTTCCACATCTTTCCTAAAGTGAGGCGACCAGAACTGCATACAGTACTCCAAATGTGGCCTTACCAAGGTCCTGTACAGCTGCAACATCACCTCATGACTCTTGAATTCAATCCCTCTGCTAATGAACGCTAATACATCAAAGGACTTCTTACAAGCTTTATCCACCTGAGTGGCAACTTTCAAAGAGTTATGAACATAGACCCCAAGATCCCTCTGCTCCTCCACCTTACTAAGAACCCTACCGTTAACCCTGTATTCCGCATTCTTATTTGTCCTTCCAAAACGGACAACCTCACACTTGACAGGGTTGAACTCCATCTGCCACTTCTCAGCCCAGCTCTGCATCATATCTAAATCCCTTTGCAGCCAACAACAGCCCTCCTCACTATCCACAACTCCACCAATCTTCGTATCGTCTGCAAACTTACTGACCCACCCTTTGACTTCCTCTTCCAAGTCATTAATAAAAATTACAAACAGCAGAGGACCCAGAACTGATCCCTGCGGAGTTCAACTTGTAACTGGGCTCCAGGCTGAATATTTACCATCTACCACCACTCTCTGACTTCGACCAGTTAGCCAGTTCTCTATCCAACTGGCCAAATTTCCCACTATCCCATGCCTCCTGACTTTCCGCATAAGCCTACCATGGGGAACCTTATCAAATGCCTTACTAAAATCCATGTACACTACATCCACTGCTCTACCCTCATCCACAGGCTTGGTCATCTCCTCAAAGAATTCAATAAGACTCGTAAGGCAAGACCTACCCCTCACAAATCCGTGCTGGCTGTCCCTAATCAAGCAGTGTCTTTTCAGATACTCATATATCCTATCCCACAGTACCCATTCCATTACTTTGCCTACCACAGAAGTAAGACTAACTGGCCTGTAATTCCCAGGGTTATCCCTATTCCCTTTTTTGAACACAACATTCGCCACTCTCCAGTCCCCTGGCACCACCCCTGTTGACAGTGAAGGCGAAAAGATCATTGCCAACAGCTCTGCAACTTCCTCTCTTCCCACATAATCCTAGGATATATCCCCGCAGGCCCGAGGGACTTGTCCATCCTCAAGTTTTTCAAAATGCCCAATACATCTTCCTTCCTAACAAGTATCTCCTCTAGCTTACCAGTCTGTTTCATACTCTCCTCTTCAACAATACGGTCCCTCTCATTTGTAAATACTGAAGAAAAGTACTCATTCAAGACCACTCCTATTTCTTCCGACTCAATACACAGTCTCCCACTACTGCCCTTGATCGGACCTACCCTCGTTGTCGTCATTCTCACGTTTCTCACACACGCATAAAAGGCCTTGGGGTTATCCTTGATCCTACCCACCAAAGATTTTTCATGCCCTCTCTTCGCTCTCCTAATCCCTTTCTTCAGCTCCCTGCAGGCTATCCTGTATCCCTCCAACGCTCTGTCTGAACCTTGTTTCCTCAACCTTATGTAAGCCTCCTTCTTCCTCTTTACTAGACATTCAACCTCCCTTGTCAACCAAGGTTCCCTCACACGACCATCTCTTTCCTGCCTGACAGGTACATACATATCAAGGACACGTCATATCTGTTCCTCGAAAAAGTTCCACATTTCAACGACATCCTTCCCTGACAGCCTATGCTCCCAACTTATGCTCCCCAGATCTTGTCTTGCAGCATCGTATTTACCCTTCCCCCAATTGTAAAACCTACCCTGTTGCACGCACCTATCTCTCTCCATAACCAAGGTGAAAGTCACAGAATTGTGGTCACCATCACCAAAATGCTCACCCACTAACAAGCCCATCACTTGTCCCAGCTTGTTACCAAGTACCAAATCCAATATGGCCTCCCGTCTGGTCGGACAATCTACATATTGAGTCAGAAAAGCTTCCTGGACACACTGCACTAACACCGCCCCGTCCAATCTACTTGATCTAAAGATCTTCCAATCAATATTTGGGATGTTGAAATCGCCCATGACTACTACCCTGTGGCTTCTGCACTTTTCCAAAATCCGTTTCCCAATCTTTCTCCACATCTCTGCTGCTATTGGGGGGCCTATAGTAAACAACAAGGTGACTGCTCCTTTCCTATTTCTGACTTCAGCCCATACTACCTCCAAAGGCAGATCCCCCTCGAACTGTCTTTCTGCAGCCATTATACCATTTCTAATTAGCAACGCCACCCCCCACCCCTAATCTGAAACATCTGTAACCAGGAACTTCCAACAACCATTCCTATCCCTCTTCTATCCATATATCCGTGGTGGCCACAACATCGTAGTCCCAAGTACCGATCCACGCCTTAAGTTCACCCATCTTATTTCTGATACTCCTTGCGTTGAAGTATACACACTTAAACCCATCTCTGTGTCCGCAAGTAATCCCTGTCAGTGCTACCTTCTCCACAGCCTCCCTACATTCTTGGGCATCCTGAAAAACAGCTAACCTACTTGCTGGACTACAAGTCCGGATCCCATCCCCCTGCCAAATTAATTTAAATCCCCTCGAAGAGTGCTAGCAAACCTCCCAGGATATTGGTGCCCTTCTGGTTCAGGTGCAACCCATCCTGCTGGTACAGGTCCCACCTTCCCCAGAATGCAGTCCATCCTGCTTGTACAGGTCCCACCTTCCCCAGAATGAAGCCCTCTCTCCTGCACCATCCTTGCAGCCACGTGTTCAACTGCACTCGCTCCCTATTCCTTGCCTCACTGTCACGTGGCACCGACAACAACCCAGAGATGACGACTCTGTCCGTCCTAGCTTTTAGCTTCCAGCCTAACTCCCTGAGCTCCTGAATGACCTCCCCACCCCTCTTCCTACCTATGTCATTGGTGCCAATATGCACCACAACTTCTGGCTGCACACCCTCCCCCTTAAGGATTCTGAAGACACGGTCCGAGACATCTCGGACCCGGCACCTGGGAGGCAACAAACCATCCGATAGTCTCGCCATATCCACAGAACCGCCTGTCTGTCCCCCTAACTATAGAGTCTCCTATAACTAGCGCTCTCCTCCTCTTCCCCCTTTCCCTTCTGAGCCTCAGAGCCGGACCTCGTGCCAGAGACCTGGTCACTGCAGCTTACTCCTGCTAGGCCGCTCCCCCCCAACAGTATCCAAAACGGTATACTTATTGTTGAGGGGAACGACCACAGGGAATCCCTGCATTGCCTGCTTCCCCCCCTTCCCACCTCTAACTGTTACCCAGCTACCTCTGTTCTCTAGCGTAACTACGTCCCTGTAGCTTCTATCACCCTCTCAGCCTCTCGAATAATCCTCAGTTCATCCAACTCCAGTTCCCTAACGCGGTCTGTGAGGAGCTTGAGCTGGTCGCACTTCCTGCAGGTGAAGTCGGCAGGAGCACCGTTGGTCACCCCCACCTCAAACATCCTGCAGGAGGAACATTCCACTGCCTGCGCTGCCATAACTCTACATTTAGTTTCCAAAACAAGAACACCAAGTAGCTTACCTGTTCAGCCAACTGAGTCCTTCTTTTTAGGTTAGAGGGAGGGAGAGTGGGAGACACTACATGGGTCTCTCCATTCTCTCCACTGACAAGAGACCTTAGGATTTAAACAAAAACAGACATTGCTGGAAAAACTCAGGTCTGGCAGCGTCTTCAGAGACAATGCAGTTAACATTTTGGGTCCAGTGACCCTTCTGGTCTCCACAGATGCTGCTAGACCAGCTGAATTTTTCCAGCAATTTTTGTTTTAGTTTCTGGGGTTTCCAGTATCTGCAAATCTTTGGCTTTCTCCTCCCCCTCAGGATCTTGTGTTTCAATTAAGTTACCTCAATCCTCTAAACTTCAGCAGAAACAAACCTAACTTGTCCTAGTATCTAATACTGCACATCATATAGCTATGCTTAACTAAACCAGTGTGGTAAATGGGAATAGACACATCTTCTAGATTAGGTGAAAGTGGGTATTGCAGATGCTGGAGATTATAGTCACGATTAGAGTGGTGCTGGAAAAGCACAGCAGGTCAGGCAGCATGCGAAGAGCAGGAAAATCGATGTTTCGGGCAAAAGCCCTTCAGCTCTTATAGATTCCTGATGAAGGCCTGCCTGACAATGTGTTTTTCCAGCAACGTTCTCTGGACTCTGATTTCCAGCATCTGCAGTCCTCACTTTCATATAGATTTTATAGATTGTTGCAGTGTTTTTAAACTAGGATTGAGAGTGGCCAAAGACAAAGTTCTGAGCAGTTTTGAGACAAAGATGTACGTGCACATTACAGTGTAATACAGTAAGGTCGAACTGCAACACTCCAATTAAACGCCTGCAGTCAGATTCTGGCGTCACTGACTGACAGCAGAGGTGCTTTCCTTTAAAGTCTGCACAAATCACTATTTAAAAACAGTCGATTTCCAAAATATCAATGTCAGATATTCATGAAACTTTAAAAATTTCTCATTGTTGATTCACAATTCTCAAACAGTTTTCACCAAGGCTAAATGACAATATCCCTGACCCTGCTCCCAGCCTCATTGCTAGCAGAGCTGCTTTGGGCTGAGATTCTCCCCACCACTCCCTTTTCTTTTGTTGGTACTTTTCCTCAGTCTCCTGGAGGACAGCGAGCAGGTCAGGCAGCATCCGAGGAGCAGGAGAATTGACATTTTGGGCATAAGCCCTTCTTCAGGAATCAAGGGTTTTTGACTGAAACGTCAATTCTCCTGCTCCTTGGATGCTGCCTGACCTGTGGTGCTTTTCCAGTACCACACTTTTGACTCTGATCTCCAGCATCTGCAGTCCTCACTTTCTCCTACCCAACTTCCAGCAGTTAATCAGAAAGCAACTGGTGACGCTGCAGCTCAACATTGCAGGATTATTCTGACTGGTCTTGCTATAACCATGAGGCAATCTCAGGATCCCTGCTTCCGCAACATCTGTCCTTGCTACCCTCGCAATCACAGATTGCTTCTCCAGAATGGAAGCAGATAAACTGTGACTGGAGAAGTGAGCATGGGAGAGACAACATCGCTGTTTGGGTTCGTAGTTCTGTCTTGCCCGTGCTTGCAGCTCCTCTAATTAAGTGCCTACAGTTGGATTTTGTTGTCACTGGCTTTCCTTTAAAGCCCTACTTATAAACAGCAGATTTCCAAGGTCTCAGTGTCAGATATTCACCAAACATCAGAAATTTCTCAACTTTGGTTCACAATTCTCAAGTAGCTTTCACTAATGTCATGAATCAAAGTGATCATAAAACAACAGATATGTAGATACAAACCAAACCAAGGGATTGCAGACCAGAGAGAAATTCTAACCAAAAATATCAATAAGGATGTTTTATCATTATTTATGAAATTGGAGAAGATTGGAAATGTAGCCAGACATTTAAATTCTTGTACATTTTCCACGTTCATTGAGGTGCTGTAGCTTGACACCAACATTGATTTAACCATCAGTGTAACACTGCAACACTGAACCAATTGGGAATTTCACTGAAGGCACAAATATCACGGCAGTCAGTTTTTTTTTAAAAGAAATTAACTTGTGGGATGTAGGTGTCATCAACCAGGCAAGGTCCTAGAAGGGATTAGTGAACCAGATGGATTTTTATGATCAAAACAGAAATTGTTGGAGTAACTTCAAGCCTGGTACCATCTATGGAAAGAAGGCAGTGTTAACGTTTCAGGTCAAATGACCCTTTGTCAGAACATTTTATGATAAATTTTATATACATAAATGATTTGAAGAAAGGTATAGGTGGTCTGATTAGCAAATTTGCAGAAGACACGAAGATTAGTGGAGTAGCAGATAGTGAAGGGGAGTGTCAAGAGAATGCAGCAAAATATGGACAGAATGGAGAGTTGGGAGGAGAAATGGCAGATAGAGTTAAATCCAGGCAAATGAGACGCGACGCATTTTGGAAAATCCAATTCATGAGCAAACTATTCCAGTAAATGGAAAAGCCTTGGGAAAACTGACATACAGAGAGATCTGGCTGTTCAGATCCATTGTACCCTGAAGGTGGTAACACTGGTCGCTAGAGTAGTCAAGAAGGCATACAGCATGCCTTCCTTCATCGATGGGGTATTGAATACAAGAGTTGGCAGGTCATGTTACAGTTGTATAGAACTTTGGTTAAGCCACATTTGGAATATTGCATACAGTTCTGGTCACATTACCAAAAACAACATAGATGCTTTGGAGAGGGTGCAGATGAGGATCACCAGGATGTTGAACAGTATGGAGGGCTAGCTATGAATAAAGGTTGAGTAGATTCGGATTATTTTCATTAGAAAGACAGAGGTTGAGGGGGGGACCTGACTGAGGTCTATAAGATCATTAGAGGGGTACCTGGGGCGAAATTTGCTAATGTTCTTCCAGTGGGTTTAAACTAATTCAGCAGGGGGATGGGAATCTAAATTAAAGTATAGAGGAGGTTGAGAGTAGGGAGGTCCGAAATAAGGTTTCAGGGTTGCAAGGAGGCACTGGCAAGCAAAAAGTTGGTTTGAGTGTGTCTATTTCAACATCAGGAGCATCCAGAATAAGGTGGGTGAACTTGCAGCATGGGTTGTTACCGGGGACTTCAATGTTGTGGCTATTTCAGAGACATAGGTAAAGCAGGGACAGAATGGTAGTTGTAAATTCCGGGATTTAGATGTTTCAGTAAGAACAGAGAACATGGAAAAAGAGGGGGGTTGTGTGGCATTGTTAGTCAAGGTCAGAATTCCTTCTGCAGAAAGGACATTTGAGGACTTGTCTACTGAGGTAGTATGGGTTGAGGCTAGAAACAGGAAAAGAAAGGTCACCCTGTTGGGAACTTCCTCTAGGTCTCTGAATAGTTCCAGAGATGGAGAGAAAGGAAAACAAAGATAATTCTGGATAGGAGCAAGAGTGACAGGGTAGTTGTTATGGGGGACTTCAACTTCCCGAATATTGACTGGAATTACTATAGTTCAAGTACTTCAGAGGGGTCAGTTTTTGTCCAATGTGCGCAGGAGGGTTTTCTGACAGTACGTAGACAGGCCAACAAGGGCCAAGGCCACATTGGATTTGATACTGAGTAATGAACCCAGCTAGGTGTTAGATTTGGAGGTAGGTGAGCACTTTGTGATAGTGACCACAATTCAGTTATGCTTACTTTAGCAATGGAAAGGGATAGGTATACACACCGGAGAGTAAGAGCTACAACTAGGGTAAAGGCAATTATGATGAGATTAGACAAGATTTAGGATGCTTAAGATGGGGAAGGCAACTGCAGGGGATGAGCACAATAGAAATGTGGAGCTTATTCAAAGAATACCTACTGTGTGTCCTTGATAAGTATGTACCTGTCAGACAGGGAGGAAGTTGTCGAGACAGGGAGCCGAGGAAGGAGGCAGTTTATGTTAGGATGAGATGTGATGGGTCAGTTAGGGTGATTGAGAGTTACAGGATAGCCAGGAAAGACCTAAAGAGAGCCAAAATGAGCAAGGATGGGATACAAGTTGTTGTTGACGGATAGGATCAGGGAAAACCCTAAAGCTTTCTATTTGTATATATGGGATAAAATAATGACTAGGGTAAGATTTGGGCCAATCAAGGATAGTAGTGGGAAGTTGTGTGTGGAGCCAGAGGAGATGGGGGAAGCGCTAAATGTATATTTTGTGTCAGTATCCACACTGGAAAAAGAACGTTGTCGTGGAGAATACTGAGAAACAGGCTACTAGACTCGATGAGATTGAGGTTCACAAGGAGGCGGTACTAGAAATTCTGGAAAGTGTGAAAATAGATAAATCTCCTAGGCCGGATGGAAATTATCCTAGGATTCTCTGGAAAGCCAGGGAGGAGATTGCTGAGCCTTTCGCTTTGATCTTTGTCATCGTTATCTACAGGAATAGTATCAGAAGACTGGGAGGATAGCAAATGTTGTCTCCTTGTTCAAGAATAAGACTAGCAAGAACCCTGGCAATTCTACAACAGTGAGCCTTACTTCAGTTGTGGGTCAAGTGTTGGAAAAATAATTTATATTCACCTTAATAGGAATAAGTTGATTACGGATAATCAGCATGGTTTTGTGAAGGGTAGGTCATGCCTCACTAACCATATCAAGTTGAGGTGACCAAACAGGTAGATAAAGATAAAGCCGTTGATATGGTGTATATGGATTTCAGTAAGGCATTTGATAAAATTCCCCATGGTAGACCACTGCAGAAAATATGGAGGCATGGGATTGAGGATAATTTTGCAGCTTGGATCAGAAATTGGCTAGCTGAAAGACAGAGGGTGGTGGTTAATGGGAAATGTTCATCCTGGAGTTCAGTTACTAGTGTGTACCACAAGGATCTGTTTTGGGGCCACTGCTGTGTGTCATTTTTATAAATGACCTGGATGAGGTCATAGAAAAATGGGTTAGTAAATTTGCACATGACACTAAGATTGGTACAGTCGTGGATAGTGACAAAGGATGTTGTAGGTTACAGAGGGACATAGATAAGCTGCAGAACTGGGCTGGGAGGTGGCAAACAGAGTTTAATGCAGAAGTGTGAGGTGATTCACTTTGGAAGGAGTAACAGGAATGGTAAGATTCTTATCATGTAGATGAGCAGAGCAATTTTGGTGTCATGTATATGGACCTCTCAAAGTTGCCACCCAGGTTGATAGGGCTGTTAATAAGGTATATGGTGTGTTAGCTTTTATTAGTAGATAGACAGACAGATCTGTCAGCTTGAAATCAATAGTGAGAAAACTAATGGAAGTCATACATGGAATTAAAAAAGACAAGTTAACACTAGTCAACATGGCTTCGCTCCACCTTGGTGGCTCCGTCTTCACTCCTGATAAAAGGGCTTTTGCCCGAAATGTTGATTTTCTACTCCTCGGATGCTGCCTGACCTGCAGTGCTTTTCCAGCACCACTATAATCTAGACTCTGATTTCCAGCATCTGCAGTCCTCACTTTTGCCTAGTCAACATGGCTTTATCAAGGGCTGGTCACGTTTGACAAATTTGACTGGAGTTCTTTGATGAGATGACAGGGGCATTTGGTACCTAGAGAATCCTGGAAAAGTCAGAACAAAACCTGAATTTCACATTGGTTTTGAAGTTTGTTTTTGGTCAGAAGGGCTCTGGTTACAAAGGTTACAGTAAGGAGATCTGATTGCTCTCTGGTTATTCTATTATTGAAAGTTGAGAGAATAGAATCTTCTTTATCAGAATTGAATGAATATTCCTCAGTCTACTGGAAACTGTTTGCATTGACAAGTGCCTAGAGAAACCAAGCTGGACTCGATCTGTGCACCTGTGATATTGCACATCATGGAGAGAGTGTGAATGAGCTATCTGGTTATGTAGAATCCAATAAAAATCGAAAGAAATGCGGGTGCTATAATCAGAAACAAAAACAAAATTTGCTTGAAAAGCTTTCCAGGACAGGCAGCATCTGTGGAGAAAAATCAGAACTCTGCTTAAATATATATTGGGCGGCACGGTGGCACAGTGGTTAGCACTACTGCCTCACAGCGCCAGAGACCCGGGTTCAATTCCACCCTCAGGCGACTGACCGTGTGGAGTTTGCACATTCTCCCCATGTCTGTGTGGGTTTCCTCTGGGTGCTCCGGTTTCCTCCCACAGTCCAAAGATGTGCAGGTCAGGGGAATTGGCCATGCTAAATTGCCCAAAGTGTTAGGTAAGAGGTAAATGTAGGGGTATGGGTGGGTTGCGCTTCGGCGGGTCGGTGTGGACTTGTTGGGCCGAAGGGCCTGTTTCCACACTAAGTAATCTAATCTAATCAAATCTAATAATTTTACTTTTGACTTATACTGTAACTGCCTGTCTGTCTGAGACAGTAGATTAAATCATAGACATTAAATTAGATTACCTTGTTGCTTAACTTTGCTCTGCTAAAATTATTAGAACATAGAACATAGAAAGATACAGCGCAGTACAGGCCCTTCGGCCCTCGATGTTGCGCCGACCGAATCCTACCTAACCTACACTAGCCCAATAACTTCCAAATGCCTATCCAATGCCCGCTTAAATGACCATAAAGAAGGAGAGTTCACCACTGCTACTGGCAGGGCATTCCATGAACTCTCAACCCGCTGTGTAAAGAATCTACCCCTAACATCTGTCCTATACCTACCACCCCTTAATTTAAAGCTGTGTCCCCTAGTAACACCTGACTCCATTAGCGGTAAAAGGTTCTCAGTGTCGACCCTATCTAAACCCCTAATCATCTTATACACCTCTATCAAATCTCCCCTAAACCTTCTCTTCTCCAATGAGAACAGCCCCAAGTGCCTCAGCCTTTCCTCATAAGATTTTCCTACCATTCCAGGCAACATCCAGGTAAACCTCCTCTGCACTCGTTCCAATGCCTCCACATCCTTCCTATAGTATGGCGACCAAAACTGCAAACAATACTCCAGATGAGGCCGCACCAGAGTCTTATACAGTTGCAACATGACCTCAGGACTCCGGAACTCAATTCCTCTACCAATAAAGCCCAGTACACCATATGCCTTCCTCACAGCACTATTTACCTGGGTGGCAACTTTCAGAGATCTGTGTACATGGACACCAAGATCCCTCTGCTCATCCACACTACTAAGTAGCCTACCATTAGCCCAGTAATCCATCTTCTTGTTACTCCTACCAAAGTGAATGACTTCACACTTAGCTACATTGAATTCCATTTGCCACATTTCTGCCCAGCTCTGCAACTTATCTATATCCCGCTGTAACCTACCACTTCCTTCCTCACTATCCACAACTCCACCGACTTTTGTGTCATCCGCAAACTTGCTTACCCAGCTTTCAAGCCCTTCCTCTAGATCATTTATAAAGATAACAAAAAGCAATGGTCCCAAAACAGATCCTTGTGGTACACCGCTAGTAACTGCACTCCAAGATGAACATAGTCCATCAACTACTACCCTCTGTCTCCTTCCAGCCAGCCAATTCCTAATCCAAACCTCTAATGTATCCTCAATGCCATACCTCCGTAGTTTTAGCATTAGCCTACCATGGGGAACCTTATCGAACGCCTTACTAAAATCCATATACACAACATCTACTGCTTTACCCTCGTCCACTTCCTTAGTCACCTTCTCAAAGAACTCAATAAGGATTGTGAGGCACGACCTGCCCTTCACAAAACCATGCTGGCTATCCTTGATCACGTTATTCCTATCCAGATGTTCATAAATCTTATCCCTTACCATTCTCTCTAAGACTTTGCCCACCACTGAAGTCAGACTCACTGGCCTATAGTTACTAGGGCTATCCCTACTCCCTTTCTTGAACAAGGGGACCACATTCGCTATCCTCCAGTCCTCTGGTACTATTCCCGTTGACAATGACGACATAAAAATCCAGGCCAATGGCTCTGCTATCTCCTCCCTAGCTTCCCATAGGATCCTAGGGTAAATGCCATCAGGCCCAGGAGACTTATCTATTTTCATCCTCTCCAATATTCCCAGAACCTCTTCCCTGCATATTTCCAGGCCATCCATTCTAATCATTTGTGACTCCATATTCACATCAGCAACAGTATCCTGTTCCTGAGTGAATACTGATGAAAAGTATTGATTTAGTGTCTCTCCAATCTCCTCCGCCTCCACACACAACTTCCCACTACTATCCTTGACTGGACCGATACCTACCCTAGTCATCCTTTTATTCCTGACATACCTATAGAAAGCCTTTGGGTTTTCCCTAATCCTACCAGCTAAAGACTTTTCATGTCCCCTTCTCGCTTCTCTTAGCTCTCTCTTTAGATCCTTCCTGGCTACCTTATAACTCTCTATCGCCCCAACTGAACCTTCACGCCTCATCTTTACATATGCCGCCTTCTTCCCTTTCACAAGGGATTCCAATTCCTTACTAAACCACGGCTGCCTCACAAGGCCCTTTACACCATGCCTGACTGGTACATACTTATCGAGGACACGTAGTAGCTGCTGCTTGAACAATCCCCACATCTCATTAGTGTTCTTCTCTTGAAGCCTGTTTTTCCAATCCACACATCCTAAGTCATGCCTCACTGCATCATAATTTCCCTGCCCCCAGCTATAACTCTTGCCCTGCGGCGCACACTTATCCCTCTCCATCACTAAAGTAAAAGTCACCGAGTTGTGGTCACTGTCCCCGAAGTGCTCACCTACCTCCAAGTCTAACACCTGTCCTGGTTCATTACCTAGAACCAAATCCAGTATAGCCTCACCTCTTGTTGGCCTGTCTACATATTGTGTCAGGAAACCCTCCTGCACACATTGGACAAACACCGACCCATCTAATGAACTCGAGCTATAGCTCTCCCAGTCAATATCTGGGAAGTTAAAGTCCCCCAATAACAACCACCCTGCTACCTTCACTCTTTTCCTGAATCATCCTCGCAATATTATCCTCTACTTCTCTAGGACTATTAGGAGGCCTGTAGAAAACACCTAACAGGGTGACCTCACCTTTCCTATTTCTAACCTCAGCCCAAACTACCTCAGATGGCAAGTCCTCTTCCATCGTCCATTCCACTGCTGTAATACTATCTTTGACAAGTAATGCCACACCTCCCCCTTTTTTACCCCCATGTCTGATCCTACTAAAACATTTAAACCCTGGAACCTGCAACAGCCATTCTTGTCCCTGTTCTACCCACGTCTCTGTAATGGCTCTGTAATGTATTACTGATAAAAGTTTTAATTCTTTGTTTAAGCTATAAACTTGGTCTCTGGTGTCAGTTATTCAGAAAGTCTGGTTAGGAATTTCTGGGGCAATTTTAAAGGTCTTTGAGTGCTTTAATTTTACTGTGTTGTAAATGCAGGGAGAGGGAGGCTGATTTTATTTGGCTGGCTGTCTCCTCATTGTAACAATATTTAATAACTTTTGAGCACCAATAGGTCAAGAGCACTCTTATTTTTGCTCTTCCCTTCCTACTGTTTGATACTTTAGAGTTATTACGAAGGACACATTTAACTTGCCACTTTACCCCACACAGCATCTGGAGCAGACAGGATGGATGGAGTGGCCTTTCTCTGCTACACATGCTCTATGATGCTATATTCTACTGATTCAGAAATGTCAGATGGTGCTAGAAACTAGGTTCAACTGTAGTACTGGAATCTACTGACTGTCCTCGGCAATTTAGCTTGGTGTAATTTCTTTTGGAATTGATCACAAACTCTTGCATTTTCCATAATGCGCAAAGAAACATTGTTCTACTCAATTCACACATAGCATGATTTACACAAAACCTAATGATTGGAATCCTGTGATATACAGCTAATTTGACAAGGACTCACTAGAACTTTGAAGTCTGGAGACAAAGACTGGACCAAAATACATTACACCTCATACAATATCTTAGCAGTGCCTATCTCCAAAGTGACTCCAACACATTCAATCACCTTACCATGCATTTGTAATGTGCAGCAACCTTTTTAGCATTTGACGTGTGGAGTTTTCCTCTGGTTTCATTTTCTTCATCTCCAGCATGACAAAACCCACACTTTGGCCCTGCAATTGTGGGACTACTGCAGTGAGGAGACCGTTCTCTCTACAAAGGAAAACACATTCAAAGCAAGAACAAAGAGAATTAAAAAGATAATGCAATTTAAGGTTTCAAATGACTTAACAACCATGAATTTATCAATGTGTTTAATTATCTTCCCTGTGTCTGCAAGGGCAGGGAGTGGGGCAGAAGATGAGAGGTAGGATGGTGGGAGGAGGTACAAGAGAGCAAGAGACACGATTGTGCTGAGCAGAGAACAAAGGAAAGTGTGAAGATAAATTAGGTTTATCTCAGCCTTTGAACAGGTAATTAAGCTCAGTAATGAGAAGACTGAAACAGTCCTGCCTCATCTGCACTCAGTGCAGAGTGTAAAGTCAGTGCTTGATAAAGGAGGGAGCTTGGTAAGAAGGCGCTCTTTTTCTACCTTTTCCAACTTCCAGTAATTGACTCTTGTTTTGTACAGGTGAAGAAGCCAGTAAAAGGTTGTTATTTAAGTTATTCTAACTGCAATAAACAGTTTCTAAAGTTATGGTATGACAAGTCAATTCAGCCAAGTGGAATGTACAATGGGGAATGTTGTGGATGGGCCATGGAGCTCTGGGTATTGGAATTCTACTAACAGACAGAATCATTGTTGTGCACCCAGGAGGTTGAATACTGCATAGATAGTACATTCAAGAGGTGGTCACATCTTAGGTTGAGAGTGTACAAGCACAGAAGTATTGTCAACCTCCATTCTTTCTAAGACACTAGTACAGGCATAGCAGCAGTCCCAGAGTCCATCTTTTGTGCAAATTAGTTTTTCATTTTGGTTACTAGTGAAGATGGCAGTACAGGCATAGCCAAGTTTGAGACACCAAGGGCAATGCAGCTGCCCAGAAGATAAAGAAGAGTGGAAAAGCAACATTGAGACAGGATTCCACAGTCAGGGGATCAGATGGACATTTCTGCTTCGTTCAACATGTTGCCTCTGAGGCCAAGGTAAAGGATAATAATGGAAGAGCTACAAGTATGAAAAGGGGCAAGTTTCTGAAAGATTTTGCGGGGGTTAGGACAGTAATAAACAGAAACTCAAAACTACTTCCAGCACCACGTGCTATTGAGAATAGAATATGAAGTTTGATCGATTGGACATATGTCTGGAGAATGATATCAAAGGAACAGGAATCAGATTTCTGAAGCATCAGAACTAGTTTTGGGTCAGGTGGAATCTGCTTCAAGCTGGACCTGTTACACCTTACAAGACTGTAGACAATACAGAGAGGATTTACAAGAACAGATTCAGAGTTGAATTCTGCAGGTAGATTGAACGTGCCGAGACTGCTTTTTTCGGAGGAAAGGCAGCCTAGGGAAGATTTTTCTTTTAATTCATCCATGAGATGTGGGCATCACTGGCTGCGCCAACACTTATTACAATCCCTAATTCTCCTAGAGAAGCCAAGGGCCAGTTGCTTCCTTGAAACGCTGTAATTTATTCATTCTTTTTAAAAGCACAATGCTATGAGGAAGGAATTTCAAAGATTTGCCCAGATGACACTGGAGGTACGGCAACACATTTTAAAGTCAGGATGGTGATTGACTTGGAAGAGATTTTGAAGGTGATGGTGTTTCCATGTATCTGCTATCCTTGCCCTTCTATATGGAAATGAACATGGTTTTGAAAGGTGCTGACTTGGATTTGGGAGCATTTCCACATTTTACCAATGGTACCTAATTTGGAGGAGTCACAACCAGTATCAACTGCAACAGGACATAAGGGAGCAGAATAAACAGACAAGTGGCAGAATTCTTCTGAACAGAATTGTTTTCTACACAAAATTGACTGTAGCAGTTCAAGACAACAGCTTACCATTAATTCTCAAGGGCAACTAGGGATGGACATTACCTTACATTCCATGAATGAAAACAAAGCAGAGAAGTACAAAATGATCAATTTTGGCATTAGGGGCAGGGCAAGACATATGGACAGAATGGCCCAGTTCTGAAGCGTACGTGGAGTCAGAAATCTTAGGGGGCGGGTGGGTGGGTGGGGGAGGAGAAGAGAAGAGGTTTACGTCACATTGTAAACGTTTGCTATAAATTCTGTGTCTTACAATCTTGTTCTCCACAACCACCTGTGGAAGGAGCAGCGCTCAGAAAGCCAGTGCTTCCAAAAAAACCTGTTGGGACTATAACCTGGTATTGTGTGATTTTTAACTCAAGAAATTCCACCACCAGCTTTCCACCAAAAAGTGTAGGTTCTTAACTCAATTCAGAGGAGATTTATAAGAATAGACCCAACAATGATAACCTTCAGTGATTTGGACAGAATGGAGAAGCTGGAATTGTTCTCCCTGGAGCAAGAGATTGAAGTGAGATGTGAGGTGCACAAGATTGAGTTTTAGACAAGACAAAGAAAAATTGTGCACATAAGCTGAGTGTACAGGAGTAGGGACTCAGAATTGAGGATTGGGCAAGAGATATAGGGGATGAAGAGGTGGAACCTTGTTTACACAGCAAGGATTCTGAAAATTGAGACAACGGATGACCTGAAAGGAAACTGGACAATTTTCGATAATTGTAAGGAAGAGAAAATAGGGAGGGAAAAACAAAACAATGTTTCCGTTATTAATGCATTACTCACATAGGAACTGCAACTGGTTTCATCTTTCCCTTGAGAGGATGTGGACATAGCATCATCCGACTCATCTTTCGAGTTTGGAGCTCTCCGTTTTTCTCTGTGCGCTCTCTGAGCGCCTTTTCGAGGACCTGGGGAACACTCACTCAGGTTTCCTTGGAGCCCATCTGTCAGCAGCACCACCAGAAAACTGTAATTAGCTCAGCCACTAATGGTGCGAATTAGCAGCTATTCATTCTCCCAGGCTGATCTTTATCCATTCCTCCGTCTGCTCAACCGTTTTCCCCTGCTTGCTCTCTCTGGGCTCCATCTCCACCTATCATTTCCTCCTCCTCCTCTACCCACCGACCCTACCCCTTCTTTAAGGGATATATCAACCTTTTCCTAGCTACAAATCAGTTCTGAAGAATGGTCCGTGGACCAGCAATGTTAATTCTGCTTTCTTTCCACAGATGCTGCCAGATCTGCTGAGTTTTTCCAGCAAATTCTGATTTTTAGATTAGATTAGATTACTTATAGTATGGAAACAGGCATGATTAGTCCTGCTTTTTAAAAAATAATTAAGTCTTTAAACTTTTAAAATGTATGAAAATTTCAACAAACACCATGGCTTATTCGATATACGTGTAGCCTTATCCTTTTACATCAGTCTGTTCCATGCTAGTGATGTTACTTATATGCTCCATAACAAAAACTGATGAATTTTTCAATTCAGCTAACTCCATATTTTCCACAACATGAGAATGCTGCAAAAACTCAGCTGCCTTCAGCATTTTGCGTTTGTTTTGGATTTCCAGCACCCACCGTCTTTGCTTTGCTGATGCCCTTATTTTGCATTACTAATTCTCCAGACTCACTTTCTATTGGACCAGTGCTCACTTTGTTGACTTTTTAAAAAAAAAATTTCATTAAATCCCTACACAATGCAGAAAGTAGTCATTTTGGCCCATCAAGGTTGCACTGAGCCTCCAAAAGAGCAGCCCACCAAACCCCTGTAATCCCACATTTACTCTGGCTAACTCAACTATCCCACATACCCCTGGACACTAACGGACAATTTACCACTGACCAATTCCTTCACCTACACATCTTTGGACTGTGGGAGGAAACCAGAGCACCCAGTGAAAACCCACACAGACACAAGGAGAACGTGCAAACTCCATAGACAGTCACTCAAGGCTGGAATTCGACCTGAGTCCCTGGCACTGAGGCAGCAGTGGTAACCATTGAACCACATACCGCTCTAGATTTTATAAAACCTAATATTGTTATGACACAGAGGGACAGCCAAATCAACTCAGTCTTCCTAACTTTGTATTTGCAGCACTAAATGTAAAGCCTTCAAAGACTGTCAAATTTGACCCCAATGTTTCCTAACCAGATTTTTTGAATAACTACAAACTGAATAATCAATTGTAGCCACCAGTTTTGTAGCTTAAATAACAGACTTAGCAATACACTAACTTCATTAGAACAAAATTAAACAATCTATTTGATGTCTATGATTTCAACCCAATAAACCTTGTTTTCAGCCCCCATTCACAAATAAAAGAGGAATAGAGTTAAGGGATAGAAGAAAATAAAACTGTCCAGATTATTTAAGCAGTTTGGAAAATGTGTTGCAACACAGCATTTGATTATTGTTTTATTGATTTTCTGAAGACTATCAAGGCGAACTTTTCAGCTCACAGCAGAAGTCATTGACACTTACAACTTAGTTTCTATTCTAAGCTTCCAACAGCTGATAATCAGACGTTGGTAGGAAGCTTTCAAACCTTCATGCTGCAAGATCAACACCCAAATCTGTCCAAAATACCATTTCAGATTCTCAGCTCCTCCCTCTGTTTAACCATAATGTCATTTTCAGGACTTGCTAGTACCAGTCCCCAAGTACACTGGACTCAGCACCAACCTCTATAGGATAATGCTGGTCATAGCCTCCAGTCCAAGAAATAACCCTGTCTCCTACCATCAAGCCAACTGTACATAAGCCTTTTTTTTGGGACAAAGCTCTCTTTCTTTTTTGTCATCGAAGGGTCCCAAATCTTGTCATCCTTATCCTTCACTTTCATAGGAACATACTGGCCCTGACTCTCATCATCTGGTTTTAAAAAAAGATTCCCACAGGTCAGATGTGGATTTATCCTCAAACAGTTCCCCTCCATTCTACATTCCCCATGTTCCTGCTGAAGACCATGGTAGTGAGTCTTCCCCAAATTTAATTATTTCAACCAAGAAATTATTCTTGTCCTTAACTTAATGTGCCTTAAAACTTTCAGAATTCTAGTTAGTGTTTTGAAGGTGTTCACCCACTGAACCTTCAATCACCTGGTGGGCTCATTCCCCAATTCCAGGTCTAGTTTGGCCATTTCCTCATTTTATTATTTACATATTGCTATTCTGGACAAACCCAACAAACTCCCCCTCATCAAAGCCCCTAGCACTAAGTGAGTCCCACTCAATATAGTCATGGTTTGGAGATGCCGGTATTGGACTGGGCCGTACAAAGTTAAAAATCACAACACCAGGTTTAGTCCAAAAGGTTTAACTAAAGCACCAGCTTTTGGAGCGCTGCCTGACAACCACCTGATGAAGGAGCAGCGCTCCGAAAGCTAGTGCTACCAATTAAACCTGTTGGACTATAACCTGGTGTTGTGAGATTTTTAACCCAAGTCAATATAGAGGAAGTTAAAAATCACCCATCACAACAACCCTGTTGCTTTCACAGTTTTCCATATTGTCCACATTTCAGTTCCACTGGCTGTTGGGAGGCCTGCAGTACAAATCCTTCAAAGTGACTGTACCCTTCTTATTGGTGCCCCTCTAATTTAGGTGCAACCTGCCCTTCCAATCCTTCTTGTACAGGTCCCCCTTACCCTAAAAGACATCCAAATATCCAAAGTTCTCCCTTCCTACACAAGCTCTTTAACCACATGTTTAACTGTACTATCTTTCTATTCCTAGCCTCACTGGCATGTGGCACAAAGTAATCCCAAGATTACAACCCTAGAGGTCTCGTTTTTTAACTTCAACCCAACTCCCTTCACAGGACGTCATCTCCCTATGTCATTAGCACCAACATGGAAATCAACCTTTGACTGTTCACCCTTTAGAAGATCCTGTGCCTATTCAAATCTCGACCCTGGGCCTAGGAGGCAACACACCATTCAGGAATCTAGCACATGGCCACAGAAACACCAATCTGTGTCCCTAGCGATGGAATCCCCCAGTTCTCCTGCTTGCCTACACTTGAATTCTACCTGCTGCGCAGCGGTGCCAGCGTGGTGCCATCAACCCGGTGCTGCTTTCCCTTGAGGGGCCATTCTTCCCCAAAGAATATTAAAAGTGGCATTCCTGTTTAAGGGGGAAATGGCCACTGGGGACTGCTGTGCTCATTTATCTTCATGTTGGTGACCCCACTCTTTTGTCTGTATAGCCCTTACTGGAGGCACGATCTGGTCGCTAAACATACTATCCACAACATTCTCAGCCTCATGGATTCTCCACAGTGAGTCCATCTGCAGCTCCAGGTGCTCCATGTGGCAAATCAGGAGCTGCAGCAAAACTCACTTCCTGCGTACATTGTCACCATGGAGATTCCCCACAGAAGGAGCACTGCATGAGAGCAAGTTCTCCTACCACTGCGAACCTTGTCAACTACAAACAATCCAGGATCTAATTACACTACCTAATCTACAAGTCATTAAAGTCCGGTCTTTCACTCCTGCTCTCTATTCCTAGTAGACCACAATAACAAAAAGTACTTCATTTGTCTCCAGGCAATACTCATTCATCACCTGCCCTTTCCCTATATCCATACATACCATTTCTACCCAAGAAATTCCACAACTGCTGAATAACTCAACTGGCTCCACCATACACCCAAACTACTCAGTTTTTTTTTCCCTCACATCATCCCTTGCTTCGTTTTCAAATCAATTTAAATCTATGCCCTCTTGCTTAATTATTTTGTGAGCAGTAGCAGCTTCTCCCTCCCTACTTTGTCCAGTCTGCTCATGGCATTTGAACACTTTTATTAAATCTCAGTCTGTGGATTCCAAGAACAGTCCCAACTTCTATAATCTATCCTGAGCTGCACTTTCATCAGATTTGCTTTAAGCCAATTTGCTTACCTTTCAGGTAATAATTCAAAATTCTGATTCTTAATTTGGTGCCTACTTCCTCCTAATATCTAAGCACATTCATACTGCCTATGCTACTGGTACTTTTGTGGACCTACATGGAATTTATTTAAGTTGGAGCAATTAATTCATCCATCTTGTTACGAATGGTGCATATATTCAGAGAAAAAAACCTTTCTTTCTGTTCATCATTTGTCCTATATTTAATCTGGTTACCGGTGCACTGTTCATACACTCTCAGTGTCACACTGCTTGACATGACCAGATCATTATCCTGTAAATCTTACTTTGTTCTTTTTCTTTGACTTTCCAAACATCCTTTGCATGAACTCCCACCTGTGGCCCACATTTAAAGTGCTTTTCTACAGACCTGGACATTCAATTGTCCTGAACACTGAAAGTTTTATGAACTATTAAGTTATTTAAACTTTTGTGCTTCCATCTGTCAAGTACCCTTGTTCAAATATCCTCCAAACAAAATAACCCAAAACTCCATACTACTGTAGCCAATAGTTAGGCAAAGGTGCATTCAGCAGAAAGTGCTGCACCTTCAGATTTGACCCTTTCAGTAAAGGAATTTCACTCATTCGAGGTGGTGTACTAATGTTACTAATAATTGAAAGCCACTATAGCCATTCTTGTCATGTAAAAAAGATGGCCCTTTTGGGATAAGTAGTGCCAGATTAACAACATCTGCACATGTCAACAACACAGTCCTGCCTAATCAGACAGGCGACAATAACAAATTAGATTACTGATTAGATTACTTAGATTATATTACTTAGAGCGGAAACAGGCCCTTCGGCCCAACAAGTCCACACCGACCCTCCGAAGAGCAACCCCCAGACCCATTTCCTTACATTTACCCCTTCACCTAACACTACAGGCAATTTAGCATGGCCACACCATCTAACCTGCACATCTTTGGACTGTGGGAGGAAACCGAAGCACTCGGAGGAAACCCATGCAGACATGGGGAGAATGTGCAAACTCCACACAGATAGTTGTCCGAGGTGGGAATTGAACCCGGGTCTCAGGCACTGTGAGGCACTGTGCCATTGTGCCACAAAGCCACACACCAAAATGTGACAAAAATGAAAAGAAAATTATTTAACAGTTGACAAATGCAATGAATTATACCGATTTTCTGTATATTAGTTACCTTCATTGGAATCCTCAGCACCTTCTTTGTGTTTCTGACAGAGGATCCTGTCAAGAAAAGGATTTTAAAAAATACAGATCAACATTTCAACTCATTGAATCATTAAACAATGGCTCCATGAACAAATCTGAAAGAACAAGCAATGTGCTGTACATACAGATATATGCCCTGTGATGCATCTTCCTTGATCTGGGCTTTATCAAGCTTTGCACAATAATAATGATATGTTCTACGACAAGTTTTCACATCACATCCAATAGTTGCTCCTGGGCGGTGACAGCAAGAGCAGCTCTGCAGAAGGAAAGACACTTATAAACTTTCAACTAGTCATTCAATTGAAAATAACAATGAATTTGATTGGATTACCAAATGGCCAATGGTTTCCCTTTTGTACTGCTATCCAAAATGAGGGAGACTTTCATCAGGCTTCTTCAATCAACTCAAAATAACATTTAATTATAAAACAAAATGCTGAAACAAAAACAAGGTGGTGGTGGTCATTTGGTCCTTCAAGTTTGCTCTATCATTCAATAGGACCAGCGCTGAAGCTTTAACTCTAAAACTCTTTCTTGAATGGATGTGAGTTTGCTCACTGAGCTGGAAGGTTTGGTTTCAGACGTTTCGTCACCATACTAGGTAACATAATTGGTGAAGCGCTGGTGTTATGTCCCGCTTCCTATTCATGTGTTTAGGCTTCTGGGAGTGTTTGGTGATGTCATTTCCTATTCTTTTTCTCAAAGGATGAGAAATGGGATCCAAATCAATGTGTTTGTTAATACAATTCCGGTTGGAATGCCATGCTTCTAGGAATTCATATGCGCGTCTGTTTGGCTTGTCCTAGGATGGACATGTTGTCCCAGTCAAAGTGGAGTCCTTCCTCATCCGTACGTAAAGATAGTGATAGAGGATCATGCCTTTTTCTGGCTAATTGATGTTCATGTATCCTGCTGGCTAGTTTTCTGCCAATTTGTCCAATGTACTATTTGTTACAGTGCTTACAAGGAACTTTGTAAAAGACATTCATTTTGGATGAAATTTCATGCCAGAAAACGACTCACTAACACGATGAACCATGAATGGACAGACACAGTATACCGAGCCATAGGCATTAGACAGCAGCAAACACAAAAGGAAACAAACTAGACCTGCAGAAAAAATAGACAAACTCACAAAGAAACACAGACAACACAGAAGCCGGGATAAAAATAAACTTATCAGGCTGACCTCTAACAGATACTGAAAAAAAGGGAGGCATGGTACATTGGTGAGACCAAGCAGAGGCTACAACAACAGATGAATGGACACCGCACAACAAATCAACAGACAGGAATGTTCTCTCCCAGTCAGAGAGCACTTCAGCGGTCCAGGACATTCGTCCTCGGACCTTCGGGTGACCATTCTCCAAGGTGGACATCGGGACAGGCAACACCACAAAGTGGCCAAACAGAGGCTAATAGCCAAGTTCAGTACCCATGGGGATGGCCTCAACCAGGACCTTGAGATACACATACACACAGAAAGACTGACATTCTTACAAACACAAACACACACGCTCTCTCTCATATGTGCGTGCGCACGCACACACATCCTCTCAGACTAATAGCCCTTTACACTCATGCGCACACACACATACGTACCCACCCCACACCTTCTTTGCACCCTCTCCAAAGCCTCTATTTTCTTACAGTAGGATGACCAGAACTAGACAAAATACTCCAAATGTGGTCTCACCAGGGACTTGTAGAGCTGCAGCAAAACCTCGCAGCTCTTAAACTCGATGCCCCTGTTAAATAAAAGACAAAATACCATATGCTTTCTTAACAATCATATCCACTTGGGTGCAACATTGAGGGATCTATGCACTTGAACACCAAGATCCCTCTGTTCCTCCATACTGCCAAGAATCCTGTCTTTAATCCTATATTCAGCATTCGAGTTCGACCTTCCAAAATGCATCACTTCGCATTTATCCAGGTTGAACTCCATCTGCCATTTCTCAGCCCAAATCTGCATCCTGTCTATGTCACACTGCAGCCTGCAATAGCCCTCGTACTATCAACAGCACCTCCAACCTTTGTGTCATCGACAAATTTACTAAAACGTTGTGGAATTTACATAAGTACTGAAACCAACATGCCCATTCCAAAAGATGACAGACTTAAACAATCAGGTCTTTTTCAATACACTACTTCAGTAACATCACACCGTAAACTTTTGCCATAAATTCTGTGCACTACGATTTTATACACCACTACCACCTAACGAAGGAGCAGTGCTCTGAAAACTAGTGCTTCCAAATAAACTTGTTTGGACTATTAACCTCTCATTGTGATTTTTTTTTAAAAATGTGTACACCCAATCCAACACCAGCACCTCCAAATCATGACTGAAAAAAAAATCTTAGAGGACTAAACTACAACTTCAGAGACATGAACAAAAAGGATTTCTTAGCAGCATTAAAAGCAACACTGAAAGATAACAAACTCAGAGGAAACCCAGCAAGCCATCAGACAGACAGTTGCATCAACATTAAGCAGGAAAAAAGGAGGAAACACACAAGAAAGGAAAGCACGAAAAAGGACTCAAAGACAAAAATATGGTAATCCTAACTGCAGACAAAGGACGCTTGACAGTCATTTTAAACAAATCAGATGACTATTAGAAAGCAAATGCACTGCTTGTAGATACCGACACTTACCAACAGGTGGTGATAGAATCAAGCCACAGCCTTACTCACAAAACAGAAATCTAGATAAGTGAACAAAACAGACTTCCAAAAAAAAAATGAAACCGGACAGGTCCAACACACCACACTTTTAAGGACTACCCAATAAATCCACAAACCAGGAGCTGCCAAGAGATCCATAGTCTCTACCTGGAACATCAATGTACAGGCTAACCAAGGAACTCCACAAAAGCCTAAAACACAGAGGATTCATGCCAGTTTATTTGCTACACAAGAAATCCTGAACACCACAGACACTAAGATAGAAGAGGATGAAATAATGCTCTCCTTTGATCTAAAATATGTTCACACCCATCAACATTAACTTTGCTAAAGAAACAATGACTACACTATCAGAAGAACCAAAGATACAAACACCAGACAGCACCAACTTCATCAGCAAAGACAACATTATGAAATGAGTAGACCTATGCCTTCACTTTCAACAACAAGACCCACAACCAAATCATTCATTCCTGAAGAAGGGCTCATGCCCGAAATGTCGATTCTCCTGCTCCTTGGATGCTGCCTGACCTGCTGCGCTTTTCCAGCAACACATTTTCAGCCACAACCAAATCAACAGAACACCCATGGGATCACCGATATCAGGGATCCTAGCAGAAGCAGCAATGCAGAAACTTGAACAAACAGCTCTCCCAACCATCCAATCCAAACTTTGGGTCTGCAATGTGGATGAAATCTTTGTCATCATTAAACGAAACAAATTAGAGAAAACCTTCAGGACCATTAATAATATCCTTGCTGGCATAAAATTCACAAAAAAAATCAAATTGCCATTCCTAGATGTCACAGTAGAGTGAACAGTCAGTGGGGAACTTCAAACCAGCGCCTACAGGAAAACCCCACATACAGACAAATACTGAACCACAGAAGCAGTCATCCCACTAGAACATTATTTTAATGAGCCACCACACATTGCAGCACAGAGGAATGGCAAACAGAAGAAAAATCACCCACACAGCATTTTCATGAGTGGGTACCCAACAAACAGAGTATGCCAGTTTCTCAGCACCAAACCCAAACACAGACAAAATGCACCCAAAACCCTAGCTACTTTACCTTACAGCAAAGCCATCTCTGAAATGACTGGCAGATTACTCAGACCCTATGGCATCATGATAGCCCACAAACCCACCAACACCCTAAAACAGCAGCTAATGAACTTGAAAGACCCTACACAGACAACAAGCAAAACTAATGTCATTTACAAAATACCTTGCAAGGACTATAACAAACACTACATTGGACAAACAGGCAGAAAACTAGCCACCAGGATACACAATCAACAACTAGCCACAAAAAGACATAACCTACTATCACGAGTACCCTTACATTCGGACGAGGAAGGATGCCACTTTGACTGGGACAACACATTCATCGTAGGATAAGCCAAACAGAGAGACACATGAGAATTCCTAGAAGCATGGCATTCCAACTGGAACTAACAGCAAATATTGATTTGGACCCCATTTACCATCCTCAGAGAAAAAGAACCGGAAATGACATCACCAAACACGCAAGGAAACTTAAACATAAATAGAAAGCGGTACATAACACCAGCGCTTCACCAATTATGTTCCCATGCATGGTGATGAAACATCTGAAACTAAACTTTCCAGCTCAGCGAGCAAACTCACATCCAGAACTTCAATCGAGCTACAAATCTTTTCAAAACTTGCTAACCCCCTTTTGAATAGATCAGTGACTTGGCCTTCACTGCCTTCCGTGGTGGAGGATTCCATACATTCGTTAGACTGAGCGAAGATTCACCAATCAGGAGGAACATCCTTTTTGCAATCATTCTGCCCAATCTTGTACTATGTCCTCTGATTAAAGGACAGCCTATAGAAACAAACTTGGAGCAGGTTCGGGCAATTCCACCCTTCAAACCTGGTCCATATTCAACTTGAGGATTGCTGATTTATATCTCAATGCCATATTGCTTCTTTCTATTCATACTCTTGATGCCTCAATCTTTTTTTGAATAAATAGAATGATCTAGCTCCATCTTTCTATTGCAGGAAGTTTCTTCATCTCAATCTTAAATGACAGCCTGCATTCTGAAATGATGCTCCTGGTTCTGGACTCCGTAACCATATGTTCTCTTATCACATCTTTTACATGGGAGGCGGGGGGGGGGGGGGGGGGGAGTGGTCAGCCATATGAATAGGAAGGGTTTAGAGGGATATGGACCAAGTGCCGGCAAACGGGACTAGATTAAGTTAGGATATCTGGCCCTGAAAGTGCTGGGTATTTGGTTCGGAGGGGTTGGGGCGTGCGCCAAGTCTTTGGGGGGGGGGGGGCAGTGTATCAAAAAAGTGAGGCAGAAACTGGGCAGTTGGAAGCTATGGTCACTCTCCAGTGCAGGTAAAAACCTGGTCATCAGGTGTGAGGCACTGTCAGTGTTGTTATATGTGGCACAGGTCTGGCCTATTCCCAGAACCTGTGCCGTCGCAGTCACCCAAGCCATCTTCCATTTTGTATGGAGATCAAAGATGACCAGGGTCCAAAGCGAGTTATGTACAAAGCTCTAGGCAACGGGGGGGGAAAAAAACACACCCAATGCCACGCTCACCCTGATGGCCACCTCTGTGTAGCTGCATCAAGCTGTGCATGGATCCCCGGTACGCAAACACAAAGTGTCACGACGTACTGAGGTAGTGTCACAACGTACTGAGGTACTGACGTACTGTCCCCGGTATTGTGAAGGATGGGCCTGGCCTTGCTGCTGCGGAATGCTCAAAGTAGTTGGACCGTTCCATATCACCTGTCCTTTGTAGAGAAATTTATGAAGAAAAACACCTTTGACCACAAGTCCATCAGAAAGTGGTCAGCACGTAGTGTCCTTGAGGCCCTTCGGGAAAAGGAGAGGGCGGATCCTATCGAGCAGTTCCCTGGGCAGACTGTCAAAGTCATGTGGCAGAATGCCGCATCGCCAGAACTTTCCAACAAGCCCCAAGACATGGCTTGGCTGGTGGTGAGAAGGGCTCTGCCTGCGAGAGCCTTTATGCAGGCTTGCACTCTCGGCCGCACCGCACACTGCTCTCAAAGCGGCAGGGGGGAGGGACGAGACTCGCACACCTTCTTGAATGTGCCTATGTAAAGGAAGTCTGGAGAGGAATGCAGTGGCGTTTGTCGAGGTTCGTCCTGAGCAGCTCCGTGATGCGGGACTCCGTGCTCCATGGTCTGTTCCCTGGGACGCACACCGAGACGAACATTAACTGTGCCTGGCAGATCATCAACTTGGTTAAAGACGCTCTTTGGTCTGTCCGAAATCTGTTGATCTTCCAGCTGAAGAAGCTGACCCTGACTGAGTGTTGCGGACTGGCATATTCCAAGTTCCAGGACTATGTGTTGAGGGATGCGTTGAAGCTTAGGGCAGCTTCCGTCAAGGCGCAGTGGGGAAGGACCACCATGTAACATCTGCCTGCCAAAGAACAGGGGACCCCACACAGTAAGTGGGCTCCACTGGCGCCTCAGCTAAATATATGCATTGTAAACGTACAGACCTGTATATGTGAATGATTACTTGATCTCTGTATGCAAAGAAATGGAATGTTTATGCATGTATGGCATGACCAATTGTACAGATCAAATTATTTTTATGATGAAAGTATATTTTTGAAATAAAAAAATCTGGTCAGCATGGACGAGTTGGACTGAAGGGTCTGCTGTACATCTCTATGACTCTATGATTAGAACAGGGACTGTCGGGAGGATGAGCAAACTGACCATAGCATGATTTTTAAAAAATGAATTCACAAGATGAGGGAATCGCTGCCTCGGCCAGTATTTTTTGATCATCCTTAATCATCCAGAGGGCAGTTGAGTTAACCACATTGCTGTAGGCTGTGGAGGCCAACCCAGGTAAAGATGGCAGTTTGCGAACCAGATGGTATTCTTTTCTATGCCTCTCAGTTTTGAGTACCTCAGTCAGATTGCCCCCATCTGACCTCTTCTGCTCCAAGGAAAATAAATGTGGCGTGAGAAAAGCACAGCAGGTCAGGCAGCATCGGAGGAGGGGAGTCAACCTTTCAGGAATTCTGATGAAACATCAACTTTCCTGCTCCTCAGATGCTGCCTGACCTGCTGTGCTTTTCCAGCGGCACACTTCTGGACTCTGATCTCCAGCATCTACAGTCCTCACTTTTTCCAAGGAAAATAAACCCACCCCATCCAGTCTCTCCTCATAACTAAAAGTTTTCATTCCAGGTAACGTCCTGGTGCATCTCCTCAGCAACCTCCCCAGTGCAATCACATCCTTCTGATAGTGTGGCAACCAGAACTGCACACAGTATTCCATCTGTGGCCAAACTAATGGTTTATGAAGTTGTAACAAGACTTTCTTGATCCTACGTTCTGTGCCCTAGCTAATGAAAGCAAGCATCCTGTGTGCCTTCATCATCATCCTGTCTATCAATGCTGACACATTCAAGGATCTGCGTACTTTTACATCAAGGTTGCTTTGCACAATAATCCCTAGGGAATAACATCCATTGCTTAATTGACCTCCCAAAAATGGATCAGCATGCACCTATAGAGATTACATTCCATCTGCCCTTGTTCTGCCCAATTTATCATCCAATCATTATCAAGCTATAGCTGGAGACCATCCTCCTCACTATCAACAACCCAATTTTTGTGTCATCAGCAAACGTACTAATTGTACCTCCGACATTCACATCCAAGTCGTCAATGTACATAAACAGCAAGGATCCCGTCACAGGCTTCCAATCACAAAAACAACCCTCCACCTTCACCTTGTGCTTCCTATATGCAAGCCAATTTTGGATTCAGTTTGCCAACTTGCCTTGGATCCTGGTGACTCTTACCTTTGGACCAGCCTTCCATGTGAGACCTTGTCCAAGGCCTTACTGAAATACATGTAAGCCACATCAATTGCATTACCCTCATCAGTATATTTAGTCAACTTTTCAAAAAATGTTACTTAGTCAGACAGAATCTCAGTCTTACAAATTTATGTTAACTCGTGTTGTACATCTCTACGACTCTATCCCTGATTAATCCTCACTTTCCATGTGTTGGTTAATCCAGTTGTTCAGAATTTTCATGGAGATCCCTCCTCATCCTTCCCAACTCAGAGTACAGATCCACAGTCCTCAACTGTTCCTCATTTGACAAGCTCTGCATCGGGATCATTCTTGTAAACTTCCTCTCGACCATCTCCAATGCCAGCACATTCTTCCTTAGATATGAGGCCCAAAACTGCTCAATATTACAAGTGCAGTATCACCAGTGCCTTACACAGCCACAGTTGTAAATCCTGACACCTGTATTCTAGCCCCTCAAAATGAATGCCATCATCACATTTGCCTTCCTAACTGCTGACTGAATCTCCAAGGTAACCTCAAGAGAATAATGAGCCAGGACTTTGAAGTCCCTGTGAGCTTCAGATGTCAGAAGGAGAAAGTGAGGACTGCAGATGCTGGATGTCAGAGTCAAAAAGTGTGACATTGGAAAAGCATAGACGGTCAGACAGCATCCGAGGAGCAGGTGAGTCAACATTTCAAGCAAAAGCTCTTCATCAAGAATGGGGGGGGGGGGGGGGGGGTTCTAACAGATTTGTCAAGCATGACCTCCTTTTGATGAAGCCGTACTGACTGCATCCTAACTTACCACGTACGTCCAAGAACTCCGCAATTTCGTCCTTAATAATGGACTCTTAAATCTTACCAACAACCGAACTCAGGCTAACCAGCCTATAGTTTCCTGTTTTTGGCTTCCCTCACTTCTTAACAGAGATGTTAAATTAGCCATTTTCAACTCTTCTGGAACCCTCCCTGGCTCTAGTCTAATGATTCCTGAACGATCACTATCAATACTGCACAGTCTCTTCACCAATCTTGTTCAAAACCTTGGGATTAGCTCATCTGTCTGGAGTACGTATCCATCTTCAGACCTTTCAGCCTCTCCAGCACCATACCTTAGCGACAGTCACTACACTCACCTCTCCTGACTCGCTACGTTTTGGTATGATGTCATCCACTATGAAAACATGCAAAGTATTTATTCAATTCGTCCGCCATTTTTTTGTGGCCAATTACTCCTTCTCCATCCTTACTTTCAGCAGAACAATGCCCACTTTTGCCCCCCTTTTACCTTTTTAGAAAATTAAAAATACTTTTGCCATAGTTTATATTACTAGCTAGCTTAGCCTCAATCTCATCTTCACCCCCCTTACTGTTTTGTTAAGTTATCCTCTACTGGTTTTTAAAGGCTTTTAAAGGTGGTGTGGTGGTGGTGGTGGTGGTGGTGGGGGGGGGGGTTGGGGGAAGAGTTTTGTGTGGGGTGATGAAGTAAGGATAGATGAACACAGGTGGAAAGTACGAATGGTTACTCATTAGGAGGAATGAATCCAGTTGATAGCTGGAAGGGTCAGTCAGAGGAATGGAAGGGGAGGGGGAGGGGTTGGAAAGGGTGTCAGGGATGGGAAGGGAGGTTATTTGAAATCTCAGAACTCAGTGTTGAGTACTCTGGATTGTAGGCTGCTGAGGCAGAAGATGAGGTGTTGTTCCTCCAATTTGTGGGCTGATTCACTGTGGCAATGGAGGAGGTTGAGGATGGTATGGGCATTGACTGGGAGGTCAGGTCGCCCCGTGAGCCCAGCTGAGATGCTCAGTGAAACACTTCCTGAGTTTACATTTGGTCTCCCCAATGTAGAGAAGATCATAATGGGAGCACTCTTCATAGTAAACTAGGTTGGAGGAGAGGTAGGTGAACCTCTATCTCACCTGGAAGGACTAGTTGGGCCCCTGGATGGAGGTGAGGGAGGTGGCATGCTGGCAGGTTTTGCGTATTTTCCAGGTGCAGAGGAAGCTACCAGGGTTTGGGAGGATTGTTGGGGAGAGTAGCGCAAACCAAGGATCGGCAAAGGGAACAGTCCTTGCGGAAGGCATAGAAGGGTGGGGAGGGGAGCATATTCTTGGAGCTGGCAGAAGTATTTAGGATGATATTTTGGATGCGGAGACTGGTATGGTGGCAGGTGAGGACTGGGGGGGTCTCTGTCTTTGTTGCATTTGGAGGGGTGGGGGGGGGGGAAACAGTTTAGAGCAGTATTCTCTAGTAGGTCTATCACAAGCTGCTCCAATATAAAAATTTTGGAATTTCCACAAATTCCCTTTCTTTAGATCTGCTACCAACCTGATTTGCCATCCACTTGCATTATGATGTCTCACATGTTTATTGTAATAGTTCCTTTTTGCATGACTTTTCCATCTCTGATTTATTTTCAGCCCCACATCCTGACTACTGCTAGGAGACGGAGACCTGCACATAACAGACATCAGGGTCTTATTTACCTTTATGATTCTTCAAAGTTACTCAAAGATTCTATACCTTCCAATCGTATATTGCCTCCTGGTATTGATTTAATTTCTAAGAAGCAACCCTGCCCTGACTGTCCATTGGCCTGTCCTTTTGACAGGAAACATTGTTGAATATTTAATTCCTAGCCCCGAACCCCTTGTTCTTGGGTGATGCCCACAACATTTGTCAGGTGAAGGAACAGCACTCCGAAAGCTTGATTTTTCAAATTAACCTGTTGGACAATTACCTATCGCCATGTGACTTCCAACTTTGTCCACTCCAGTCCATTACCAACATCTCCACATCATGACTCCTGTGGCTTAGCTATGACCTAACTAACATCATATACAGCTCCACTATAACTTTCTTGCTTTTGTTTCAAAGCTTCATCAAGGATTAATAAAGGAAAGTATCCCTTATGCCTTCTTTACACATCACAAACTGTCCTGTTCCCTATGAAGATCTGTGGATATGCACGAAGTCCCTCTGATCCTCCGTACTTTCTAGGATCCTTTCTAGATTTCCAATCCTCCCAAAATGATCCACCTCATTTATCACCTTTAAATTCCTTTGTCTACTGTTCTGCTCACCTGATCAACCAGTCTGTATTATCCTGTAATCAAAGGCTTTCTTCCTTGTTATTTTTGTGTCATCTGCAAACATTGATAAAACCTCCTACTTTCAGGTCTTAGATCATTAAGGCACGCAACAGCAAAGGTCACAGCACCAAACCCTACAGCACATCACTGGACACAGGCTCCAGCTACAAAACAACCCTCAACCAGCACCCTCTTGCCACTAAATGTCAAAGAGCAATTATGAATACTACATACCAGCTTGTTTCCCCTTTTTATTTCCTTCTTGATATCTTCAAGCAAGAAGCCACCAAGAGTCTCATTCTCAGAATGAGAGGTCACTAGAGCAGATGAAAATAACTAGAAATAGGAAGAAAACAAAATAGTATATCAGCTTCTTGCAGGACAAATTTCACAGATCCTTTATGAGATCAACAGATTGTACATGGCTACACATTACACAACTTTCAAATTTTACATGGGGCGTGGGTGGGGGGGAAGAAAAGAGGAGAATTACAAGTTTATTTAACATTTGGACAACAGTGGTTCCGGAGAGTGGGAAAACAAAATTTTCCAATCTAAGTAACACCCAGAAATCACTCATTTCAAAGTGATGGTTATCGATGAGTCCATGGGCACAGCCACATTTTGTTTTCTACCCGACGAATGGGCAAATGCAATGTGCAGTGGGGTAAGATAACTCCAATCAGGGATTGATGCAACCGATTCCTAGTGAATTTGTGAAAGAATAAGATGAAATCCTGGCCAAACACCATCAGCATCTGCCTATCTAGATTCATTCACTCATTAATGCTCACTGAGCACAGTAGCACTGATTCACCAGTACCAACTTAAATATAGGATTTAATAACTTCAAGTGAATACAGCAGAGGAATCTGATGTTAGAAATATCCTTGTCAACCTGACTATTAGCTTCGGACTCCAAGTGATTGCTGCCTCTTCACTTACCATACATTTGTGATGTGCTGCCATCTTCTGGCTTTGGGCTACTAACAACTGGCCACAATGCTCCTCTTTATTGAGTTTACAGAAAGCACATTTTGGTTGTCTCGAACCCCTTCTCTTCCCCTTAGAATCAGTCGCCATCACTCAAGCTGGCCTCCAACTGGAATTTTTAAATAGCATAAAACAAATACTGTGAATTATTGGAACGGCTAAGCAAAATTAATCGACATATTTATAGTTTAAACACCATATGCAGCACCTTGGTGTTACCAATTTAGAAAAAAGCTCAAAACTAACAAGAGAAAAAGACTTCACGCTTACAATCACTAATAATTAGGCTCATTCCATCAACACTCTGGGGGCTACCAGTGACCAGAGGCTGAACTGGAATAGCCATGTAAATACTGTAGTTACAAACAAAGGTCAGAAGCTAGGCAAGTATCTCACCTCCTCACTCACCAAAGCCTGTCCACCATCTACAAGGCAGATCCAACAAAACAAGAAAATTGACACCATCTTGGTTGGTATCATAAACATGCACTCCCTTCACCACTGTCAATTAACAGCAGTGCATACCATCTACAAGATGAACTGCAGAAATTCATCAAGGTTCCTTACACTGCAACTTCTAAATTTTTGGGGGTGGCACAGTGGATAGCACTGCTGCCTCACAGCACCAGGGACCCAGGTTCAATTCCAGCTTTGGGCGACTGTCTGTGTGGAGTTTGCACATTCGCCCGGTCTGTATGGGTTTCCTCCTACGGTCCAAAGATGTGCAGGGTTAGGTGAATTGGCCATGCTAAATTGTCCACAGTGTCCAGGGATGGAAAAGTTAGACGCACAAGTCAGGGGAAATGTGGGGTAATGTGTCTGGGTGGGATATTCTTCAGAGGGGCAGTGTGGACTTGTTGGGCTGAAGAGCCTGTTTCCACGCTGTAGAAATTCTAATTCTAATTCTAAACTCATTACCACAACCATCTTGACAGACAAGGTCAGCAGATTCACAGGGTTGCAATCACCTCCAAGTTCCTCACCAAGCACCTCACCACCCAAATTTGGAAATATATTGCTATTCTTCTGCTGCTTGGTCAAAACCCTGGAAATTTCATTTAGGGGGAGCAGAACATGTTACATTAAAATTTGCTGCTAGCAGGGCAGATGTTAAGATGTTTTCACTAGGAGGGGAGACTTGAACAAGGGGATATATTTACAGAATAAGGAGGAACTGAGACAAGGGGAATTTCTTCTAAGATGATTATGAATGTCTGAAGTTCTCTAGATCACTAAAGATTTCTGAAATGTAGAAGAGTTGCAGACTGTAAGGAGCTGACAAAAAAAAGTTGAGGCTCTGGGTAAATGTGCCTATAGAATGGCATGGCAGGCTTGACAGGCTGAATGATCTTCTTCTATAGCTTGACATTCTTTGTAACATCATTGTGGATTAAGCTATGCCAAATGGATAGTTCAACAACAAATCTTCAGGGCAACAAGGGCTCGGACAATAAATGCTCACATTCCATAAATGAGTACAAAAATATTCCCATCCTTTTAAATATCTAAATGCCAAGCAAAGATCTATTTGGAAATTGCCAGTTACCTTTTAAAAGTTTGTTATATTTTTGATGTACCTAGTCCATTATAGTCATCATTATGCTTTGTCACTAGGGTCTTGTTCATAAGAAACCACAAATATTTAAATTAGATATCCGTTCAGATGTTAAAGCTACAGAAAATGAAAATATTTGTGTACGCACCTGCAATCAATGCTACAAATATCGAATCCAGATATACCACTGAGCTAGTTTAATGAGGGAAACTGTTAAGCACTAATCTCAGGGCATGGTGTGACTTAAGAACAGAATCAGTCCGCACTGCAAATGGAATGCCCTTTCAAAGTCACATCTTACATCTGCTGTCAGGCATGTGGGATTGCTCACTTTCTCAAAGAGTAACAGTATACTATACTATGGTCACACATTCCCAAAAGTTCTTTTACAAGATTAATTAGCCCCAGTTGGTTAAGTAATATTAGATCTAAAATAGCCCATTCACTATCTGACTTTCTAGAGCAGCATATTAAGGAACCATCCCTAACACACTCAAAAAAACCTATCTTCAACATTAGAGCGTATTAAATTTACCCAGACTATATGCAGTTTGAAGTCACCATAACTGTTGCCCATGCTACATGCTTCTCTCTTCTCCTAATTAAACGTCATGCCCAACACTACCAGCATTGTTCGGTGGCCTATAAACAACTCCTACCAATGTCTGCTAGCTTTGCTGTTTCTTAGCTCCACACAAAAAGATTCCATGTATTGATCTTCCAATTGAAAACTCATCCTTCTCCAGTACAAATTCCATCCTTTATTAATCAGCACACCACCTCACAGAACATAGAACAGTATAGCACAGAAACTGGTCCTTCTGCCCACCATGCCTGTGTCAAACAGGATGCTATTCTAAACTAATCTCATTTGCCTATTTAAGTGTCTAAATGCCTCCTAAACGTTTTGGCTGCATCTGTTTCTACCACCTCCCTGCCTTTACTTTGTTGTTGTACTTCTTAAAAGTCAATTATCTTCACATTTCAATTCTCAGTCTTGGGTCTTTCTGCAACCATGTCTCTTTAATAACAAACTCGGTAAATCCAGCTTTTTGGGTCTTTAGATCATCAATCTAGTTGCAAACAGGTAGATTGCCCTTAAGTTGGTATTCATAATATTCAGTATTCTTGCTTAGTTAATACTTCCCTTCCTTATAACTTCACTTGCTCCTTTTCCACGTCCTGTTAACAGCTTTACTTCCCTTCAATTTAAGCTACCCATCTTCAGGTCCCCATTCCCTTGGCAATTTGGGTTAAACCCTCCTGAACAGCACTAGCAAATCATCAAGCAAGAACGAGTCCTAGTTCCATGAAGATACAGCAGAGCAGGTTGTTTGTCGGGACTGTGGCACATGGGAGTTGTGGAAAGCGAGACTGTCCAAACGTTACAATGTAATATCAAATCTCTCTGGTTTACAGCTGAGGTGAAAGGTGGAGACACTCTAACATGAGGATGACAATTAGTGCCTGGACAGTTTGATCCAAACGTCAGAGATAAATATGCAGAACACATCTCGTCGGAGGATCGGAGGGAGAAGCTGAACAGGCTGGGGCGGAAGCCGAGGGGTGACCTTAGAGGGTTACAAAATTATGAGGGGCGTGGATAGGGTAAATACACAAAGTCTTTGCCCTGAGGTCAGGGAATCCAGAACTAGGGGGCATAGGTTTAGAGTGAGAGGAGAAATGATATAAAAGTGACCTAAGGGGCAAACTTTTCAAGCAGAGCGTGATACGCGTGTGGAATGAGCAGTCAGAGGAAGTGGCGGAGGCTGGTACAATTGCAACATTTAAAAAAGCATTTGGATGGGTATGTGAATATGAAGGATTTGGAGGGATATGGGCCAGGTGCTGGCAAGTGGGACTAGATTGGGTTGGGATATCTGGTCGGTGTGTACTGGTTGGACCGAAAGGTCTGTTTCCGTGCTGTACATCTCTATGACTCTAATACCACATAGCTGAGTAACCCAGTTCAGAAAAAAAAAGGCTTATTGTCCTTCAGGACAAGCAAGGACAAAGACCATGAGAAGGCCATGGCATGCTGAAGGAAGAGCTCGCCTGAGAAAGGGGGAAGGAGTATTAACTCGTTATTATTAAAGATACAACATTTACAGGGGAAGATGGCATCCTTTGTAAACAGACTTGAGAATCCCATATCAAATGCTGCTCATTAGATGAATATCTCAAATCAGTTGGAAAGGTTGTTAGAGATACAGGGGAGCATTCAGTAATTGCAAATCATGGTGGGGCCAAAATATGAAGAGTAGGCAAGGGGTACTTTTTAAAAGAGTATCAAGAACTAAAATCTGAACTAATGAACATGACTTACTAACTTGAAATAGCTCAAGTTTTGTTGGTTCCAAAGAAAACATTTAGTTCTTCTTTCCTAAATTGAATGAAGATGAGCATTAACATTGTAACATTTATAAATGTTCTACATTTTCTGGTATAAGGTTCTCTAGGCCCAACTTATATTTCTTTAATTTTCCGAATTACTAATGGGTGTTGCTGGCTGGACTAGCATTTATTACACATCCTTAGCTGCCCTTAAGATGCTTGTGAATTAACTACTTGAATCTACTTGATGTAGACCCACAATATCATTCGGGAGAGAATTCCAGGTTTTTGACAACAATACTGAAGGAAAGGCGATATATTTCCTAATCAGGATGGTGTATGGTCAAAGCAGCAATTGCAAGCTGTGCATCTACAGACACATGTAGACCAGACCAGAACAGGAAAAGGCAGCAAATTTCCTTCCCCAAGAGACATTAGCGAACTGTGCAGGTTAGGGTGGATTGGTCAGGGGTAAATATAAGGTAGTAGGGGAATAGATCTGGGTGGGTTATTCTTCGGAGGGTCAGTGTGGACTTGTTGGGCTGAAGGGTCTGTTTCCATACTGGAGGGATTCCACGATTGATGTTTAAAGCCTGTTTGGTTTAATAACAATCAACAATCTACCTCAGATGGCTTGGCGCAGGGACATTGTCGTCTTTCTGCACGAGTTACAGAAAACTAGTATTTTGGCATTAATTGTTAAAGGAAGAGAGCATAAAAGTAGAGAAGTGCTGCTGCAACTGTCTAAGGCATTGATGAGACTGCACCTGGGATATTTTGGTGCTCTCACTCAATGACGTAGTTGCATTGGAGACAGCTCAGCAGAGGTTCACTACACTGATCCCAAGAGCATGTGTTATGAAGACATTGAACAGCTTCGGCCTATACCTTCTAGAGTTGAGAAAAATGAGAGAGATCTAGTGAATATATATCAGATGCTAAAGTGGAGTGATAAAGTAAACGTAGTATGGATGTTTTCCTTTTTGAGGTCAGTTTTAGGATAAGGGATAGCAGAGTTAAAAGAGATAGGAGGAGAAATTACATCTCAAAGAGTCATGAATCTTCAGAATTCAATACCCCAGAGTGTAAAGAATGTTGAAACACGGAATAAATTTGAGGACATAGATATATTTCATTTTGGGTTGAAGGGTTATGGAGAGCAGGCAGGAAAGTGGAGTTGACATTGCAAGGAGATCAGCCATGACTATATTAAATGGTGAAGCAAGCTTGAGGATCTGAACATCCTACTCCTTCCCTTAGTTCCTATGTTATGTTGCATGGTCTCCATTAAGCTAGCTTTTTTAAAAAATTCCAGATTTTGTTTTAAAATCTGAAACCAAATTTTACCATGCTGGGATTTGAGCCCCCATCCCTAGCCTGGGGTTCTTGATTACTAGTTCAGCAACATTACCAATACACTAAACCACCACCAAGACCATAATAGAGAGGCATAACATATCCGCCAACGCTTCACTAGAGACTCTACAGATTTTATCTAATATGGTGACGAAACATCTGAAAACAAATCTTCAAGCTTCAGCGAGCTAACTCATATACTCGTGAAAAGAAATGTTTGGAAGGATATGGGGCCAAGCACAGGCAGGCGCGACTAGTTTAATTTAGGATTACATTCATTATGAGAGCTGAAAACGTATTGCTGGAAAAGCGCAGCAGGTCAGGCAGCATCCAAGGAACAGGAGATTTGGCGTTTCAGGCATTAGCCCTTCTTCAGGAATGAGGAAAGTGTGTCCAGCAGGCTAAGATAAAAGGTAGGGAGGAGGGACTTGGGGGAGGGGCGTCGGAGATGCGATAGGTAGAAGGTGGTCAAGGTGAGGGTGATAGGCCGGAGTGGGGTGGGGGCGGAGAGGTCAGGAAGAAGATTGCAGGTTAGGAAGGCGGGGTGCTGAGTTCAAGGGATTTGACTGAGACAAGGGTGGGGCGAGGGGAAAGTGAGGAAACTGGAGAAATCGGAGTACATTCAGTATAGACTGGTTAGTTTGAAGAGTCTGTTTCCATGCTGTATGACTCTATGATGTGGCATTGTTGGCGTTGAACTGGGATTGGCAAAGTCACAAGTGTGGTGCTGGAAAAGCACAGCAGGTCAGACAGCATCCGAGGAGCAGGAGAATAGATATTTCAGGCAAGGCCCGAAATGTCTATTCTCCTGTTCCTCAGATGCTGCCTGACCTGCTGTGCTTTTCCAACGCCCCACTATCAACTCTGATTTCCAGCATCTGCAGTCCTTACTTTGTCAACTAGGAGAAAGTCATAACAGGTTTATTTGAAATCACAAGCTTTTGAAGCATTGTTCCTTTGTCCTGATTTCAAATAAACCTGTTGGACTATAATCTGATGTAATGTGATATATGACTCCAAGACACTATTCCAAAGGAAGACAGGCTACTTTGTGTCTTCACCAATCTTCATCCTCAACTAAACATTAAAAAACAGACTCTCTAATCATGGAAATACAGGATTTAGGAGTAACAGCCACCGAGGCCTGCTCTGTCATTCTCTAAGATCGTGGCTGATCTGACTACGGCATCAACTCCACTTTCCTATTTGCTCATCATAACCATATTGCTAATATTTTTCGATGTGATAAACATTTTTATGGGCCAAGTGCTGGAAAATGGGATTCGAATAGTTAGCTATTTGTTTTGAATGGTGTATACTTGATGGGCTGAAGGGACTTTTTCTCTACTGTACACATCCATGACTGGGTTCAAAATGGCTGCCACACATCCTACATGACAAAAGGTATTACACTTCAAGTAGATAATTGCCTACAAAGCACTTTGATATAATCTGCCGTTGAGAATAGCATGATATAGATGCAAGAATTTTCCTGACGTATTCAATTTTCTAATATTTGGCATTCAGGCCAACACACATTGCTGCAGTCTCAATGCTAGTCCAAATTAACAGGATCGCATTGATGGGTATGCCTGCATCTGATAGGAAACAATTACATCAAGTAGGATTTTACATTTATGTACTGCCTAACATCAAACAGCTTAAAACACTTCACAAAATAAATTTATGTTTTATTTTGGAGACAATAACATATAAACAAATTTAGCTATGTGCAATATTTACCATTTAAAATTCAAAGTCTTTTTCGTAGAATTGCTCATCACATCTCTTGTTGAAACAGAAGTATCAAAATGTGCTATAAAAGCAGAAGTTTACATATACAGGGATTGAAACAGTGGAATGTGTGTGGGTGGCAGATGGCAACAAACCTTCAGCACAACCTTAAAGTCTTATTCTTGTGCTGAAATATTCTACTGCTGTACAAGCGCAGAAATGCTTAGAAATCATGAGTGCCACTCAAATGGTTGACTATTAAATGAGACACCAATTTAATTTAATATTTAAGTACAGAGTTTACTTATTTCAGTCTGAAAGATGTACCCACAATGAAACAACGAATATGCACAGTAAAATGTATTATTTTCAAATAGTTGTGAAACAAATTGCAATATTTAATTAGAATT
This sequence comes from Hemiscyllium ocellatum, assembly GCF_020745735.1. NCBI lineage: Eukaryota > Metazoa > Chordata > Chondrichthyes > Orectolobiformes > Hemiscylliidae > Hemiscyllium > Hemiscyllium ocellatum. The sequence continues at coordinate 399,242 of NC_083411.1, read as the reverse complement.
CCATATAGGTTGACAATCTGCCTGCATGCTTTAAAAATGTAACTTTTTTCAGGAAGGACATCGGAGATATTTTATCATGACACAACAAACATGGTTATTTCCCACATGCAGCAGTAGACAGAAACAAACAACTAAACTCTAAAGGGCCTACACCATTATCAGTAATCACTTTCCACAGCATTCCATAAAATTGGAGAATGATACAAGCAGGGGTTTCCTTACAGCCAATGTTCTTTAGCAGGGCAACCCTATTAATCTGACTTTCCTCTCCATTATATAATTGTGAAATTTTCTGAAACTATTTAGCCAATTCCCTTTTGAATGCTTTTGCTGAACCCACTTCCACCATCTTCCCAGGTGATGCATTCCAAATCACAACTCTCACTGCATATTTCCTTGGTTGTGTGATGCAAGGTGTGTGCATTACATACCTTGTATGTGAGTTTAAATTTTTGAATTTAAATTACGTTGTGTATCCGAGGAGCCTAGTGATTAACTTGTAAGTATTTCTGTTGCCATGCTGATTTCTTTTAAAACAACAGTGAAAGAGAAGACTTCCTCGAGTGCAATGGGTTTTGTTTACAATGGGAGAATTTGACGAGCGAACAAGGCAGACAGTTGTGCATTTAGCTCCAATTTAGAAAGAATAAGAACAAAGAATAAAAAAAATTTACAGCCCAGGAACAAGCCCTTCGGCCCTCCAAGCCCGAGCCGATCCAAATGTACTGTCTAAACCTGTCAGTCAATTCCTAAGCATCTGTACGCCTCTGCTCCCCACCTACTCATGCATCTGTCCAGATGCACCTTAAATGAATCCACCTTGCCTGCCTCTACCACCTCTGCTGGCAAACACGTTTCAAACGCCCACCACCCTCTGTGTGAAGTACTTGCCGTGTGCATCCCCCATAAACTTTCCAACTCTCACCCTGAAAGCATGACTGCCCATCACCCTAGAAAAAAGCTCGTCTCTACCCTTCATGATTTTGTAAACCCTCAATTTCCTTTTTTCTAGTGAAAATAAGCCTAACCTAGGAGGTAAAAACAATGACTGCAGATGCTGGAAACCAGATTCTGGATTAGTGGTGCTTGAAGAGCACAGCAATTCAGGCATGATCCAAAGTGCAGCGAAATCGACGTTTCGGGCAAAACCCCTGCTTTTGCCTGAAACGTCAATTTTGTTGCACTTCAATGCTGCCTGAGAACTGCTGTGCTCTTCAAGCACCACTAATCCAGAATAAGCCTAACCTACTCAACCCCTCTTCATAGCTAGCACTATCCATACCAGGCAACATCCTCGTAAACCTTCTCTGCACCATCTCCAAAACGTTCACATCCTTTTGGTAATGTGGCAACCAGAACTGTACACAGTATTCTAAAGGCAGCTAATGTCTTGTACAATTTTAACATGACTTGCCAGCTCTTATACTCAATACCCCGTCCAATGAAGGCAAGCATACTTTATGCCTTCTTGACCACTCTATCCACCTGCACAGCAACCTTCAGGGTACAATGGACCTACACTCCCAGATCTCTCTGCCCATCAACTTTTCTCAAGGCTCTTCCATTCATTGTAGAATTTGCCCTAGAATTAGTCTTGCCTAAATGCATCACCTCACATTTGTCTGGATTGAAAACCATCTGCCACTTTTCCACCCAACTCTCCTGTCTATCTATATCCTCCTGTATTCTCAGACAGTCTCTTATGCTTTCTGCTACTCCACCAATCTTTATGTCATCTGCAAACTTGCTGATCATACCAACAGTGCCCTCTTCCAGATCATTTGTGTATATTACAAACAGTGGCCCCAAACTGACTCCTGTGGAACACCACTGGTCATCTTTCTCCATTTCGAGAAACTCCCTTCAACTACTACTCTGTTTCTTGTTGCTCAACCAGTTCTTTATCCACCTAGCTAGAACACCCTGCACACCATGTGACTTCACTTTCTCCATTAGTGTACAATGGGGAACCTCATCAAACGTTTTACTGAAGTCCATGTATACGACATCAACAGCCTTTCCTTCATCTATCAACTTGGGTCACTTCCTTGAAGAACTCTATTAAGTTGGTAAGGCACAATCTCCCCCGCACAAAAACATTTTACCTATCACTGATAGGATCTATTTATATTTGGAAAGGAATGAGCTTATTTCTCAGTATACTCTCCAGCAACTTCCCTATCACCGACGTCAGGGTCACTGGTCTGTAGTTACCCGGAATATCCCTACTACCCTTCTTGTACAGGGGAAACATGAGCAAACTTCCAGTCCTCCGACATCTCACCTGTATTTAAGGATGCCACAAAGCTATGTCAGAGCCCCAGCTATTTCCTCTCTCTCCTCCCTCAGCAACTTGGGATAGATCCAATCCAGTCCTGGGGATTTGTCCACCTTAATAACTTCTAACATACCCAACACATTTTTCCTACTTATGCCAACGTGATCCAGACTAATCAAACTTCATCTTAAATCTCAAGATTCATTATGTTCCTCTCTTCAGTGAACACTGATGCAGAGTAATCATTCAGAATCTCACTCATTCTCTCAGGTTTGGCACACAGACTTCCCTAATTATCTTTTAGTGGACCAATCCTTTCTTTAGTTACCCACTTGCTTCTGATACAAGAATTAAATGCTTTGGGATTTTCCTTAATTCTGCTTGCTAAAGCTATTTTATGACCCCTTTTAGCCCGCTTGATTCCTTGTTCAAGACTTGCCCTACTCTTCCGATATTCTTCCAGGGCCTGTTCTGTTCTTATCTGCCTAGTCATTATGTACACTTCCCTTTTCCTCTTGACTAGTCGTACAATTTCTCCTGTCATCCACGGTTCACGAGCCTTGCCCTTCCTATCCTTTGCCTTCAAATGAGGCAGATGCAGTTTAATGTGGCTAAATGTATGGTTATCCACATTGGTGGCAAGAACAGGAAGGCAGATTACTACCTAAATGGAATCAATTTAGGTAAAGGGGCAGTACAGAGAGATCTGGGTGTTCTTGTACACCAGTCAATGAAGGTAAGCATGCAGGTACAGCAGGTAGTGAAGTAGGCTAATAGCATGCTGGCCTTCATAACAAGAGCGATTAAGTTTAGAAGCAAAGAGGTTCTTCTGCAGCTGTACAGGGCCCTGGTGAGACCACACCTGGAGTATTGTGTGCAGTTCTGGTCTCCAAATTTGAGGAAAGACATTCTGGCTATTGAGGGAGTGCAGTGTAGGTTCACGAGGTCAATTCCTGGAATGGTAGGACTACCTTACGCTGAAAGACTGGAGCGACTGGGCTTGTATACCCTTGAGTTTAGAAGACAGAGAGGGGATCTGATTGAGACATATAAGATTATTAAAGGATTGGACACTCTGGAGGCAGGAAACATATTTCCGCTGACAGGTGAGTGCTGAACCAGAGGACACAGCTTAAAAATACGGGGTAGACCATTTAGGACAGAAATGAGGAGAAACTTCTTGACCCAGAGAGTGGTGGCTGTGTGGAATGCTCTGCCCCAGAGGGCAGTGGAGGCCCAGTCTCTGGATTCATTTAAGCAAGAGTTGGATATAGCTCTCAAGGATAGTGGAATTAAGGGTTATGGAGATAAGGCAGGAACAGGATACTAATTAAGGATGATCAGCCATGATCATATTGAATGGTGGTGCAGGCTCGAAGGGCAGATCGGCCTACTCCTGCACCGCCGTTAACCTATCTTTGAAAGCCTCCCACATCTCAAATGGGGACTTCCCTTCAAATAGCGGTATCCAATTCACATTTCCAAACTTCTGCCTAATTTTGATATAATTGGCCTTAGCCCAGTTTAGCACTCTTCCCTTAGGACCACTCTCTTCTTTAACCATGAGTATATAAAACTTACAGAATTGTGGTCACTGTTCCCAAAGAAATCCCCCACCGCAACTTCTACCACTTGTCCTGGCTCACTCTCTAGTACCAGGTCCAACATGGCCCCTACCCTCGTGGGACTATTGACATACTGCTCTAGAAAACTGTCAGAGATGTACAGCTTGGAATCAGACCCTTCGGTCCAACCCATCCATGCCGATCAGATATCCCAACCCAATCTAGTCCCACTTGCCAGCACCCGGCCCATATCCCTCCAAACCCTTCCCATTCATATACACATCCAAATGCCTCTTAAATGTTGCAACTGTACCAGCCTCCACCACTTCCTCTGGCAGCTCATTCCATACACATACCACCCTCTGCGTGAAAAAGTTACCCCTTCGGTCTCTTTTATAACTTCCCCCCTCACCGTAAACCTATGTCCTCTCGTTCTGAACTTCCCCATCCCAACGAAAAGACTTTGCCTATTTATCCTATCCATTCCCCTCAATTTTGTAAACCTCTAAGGTCACCCTTCAGCCTCCGACGCTCTAGCGAAAACAGCCCCAGCCTGTTCAGCTTCTCCCCATAGCTCAATTCCTCCAACCCTGGCAACATCCTTGTAAATCTTCTCTGAACCCTTTCAAGTTTCACAATATCTTTCCGATTGGAAGGAGACCAGAATTGCACGTACAAATTCTATTCCATCCAGACCTCTGACGCTAAGTGTATCCCAGTCAATGTTGGGAAAACTAAAATCTCCCATCACCACTACCCTATTGCCTCTACATCTATTCATAATCTGTTTACCTATTTGTTCAGAATGAATTTTTTCTTTGATTGGGGGCAAACATCCATGCCTTAGAAAAAAGTTTTTTTTCAAAAGCTTCAATTTTGGCAATTCTGCATGGTTCTTGGTTGAAGCTAGATGTGCTCAAGAGAAGTTGGTTAAACCCTTGAAAAGTTATATGAAGCTGAGAAAGTTTAAGCTTAACTTATGAAGGCTCCAGAAAGAGGCGGTCAGATTCTCAAAACAATATATCAAAGCTACAGTTAAAATAAAAATCACAACACCAGGTTATAGTCCTACAGGTTTAATTGGAAGCACTAGCTTTCGGAGCGCTGCTCCTTCATCAGGTGGTTGTGGACTACACAATTGTAAAGCACAGAATTTATAGCAAAACTTTACAGTGTGATGAAACTGAAATTATACATTGAAATATACTAGACCAGATAAGATGCTGAAGGTCTGGCCTGACACCAATAGTTAGTTAACCTGAGAATGTAACTTTTAAAAAGAGTTTTGTGATTTACATATGAAGTGAAACTATCATGGTCATTCTAACACAAGAGACTTAATAAACAATCAAGGTATTTTTCAGCGTATAATTTCAGTTACATCGCACCGGCAACTTTTGCTATAAATTCAATCACCTGATGGAGTAGCACTCCGAAAGCTAGTGCTACCAATTAAACCTATTGGACTATAACCTGGTGTTGTGTGATTTTTAACACTTAAAATAAGCCCAATAGGAGTGATGAAGGAGATAATTCTCTGGAGAGAGCACTGTAATGGAGTGGTTTTGGGATTACTGGGTTATGTTTGCACAATGTATCAAAATCTTTAAACACATTATAGGTAAATAGCATGCTTTGTTCTATCCCATTTTCGTTTTTTGTGTAATAGACTACTGTATTGTTAAAACAAAATCTGCAAAATTGAACGCTTATGCTTCAATGAAAGACCACTTGCATCCACCATGTGTTTGCCCATTCTCAACTTATCTAAATTACCCGACTTCTGGTTGTAAGGGACCGACAGTTGTCTTTACTAATCTTCATACCTTCACATATGTATAGAGGTTTTTATGGTCAATTTTTATGTTCATTGCAAGTTTGCTGTCTGACTTTTCCTCATCTTAATGAACCTCTTGTTCATTTGTTGAATTCCATTAAGATCAGGGAAGGTGGTAAAAGAGGGGGGAGGTGTGGCATTGTTAGTTAAGGACAGGATTACGGTGGCAGAAAGGATGTCTGATGAGGGCTCATCCACTGAGGTAGTAAGGGTTGAGGTTAGAAACAGCAAAGGAGAGGTCACCCTGTTGGGAATGTTCTATAGGCCTTCGAAAAACTCCAGAGATGTAGAGGAAAGGATTGCAAAGATGATTCTGGTACAAGTGAAAGTAACAGGGTAGTTGTTATGGGGAACTTTAACTTTCCAAATATTGACTGGAAAAGCTATAGTTAGAATACTTTAGATAGGTCAGTTTTTGTCCAATGTGTGCAGGAGGGTTTCCTGACACAGTATGTAGAAAGGCAAACAAGAGGTGAAACCACATTGGATTTGCTACTGGATAATGAACCTGGCCAGGTGTTAGATGTGGAGGTAGGTGAGCACGTTGGTGATAGTGACCACAATTCGGTTATGTTTACTACAGGGCAAGAATTATAGCTGGAGGAAAGGCAATTATGATGTGATTAAGCAAGATATAGGATGGGGAAGGAAATTGTAGGGGATGGGCACAATTGAAATGTTGAGCTTATTCAAGGAACAGCTACTGCATGTCCTTCATAAGTATGTATCTGTCAGGCAGGCAGCAAGTGTTCAAGTGAGGGAATGGTGGTTTTCTGAAGAAGTTGAATCTCTTGTCAAGAGGAAGAAGGAGGCTTATGTTAAGATGAGGTGTGAAGGCTCAGCTAGGGTGCTTCAGAGACACAAGTTAGCTCTCATTTTAGGTTCTTCCTGACTAAGAAGAACTAGAGGGGACATGAGAAGTCTTTGGCAGGTAGGCTCAAGGAATACCCTAAAGCTTTCCCTCGGTATGTCAGGAATAAAAGAATGATGAGTGTAAGATTAGAGCCAGTCAAGGACAGTAGTGGGAAGTTGTGTGTGGAGCCAAAGAGTTAAGAGTAAATGAATATTTTTCGTCAGTATACAACTGGAAAAAGACAATGTTGTCGAGATATTGAGATACAGGCTATCAGGCTCGACGGGATTGAGGCTCACAAGGAGGCGGCATTAGCAATTTTGGAAAGTGGGAAAATAGGTAAGCCCTCTGGGCCAGATGGGATTTATCCTAGGTTTCTCTGGGAAGCTAGGGAGAAGATTGCAGAGCCTTTAGCTTTGATCTTTATGTTGTCATTGTCTACAGGAATACTACCAGAAGACTGGGAGATAGCAAATGTTGTTCCCTAGTTCAAGAAGGGGAGTAGAGACAACTCTGGTAATTATAGACCAATGAGCCTTACTTGTGATGTGGGCAAAGTTTTGAAAAGATTATAAGAGATAGGATTTATAATCATCTAGAAAGAATAAGTTGATTAGGGATTTTCAGCACAGTTTTGTGAAGGGTAGGTCATGCCTCAAAAACCTTCCTGAGTTCTTTAAGGTGGTGACCAAACAGGTGGATGATGGTAAAGCAGTTGATGTGGTGTATATGGATTTCAGTAAGGAGTTTGATAAGGTTCCCCACGGTAGGCCATTGCAGAAAATTTGGAGGCATGGGATTGAGAGTGATTTAGCAGTTTGGATCAGAAGTTGGCTAGCTGAAAGAAAACAAAGGGTGGTGGTTGATGGGAAATATTCATCCTGGAGTTGAGTTACTAATGGGGTACAACAAGGACCTGTTTGGGGCCACTGTTGTTTATCATTTTTATAAATGACCTGGATGAGGGTGTAGAAGGATGGGTTAGCAAATTTGTGAATGACACTAAAGTCGGTGGAGTTGTGGATCATGTGGAAGATTGTTGCAGTTACAGAGGGATCTATATAAGCTGCAGAGTTGGGCTGAGAGGTGGCAAATGGAGTTTAATGCAGAAAAGTGTTAGGTGATTCACTTTGAAAGGAGTAACAGGAATACAGAGCACTGGACTAACATTAAGATTCTTGGTAGTGCAGATGAGCAGACAGATCTGTGTCCACATGCACAAATCCCTGAAAGTTGCCACCCAGGTTGATAAGGCGGCATACAGTGTGTTCGTTTTTTTTGGTGGAGGGACTGAGTTTCTGAGCCACACGGTCATGTTGCTCAGCTGTACAAAACAGTATTGTGTACAGTTGTGGTCGCCGCATTATAGGAAGGATACGGAAGGAAGGTTTTAGGAGGAAAGCCTGAGGCACACGAGGCTGTTTTTGTTAGAGAAGGTTGAGAGGTGACTTAATTGAGACATACAAGATGATCAGAGGATTAGATAGGGTGGACAGTGAGAGAGCTCTTTTCCTCGGATGGTGATGGCTAGCACGAGGCTAGCTTTAAATTGAGGGGTGATAGATATAGGACAGATGTCAGAGGTAGGTTCTTTACTTTGATTAGTGAGGGCGTGGAATGCCCTGTCTGCAACAGTTGTCGACTTGCCAACTTTAAGAGCATTTAAATGGTCATTGGATAAACACAGATGATAATGAAATAGTGTAGGTAAGATGGCCTTCAGATTGTTGTGCCGACCTGTGAAACCATCGAGGGTCAAAGAGCCTGTGCTGCACTGTAATGCTCAATGTTCTAAAATGCCCCCAATCCACAGGTTTGCTGCCTTTTCTGGAAACTGTCTAATCTTTGGGATCTTAGTCATAGAGCCAGACAGCATGGAAACAGACTTTTTGGGTCGTCTCGTTCATGCTGACCAGAAATCCTAATTCCATTTGTCAGCATTTGACTCACAGCCCCTCTAATCATGTACCCATTCAGATGCCTTTTAAATGCTGTAGTCATACCAACCTCCACCACTTCCTCTCGCAGCTCATTCCATACATGCACCACCCACGGTGAACACATTGCCCCTTGGGTCCCTTTTCAATCTTTCCCCTCTTACCTTAAACCTATACCCTCTAGTTTTAGACTCCCCGACTCTGCATAAGAGAGCTTGGCTATTCATCCTATCTATGCCCCGCATGATTCTATAAAACCTCTACAACTTCACCCCTCAGCCTCCAACGCTCCAGGGAAAATAGCCCCAGCCTAATCAGTCTCTCCTTGTATCTCAAACCCTCCAACCCTGGCAACATCTGAACCCTTTCAAGTAGTCAATATGGATTTCAGTAAGGCCTTTGATAAGGTTCCACATGGTAGGCTGCTCTGGAAGATTCATTCGATCATACGGAATCCAGGAGAAGCTGGCAAATTGGACACATAATTGGCTTGATAAAAGGAAGCAGAGAGTAATAGTGGACTGAAGGCTTGTGAAAAGTGCAGTAGCTCGGGGCTGGTGCTGGGCCCATTGCTGTTTGTTATCTATATCAATAAGTTGGATGAGAGTGTACAAGACATGATTACCAAGTATGCAGATGACACTAAAATAGGCAATATTGTGGACATTGAGGAAGATTATCAGAAATTGCAATAGGACCTTAATCAACTGGGCAGCACGGTGGCTCAGTGGTTAGCACTGCTGCCTCACAGCACCAAGGTTCCAGGTTCAATTCCCGCCTCGGGTGACTGTCAGTGTGGAGCTTGTACATTCTCTCTGTGTCTGCGTGGGTTTCCTCCAGGGGCTCCGGTTTCCTCTCAGTCCAAAGATGTGGCAGGTGAATTGGCCATGCTAAATTGCCCAGAGTTGCAAATGTGTTGCTGGTCAAAGCACAGCAGGTTAGGCAGCATCTCAGGAATAGAGGATTCGACGTTTCGAGCATAAGCCCTTCATCAGGAATCTGTGCTTTGACCAGCAACACATTTGCAGCTGTGATCTCCAGCATCTGCAGACCTCATTTTTTACTCGAAAATTGCCCAGAGTGTTAGGTGCATTAGTCAGAGGGTCTGGGTGGGTCACTCTTCAGAGGGTCTGTGTGAACTCGTTGGGCCGAAGGGCCTGTTTCCAACTGGAGGGAATCTAATCTAATCTAATCTAGGAAGTAGGCGGAGAAATAGCAAAAGGAGTTTAATATAGAGGAGTAGAAGGACTTGCAGGAGTCACAGGTAGACAGGGCAGTGAAGGTGGCTTTTGGCACATTGACCTTCATTTGTCAGGGCATTGAGTATAGAAGTTGGGAAGTTAGGTTGCTATTGTACAGGATGTTGGTGAGACCGTATTGTGTTCAGTTTTGGTCACCTTGTTATAGGATGTTATTAAATGGGAACGAGTGCAGAAGAAATTTACAAGGATGTTGCCAGGACTCAAGGGTGTGAGCCAAACGGAGAGATTGGACAAGCTGGGACTTTTATTTTCCTCGAGATCGTAGGAGACCAGAAGGTATCTTATATGAGTGTCATGAGGGGCATGGACAGAATAAATGCAACCAGCCTTTTTTCCAGGGTTGGGGAATTGTGAACTCTAGGGCATCAATTTAAAGTTCGAGGGGAAAGAATAAAAGGGAACTGGAGAGGTGGGACAGATATGGAATGATCTGCCAGTGGAAGTGGTTGAGGCAGATACATTAACAATATTTAAAAGGCATTTAGATAAATACATGGACAAGAAAGGTTTAGAAGGATGTGGGCCAAGAGCAGGGAAATTGGGTTAGTCCGTATGGATATTTAGGTTGGCATGGCGCAATTTAGGCCCGTCTTCATTCTTTACATCTCAGAGTAAGTCTCACAACATCTTTCCTACAGCAGGGAGGCCAGAATTGAACACAGTATTCCAAAAGTGGCCTAAACAACATCCTCTCCAGCCACAACATGACCTCCCAACTCCTGTACTCAATGCACTGACCAAGAAAGACAAGCATACCAAATGCCTCCTTCACGACCCTGTCTACCAGAGACTCTACTTTCAAGGAACTGTAAATGTGCACTCCAAGGTGTCTGTTCAGGACCTTACTATTAAGGGTGTAAATCCTGCCCTGATTTGCCTTTCCAAAATGTAACACCTTACATTTATCTAAATTAAACTCCACCTGCCACTCCTCAGCCCACTGTACTTGGAGGTAACCTTCTTCTCTGACACCTCCAATAAGCCATGATTGAGCCACCTTACTGTTGCACCAGACTGGAATAATTGTTGCAATGCTTGCATGTTTTAAAATATGAACCATTGCTATCCACCATCAACCCCTTTAGTAAGATCCTACAATCCATCGTTACCAACTCACGCTTCATACACCTGTAGTCACCTTTATTTAGACTAGACCAAAAAACTCTCATTAATCCTTCACAATGACAGCTTATAAGCCTATAAGATTAACAGTACTACTTACCCTTTGCTAAAGAACTGCAAATAGAAAAGTTAGGTCTTCTTAGCTGGAAGATAAACAAATAAACAGTTACTTAAAATAAAATCAAGACGCACTGCAATACTCAGCAAAAGGCCCCCTTAAGGTCTTCCCTGTAACCCACAGCTGCCTTACAGCATCAGTCTTTCCCTGGGACCCTGCAGCATACAGATGTCTCAGCTAAGACAGGCTGGCCTCAGCCCCCAGCCTTCAGTCTTCCCTAACCGAGGAGCTTCTCACCATTTCCTTCAATTCTGTTTACAGGGGTCACTTTACTGTTTGATCACCCCGAGAATGGAATTTCCTAGATGATTTGGGATATCGACCCCCCCCCCCCCCCCTTTGTGTATTTTGAGTGTTGCTCTCTATGGATGCAGAAGTTCGACTCTAAAGGAAAATGAACAATGTGGGGCTGGTGAAGGATCCTCAGTTAGCTGGATGGACAGAAAAATAAGTGAGCAGGTGAGATGAAGAGCATAGGTTCAGCGGTCATTAGGTTTGCTCTGTCTAATTAGCAATCAGAAGACAGTTAAACATGGACTACAGAACCAAAGAACTGCAGCCCTGAAGTGACAATAGTTGGGGGCAAAACAGAGGATAAAAACAGAAGAGGAAGAGAAAGGTGAGAAGGGTGACTAAGAGATGTGCACTGAGGCCTGAAGAACGCTAGATAAGTAATCCAATGGCCTCACTAAGACCAGGGTGATAAACAATCAATATTGCATTTGTAAAAGCCAAGGCACATCAGTCAAAGAGTTTAAAGCTACAAAAATAAATTGTTGGGAAAACTCAGCAGGTCTGGCAGCAACTGTGGAGAGAAAGCAGATTCTGAAGGATCACATGACCTTAACTGCTACAGTCCACGTGCCATGCGCTGTTAGGAAGACTGCTCCAAAATTCTGGTCTTATGACAATGAAGGAATAGTGAAATAGATCACCAAGACCACATTTGGGTACCATATTTAAGAACTATTCTCAGGGAGTAACACTTTCATGACTCAAAGAGGCTTTAGTTTTGCATAGTGAAATTAGGAACAAAAATTGACATCACTGGAAAAGCTCAGCAGGAGAGAAATCAGACCATTCCTCAGAACTAACCCAAAATATTAACTGATTTCTCTCCAAAGATGCTGCCAGATCTGCTGAGCTTTTCCAGCAATTTGTTTTTCCTTCTGATTTACAACATCCGCAGTTCTTTTATTTAATGAAAAGAGAAATCTTTCAATATGATAAAGGTGCTTAGAAAGAAAACTGTTCAAAATTGAGTGCTTCTTTTAAGGCAAAAAAACATTTCTCAGAATCAGTAAAAGGAAAACCAATTTAAAACCAAAAGTAACAAAGGAAGATATAAAGAGAAGTATTGTTTCTTAGGGGACTATCCTAAAAAAAAACCTTGAAAACAGAATCCTTATACTTTTGAAACACAAATAGACAATTATTTGAAAAATAATGGTATAAACAGAAGAATCAGACTGTCCACTTTCCAGCATTTGGTCAATATCGTTGAACATTATGACATTTCAAGTACTCATCTACCCTCCCAGGGAACACATTCCTCAACACCTGCTGAGTGAAAATATTTTTCCCTCAAGTCACCTCTAACTACATGATATTGGATACTGTAGTGTCATTTGATGTATCCAAACATCCACATACTCTTGACCCCCTAACTCAGCCAAGTTCACAGTGAGAGCTGGGAGCCAAGGAGATTGAAGCGTTTATCAGGGCTGGAGTGCACCTGGCCTCCCAAGCATGGGCAGCAGCAGCAGGAGTCAACTCCTTGGGGAGAATGAGCCCAGCAGGGACGTAATGAACCTTAAGGGAGCTCGCCACAGAAGCAGGCGACAGTACCGGAGCTGGGGAATTGTTGATGTTGGTGGGCCCAGTGCAGGACTCGAGGCAGTGGCATCCACTTTCAACAGCAGAGAAAGTGGCAACTGCGATAGACCCGAATCCACTTCCAGGTGATCGACAGGAGCAGTAGCTGCTTCAGCAGCGGCATAGTGTCAGGACTCCTTTGTAGTCCCAACTTTGTTCTTTTTCTACCTTGTTGTCATGATTCTGTATCTAGGTACTTGTACCTAAGATGGCACTCAGTGTGGCAACATTAAACACTCTATTACTATACATTTATACTGGAGTACACATGATAATAAATCTTAAATCTGAAATAAAAATCTAACACTAAACATTCAGCCATTTAACTCAATATGCAACCATTTTTAATTAACCTATTTTTCTAATCAACCTGTGCAGATATTTAATTACACACATCTGGAGAGGGTGGGACTTGAACATAGGCCTCCCGGTCCAGGATAGGGACATTACTACTGAACAAGAGCCCTTGTCTCCTTGTCACTGACTGTTCTATGAACAGCAGCTTCCTATCTATTTGGTGCACATCCTCGATAACCTCATACACCTCAATTAGGTCCCCCTCAGCTTTCTCTGGACTAGAGTAAACAATCCAAGCCCATCCAGCTTCTCTTCATAGCTAAATTGCTCCAACCAATGCAACATGCTGGTGACAAAGTGGAAAATATACACGAAAAGCAGGACAAATCCAACTTGGCCAATTAATAATCTATGAGTCTATTCTAGATCAACATCCTGAGATCCAAGTTTTGGAAGGCATCATCAGTACTATCAAGCTGAACTTATAAACAAAATCTATTCGTTGATTCTCAACTAGGACCATTCGACTCCTGACCTCATTACAGTCTTGGTCTAAACAGACAAAATAGAGAGCCCTTGCAAAAACAAAGTCAATGGGAATTGTGGAGATCCTCTGATGGTTGGAGTGATACCTAGCACCAAGGAAAAAGGTTGTGGTTGCAGAAGGTTAATCATCTCAGCCCCTAGACATCACTGCTCCTCAAGGTAATGGCATAGGCCCAAACCTACCCAGCTACTTTATTTATGATTTGCTTCCAATACAAGGTCGGAAATAGGAATGTTCACTTATGAATGCTCAACGCCATTCATGATTCCTCAGAGCATCTAAAAGACATTCTGGAGCAGGAGGGTGAACAACCAGTGGTCGTGGTACATATCAGTACCAATGACATAGCCTTAAAAAAAATCGTAAAAGCAAATTTAGGGAATCAGGAGGTAAGTTGAAAAACAGGACCTCAAAGATAGTGATATCAGGATTTCTTTGCCATGTGCTAATCAGAGAAGGAACGAGAGGATATATCAGTTGAATATATGGTGAAAAGATAGTACAAGGAGGAGGGTTTCAGATTCCTGGGACATTGAGACTGGTTTTGGGGGAGGTGCGACCATTACAAACTGGACAGGTTACACTTGGGCAGGACTGGGATTGACATCTTAGGGCAAATATTTGCTAGTGTGGTTGGGCAGGTTTAAACTAGAATGGCAGAGAGAGTGGGTATCTTAGGATGAGAAGGGAAAGAGAAACATGATGGTAATAAAAGAATGAACAGTAAAATGCAAAAATGGTAGACAAGCAAACAAAGGGAGAGATGCAAATAGGATAATAAGAAATCAGGATGATTAAAAATTGCAAAAAGACAAAGCTAAAGGCTTGGTACTTGAAAACATGAAGCATTCAGAACAAGGTAGATGAACTGACAGTGCAAAACAAAGTTAATGGATATGATCACGTAGCCATTACATTGACATGGTAACAGGGTGACCAGACCTGGGAGCTTAACATTAAAGGATATATAACCTTTCAGAAAATCAGGAGGGAAGGTAGAGGTGGTGGGATAACAATGTCAGTCAGACATAAAATGAGACAGATCTAGGCTCAGATGATGTAGAATCCACTTGGGCAGAGGTACACAGAGTGGGGCAAGGGTAAGGAGACACTGGTAGGAGCAGTGTGCAGACTCCAAACAGGAGCCACACTATGCCCTTGCACTTTAAGTTCTCATTCAGATGCTTCTTTAAATGTTGCGAGAGTACATGCCTCTACCACCCTCTTCTGCAACATGTTCCTATTTCTATCGTCCCCTGGGTGAAAGAAGCTTTGCTCAGATCTCCTCTAAACCATTTACTCCTCACCTTAAACTTATGCCCTTTTGTCTCATCATAGTGAAAAGATTCTCATGGTCTACTCGATGTAGAATCATAGAAATGATACAGCATAGATGGGGGACATTTGGTCCATCTTGTTCATGCGAATCAAAGACACCCAGATGCCCTTTCTAATCCCATCTTCTTGCACACAGCTTATAGCCCTGCAGCTTACAGCACTCATGGTGCAGATCCAGGTACTTTTTTTATATAAAAGGAGTTTAGGGTCTCTGCCTCCACCATCAACTCAAGCAGTGAATTTCAGACACCTACCACCTTCTGCATAAAGATGCTCTTCCTCACATCTCCACTAATCCTTCTGCCACCTAATTTGCATCTACGATCCCTGGATTTTGAACACTCTGCAAAAGGAAACAGGTTCCTCCAGTCTACTTTAAATCTACCCCTCACAATTACGTATACCTCAAATCACCCTTCAGCTTGCTCTGTTCCAAGGAAAACAACCCTAACCTCTCCTCTTAGCTAAATTTCTCTACAGTCATAGAATCATAGAGATGTACAGCAAGGAAACAGACCCTTTGGTCCAACTCGTCCATGCCGGCTAGATATCCCAACCCAATCTAGTTCCACCTATCAGAACCTGGCCCATATCCCTCCAAACCCTTCCTATTCATATACCCATGCCTTTTAAATGATTTAATTGTACCAGCCTCCACCACTTTCTCTGGCAGCTCATTCCATTCACATACCACCCTCTGAGTGAAAATGTTGCCCCTTAGGTCTCTTTTATATCTTTCCTCCTCACCCTAAACCTATGCCCTCTAGTTCTGGACTCCCCCACCCCAGGAAAAACACTGTCTATTTATCCTATTCATGCCCCCCATGATCTTATAAACCTCTAAGGTCACCCCTCAGCCTTCAATGCTCCAGGGAAAACAGCCCTCGCCTATTCAACCTCTCTCCATAGCTCAAATCCTCCAACCCCGACAACATTCTATTAAATCTTCCATTCATTCCCTCCAGAGCAATAACATCCTTCCTGTAATGTACGGATGAGAACTGTACATTACAGGAAGGATGTGTTATCATGGGCGGCACAGTGGTTAGCACTGCTGCCTCACATCGCCAGAGACCCGGGTTCAATTCCCGACTCAGGCGACTGTCTGTCTGGAGTTTGCACATTCTCCCCGTGTCTGCGTGGGTTTCCTCCGGGTGCTCTGGTTTCCTCCCACAGTCCAAAGATGTGCAGGTTAGGTGAATTGGCCATGCTAAATTGCCCGTAGTGTTAGGTAAAAGGGGTAAATGTAGGATGGGTTGCGCTTCGGCGGGTCAGTGTGGACTTGTTGGGCCGAAGGGCCTGTTTCCACACTAAGTAATTTAATCATGTACAGAGCACTCTAGTTGAGGCTTACCAGTGCCTTATATGGTATAGTGGTTAGCACTCAGTGACAGGTACCCCGGGTTCAATTCCAGCCTTGGACAACCATCTGTGTGGAGTTTGCACATTCTAGCTGTGTCTGCGTGGGTTTCCTCCCACAGTCCGAAAGGTAGATTGGCAATGTTATATCACTGTGTGCAGACCAGTTGGGTTAACTACAGCAAGTGAGGGGTTACAGGGATAGGGTAGGATACTCTTCGGAAGGTTGGTGCAGACTCAATAATCTGAATGCCTTCTACCTGCATAGTAGGAATTCTATGACGGTTCATTATATCCCTACTTTTATATTCCAAATCTCTCCTAATGAAAGACAGCATTCCATATGCTTTTTTAAACGATGTCTTACAGTTTTGTATACCTCAATCAGATCCCCCAAGCAGATTCCTTTGCTCCAAGGTAAACAAACCCAGCCTACGCAGTCTCCTATCATAACTGACTCTTTTCATCCCAACCAACATCCTGATCAATCCATTCTGCACCCTCTTCAGTACATTTTTAAGATTATGCAGTTCTGCTTGCTGCACTCAGTATTCCATCTGTCGCCTAACCAATGTTTTATAAAGTTGTTACAATGTTTCTATATTCTGACTAATGAAGGCAATCATCCCATAAACCTTTCTCACCACTGTGTTTACCTATGCGGACACCTTCAAGAGTCTATGAACTTACAACATTCCCTTATTAGACATCCCAAAATGCATACTTTTGCACTTAGAGATTAAATTCCATCTGCCGTTGTTCTGCACAATTTACCATCTGATCAACGAGACTGCAGCCTAAGACCATCCGCCTATCAATAACACCAATTTGCACGTCATTAGTAAACTTACTAATTATATCGGCCACATTCACTTCCAAGTTGTTAACACACGTAAACAGCAAGGGAGTCAGCATTGATTCCTGTGGTCCACTGCTGGTCACAGGCTTCCAATCACAAAAACATCACTCCATCACTTGGCCTGCTATTTACAAGTCAATTTTGGACCCAGTCTGCCACTTACCTTGGATCCCGTGGATCCGTCATTCATGTGAGACCTTAATGAAGTTCATATAAACCACATCAACTACACTACTCTCAACAATATATTTAGTCATCTTTTCTAAAAGCTCAATTAAAATTTGTCAGGCAGGATCTTCCTCTAACATTGGTGCTGACTATCCTGATCAATCCCTGCCTTTCCAAGAGTTGATTAATCTCCTGTCTCAATTTTTTCCAATAATTTCCCTACCACTGACATCAGACTAACTAGTCTGTAATTACCTGGCCTATCCCTAACGCCCTTCTTGAACAAAGGAACCACATTAGTTAACCTCCAGTCATTTGGCACTTGACCTGTGGCCAAAAATGTATTAAATATCTCTGCCAGGACCCAGCAATCCCACCTGACCTTGCCTCCCATAGCAGCTTGAGAGGCATCACATCAAGCCCTGGGGATGTGTGCACCTTGATGCCTGCTAAAACATCTAATACCTCCCCCCCGCCAAAAAAACAAAGAACTGCAAATGCTAAAAATCAGAAATTGCTGGAAAAAAAACTCAGTAGATTTTGGCAGCATCTGTGAGAATTCAGAGTCAATGTCTTGGGTGCAGTGACCCTCTTTCAGAACAGTTAACAGCTCCTCCTTAATCCTAGAACATGACTATCCCAAATGAAATTCTCAGCAATGTTCTTTCTCCTCTGTGAATACAGATGAGAAGTATTCATTTAAGACCTCACCCACATACACTGACTGCATGCACAGACTGAGAACAGGAAGAATGTATTATCTCAAAGCCCTGAGCATCTTTGAAACTCCTTGTTAAAGAGCACTCTGGGTGCAGATTCCTTGCGTATATTTAAGGATGAGATAGATTCTTGATCAGTTGGAGCAAAAAGAGCTACAGGGAAAGGGCAGGAAAATGGATGAGAGAAATGTCAGATCAGCCATGATTTTACTGAATGGCAGAGCTGGCTTGAGGAACCAAATATCTGATTCCTGTTATTTCATTGTTTGATTGACAGACAATATAAAATAAGAGGCACAATTCTTAATTGGGCCCAGGAGGAGAAGGATCTGGGTGTATTGTGTATAGATCATTATAGGTGACAATACAGAGTAGGTAAAATACCTTTTACACTGGGCTTCATTATTAGGTGTATAAAGTACAAGAGCAGGTAGATAATGCTGAACTTACGTCAGATACTTGTTAGATCTTAGCCGGAATATTGTGCACTGTACTGATGTGAATGCAATGGAGAGTGCGCAGACGAGATGTAGAAAAGCAATCCTGAGGGATGAGAAAATTTAGTTAGAAGAGTCAATGAGGATAACGTTTGAGGGGAGACTGTTCCCCCGAGAAACAGGTCGAGAGAAAATCTGAGAGAAATTTCCAAAATCACAAGGGAGCTAGAGTAGATTGGGAGAAATCGTTTCCACTCATAAAAGGATCAGGAATGACAAGTGTTCTAGATTTAAAGACACCTGCAAAATAAGTGCGATGAGAGAAAAAAAACTTTTTCGCATAAGTGGCCTCAGTTATGAATGTCGGATCAGTGGTGCTGGAAGAGCACAGCAGTTCAGGCAGCATCCAAAGTGCAGCAAAATCGACGTTTCGGGCAAAAGCCTTTCATTGCCCGAAACGTCAATTTCACTGCACTTTGGACGCTGCCTGAACTGCTGTGCTCTTCCAGCACCTCTGATCCAGAATCTGGTTTCCAGCATCTGCAGTCATTGTTTTTACCTCAGTTATGAATGTACTGCCTGGAAGAGGTGAGATAGTTTAATTGAAACAGTCAGGGCAGCATTAGATGGTTATTTAAATAGAAACAATGAGCAGGGTTATGTGAAGAATGATGATCACACTGGAGGAGGTTGACAAGGTTGATTCCAGTTAAAAACAAGGTCTGCAGTTGATTCCAGAGTTGAGGAGGTTGGCTTAGGAGGAGACATTGAGTAGACTAGGTTGATATTCAGTGGAAGTAAGAAGAGCGAGGAGGAAATCTTATAGAGACATAAAATTATGCAGTGAATAGCTAAGATAGAAGCTGTGACGGATGAAACTACAACTATGGAACATAACCTCAAAATAAGGGGGATCAGATTTAGACTGGGCTGAGGAGAGACTTCTTCACCCAAACGTTTGTGATTCTGTGGAATTCCCTACCTAGTGAAGCAGTTGAGGATACCTTATTGAATGTTTTTAAATTTTTGAACATTAAAGGAATTAAGGATAATGGTGAGTAGGCAAGTAAGTTGAGATGAGTCCACGAAAAAGATGAACCATGATCTTATTGATTGGTTGAGCAGGCTCAAAGTGGCAAATAGCCTATTTTGGCTCCTATTTCTTATGTTTTTATTTGCTGAGCTGGTTTGTATATGATGGGATAAGATGGCCTTGTGAGCCATGACAACTTGTGATTTGTCATTAGGTTAAAATCTTGGAACTCCCTTCCTAACAGCAACGTGGATGCAAAATAACCTAAGAATGCAACAGTGCATCACCATCATCTCCATGGCAATTAGGGATGGGGAGTAAATGCTGGCTTAGCCAATGACACCCACAGTTACCAAACAAATTCAGAATATAGAATGCAAGAGAACTACCCCCACATAACAAAGAAAACTAGTAGAAGCATTGACAGAGAAACAGAACACTTTACAGAGGGGGCTTCAAGATTTAGCACCCACTCAGGTCAAGGCACAGCCAACAATAGCTCAATGAATAAAATCAGATGAAGAAACTGGAATTGAAGCAGCACTGATATCTCAAAAGACTGCAAAACTGGTAGAGATTGCAGGGTAAGGGAGGGGCAAGGCCTCAGAGGAATTTGAAAGCAAGGGTAGGATCGAGACGTTTTGACCTGGAGCGAGTGCGCCACAGGGACTACCCGATGAATGGGACTTGGTGAGAGTGAAGGTACAGGCAGCAGAGTTTTACAGCAGCTGAAGTTAGGATGTGGGAGGATAACCACGAGAATAGGAGTAGGTGAACCTGGTGTTAACAATGAACCGGGGAAGGTGCGGAAGGGGAAGGAACGAAGGGGAACAGGGAGGGTTGCAAAGAGCTAGCACCTACGGGATGGAGCTAAAGGCCTGCCTCTGTGCAGTGACCAGTCCACACGTTGCTGCCTGCGGGCAAACAGCCTCCATGAGGAAGGGAGGCTGGCAGAGGGTCGGGCTCTGGTAATAACGAGCTGGGATCATCAGCAGCTCCCGCTCACACACAGGGGAAGGATGGAGAGGCAGCTGCAGCAGCGTGGCCTAGGCCCTAGGCTCCGGGCCTGCCGTACTCACCACGGCCTCTCGCAATCGCCCCGCCACCGCTCGCTCCCAGATACGGGCCCGTGCTCAGCCCGCCACCCAATGACGTCGCCGCGGCCACGCCTCCACAACCCTGATTGGTCGGTTCTGGGACGAGTCTGCGCAGGCGCCATCCCCCGGACCGGGTGGAGGAATGGGCGGAACCGGTAACCACAGCAACGAGGTCAGGAACTAGGCCGTTCAGCCTCTGGGGGCATGCTGCCCCAATACTCCTTCATTTTAGCCCCAGAACACCTTCCACTGTAACCGCAGAAAGTGAAACATCTGCCCATTTATCTCCTCAGTATCCAAGGGTCTAAACGCACCTTCCAGGTGGAGCAGCACTTACCTGCATTGCACACAAAATGGGAGGAAGTGAGGACTGCAGATCAGACTCAAAAAGAGTGGTGCTGGAAAAGCGCAGCAGATTAGGCAGCATCCGAGGAGCAGGAGAGTCAACATTTCATAAGGAATGTCCTGATGAAGGGCTTATACCTTATGTGGTTTCCCCTATTTTGGGGAAATGAAGCATAGACTGGGGGATCATTTCGCAGAGGTTCTGAAGACACATGCCAACAGATTATAGTCAAACAGGTTTATTTGAAATCCCAAGCTTTCAAAATGCTGCATCTTTGTCAGATGGAATAAAGAAAATCACACAGGCGCAGAATTTATAGGCAGAGATCCAAAAATCATACAAATAGTCTGAGTGGAGTGTCAAATAATAAGTCTCTGCAGGTGATCAAAAGTGTCAGATGATGTGGGTAAAGTGTTAACAGCTAAATAGTAAGAGAAGAAGATGATCTACAATCCAATTATTTGAGGCAGAAAGATAATTACAAAAAAAAGTGGTGCTAGAAACAACCCAAATGGCCGGAATAACATGCAAGAGATAAAAGAGTCACATGCAAACATGGTCTAACCAAAGTAACAAGTAATCTAAAACGGTACTGTAAGGCAGCCTTCAAGATACAAAACAATGCAGAATCATTGAGCAGAAACTGACAGCCAAATTGCAAATCAATGAAAATGGCCTCAACCGTGATCTTGGGTTCTGTCTGCAAAAAAGACCCTGAACTTCCAGTTGCCTGCCACTTCAACACACCACCTTGTTCCCTGGCCAACATGTCTGTCTGAGGCTTGCTGCAGTACTGCAGCAAAGCTCAGTGCAAGCTGGAAGTACATCTCCTTTTCTCCTTGGGAACTCTGCAGTTTTTTGGATTCAATATAAAATTCAATGATTTTAGGGCTTGAGGTAGCTTCTCCCATGATCTTATCTCTTCGCCCACACATCAGGTCTTGTCATCACATGTTGGAGAAAATTACTGCAGATGCTATAATCTGTACTGAAAATAAAAAATGCTGGAGATCATAGCAGGTCAGGCAGCATCCATGGAGAGATAGCAAGCTCAAGTTTTGGGTCTAGATGATTCTTCAGAGCTGACATGACATATGGGGAGACATAAACTATAGTTTTGGGAGGTGGAATTGGGGGAGAAAGGATGTTGATAGTTCGGATTAACTGATCGGAATATAAGGATGACAGAAGAATGGTGTGTCTAACTGCCAGAGATGGAAAGAACAGACAGTCCCACTAGGGTGGGGTACAGGAAAGAGGACATGGTAACAGAGAATGTAACAAGCAAAGCTAAAAGAAAGGAAAGGAATGGGCGTTCACAGTATTGAGCCCAGAATGTTGTAAAGTGCCTAGTCTGAAGGTGAGATGTTCCACCTCCAGTTTGCACTGTAATGTGTTGGAGCATTGCAGCATGCCGAGGACCGACAAGTAGGCTGTGTTGAAATGACTGGCTACGGGAAGATCAGAGTAATGCTTACACACAGACTGGAGGTGTGTAAAGTGGTCACTCAGTCTGCATTTGGTTTCTCCAATGTGGTGAAAAATGTGTTGCTGGAAAAGCGCAGCAGGTCAGTCAGCATCCAAGGAGCAAGAGAATCGACGTTTCGGGCAGAAGCCCTTCTTCAGGAATGAGGAAGGTGTGCCAAGCAGACTTGGGGGAGGGGTGTTGGGAATGAGATAGGTGGAAGGAGGTTAAGGTGAGGGTGATAGGCCAGAGAGAGGGTGGGGGCGGAGAGGTCAGGAAGAAAATTGCAGGTCAAGAAGGTGTTGCTGAGTCGGATGGTTGGGACCGAGATATGATGGGGGGAGGAGAAATGAGGAAGCTGGAGAAATCTACATTCATCCCTTGTGGTTGGAGGGTTCCTAGGCGGAAGATGAGACACTCTTCTTCTAGGCGTCGTGTTGCCATGGTCTGGCGATGGAGGAGGCCAAGGACCTGCATGTCCTTGGCGGAGTGGGAGGGGGAGTTAAAGTGTTCAGCCACGAGGCAGTTGGGTTGGTAGGTGCAGGTGTCCCAGAGGTGTTCTCTGAAGCGTTCTGCAAGTAGGCAGCCTGTCTCCCCAATGTAGAGGAAGCCACATCGGGTGCAGCGGATGCAGTAAATGATGTGTGTGGAGGTGCAGGTGAATTTGTGATGGATATGGGAGGATCCCTTGGGGCCTTGGAGGGAAGTGAGGAGGGAGGTGTGGGCGCAAGTTTTGCATTTCTTGTGGTTGCAGGGGAAGGTGCCGGGAGTGGAGGTTGGGTTGGTGGGGGTGTAGACCTGATGGAGTCGCGGAGGGAGTGGTCTTTCCGGAACGCTGATAGGGGAGGGGAGGGAAATATATCCTTGGTGGTGGGGTCTGTTTGGAGGTGGCGGAAATGACGAAGGATGATATGATGTATCTGGAGGTTGGTGGGGTGGTAGGTGAGGACCAGTGGGGTTCTGTCTCGGTGGTGATTGGAGGGGCAGGGTTCAAGGGCAGAGGAGCGGGAAGTGAAGAAGATGCAGTGGAGAGCATCGTCAACCACGTCAGAGGGGAAATTGCAGTCTTTGAAGAAGGAGGCCATCTGGGTTGTTTGGTATTGGAATTAGTCCTCCTGGGAGCAGATGGGCGGCCGTGGCTGACAGGGGAATTTAAGAAACATATAAAGTTAAAAGAGGAAAAGTATAACATAGCAAAGATAAGTGGGAAAACAGGACTGGGAAGCTTTTAAAGAACAACAGAGGATTACTAAGAAGGAAATACGCAGAGGAAAAATGAGGTACCAAGGTAAACTGGCCAATAATATAAAGGAGGATAGTAAAAGCTTTTTCAAGTATGTGCAAGGCAAAAAAATGGTTAGGACTAAAATTGGGTCCTTGAAGACAGAAACAGGGGAATATATTACAGGGAACAAAGAAATGGCAGAAGAATTAAATGGGTACTTCAGATCTGTGTTCACTGGGGAAGACACAAGCAATCTCCCTGAGGTAACAGTGGCTGAAGGAACTGAACTTAAGGGAATTTATATTTGCCAGGATTTGGTGTTGGAGAGACTGTTAGGTCTGAAGGTTGATAAGTCCCCGGGGCCTGATGGTCTACATCCCAGGGTACTGAAGGAAGTGGCTTGGGAAATCGTGGATGCGTTGGTGATGATTTTCCAGAATTCGATAGATTCAGGATCGGTACCTGAGGATTGGAGAGTGGCTAATGTTATAGCACTTTTTAAGAAAGGTGGGAGAGAGAAAGCAGGAAATTATAGACCAGTTAGTCTGACCTCAGTGGTGGGAAAGATGCTGGAGTCTATTATAAAGGATGAGATTACGGCACATCTGGATAGTAGTAACAGGATAGGACGGAGTCAGCATGGATTTATGAAGGGGAAATTGTGCTCGACTAATCTTCTGGAGTTTTTTGAGGATGTAACTCTGAAGATGGATGAGGGAGATCCAGTAGATGTAGTGTACCTGGACTTTCAGAAAGCTTTTGATAAAGTTCCACATAGGAAGTTAGTGAGTAAACTTAGGGCGCATGGTATGGGGGCAAAGTACTAGATTGGATTGAAAATTGATTGGCTGATAGGAAAGAAAGGGTAGTGATAAACGGCTCCATTTCGGAATGGCAGGCAGTGACCAGTGGGGTACTGCAGGGATCCATGCTGGGACCGCAGCTTTTTACAATATATGTTAATGAGATAGAGGATAGTATCAGCAACAACATTAGCAAATTTGCTGATGATACAAAGCTGGGTGGCAGGGTGAAATGTGATGAGGATGTTAGGAGATTACAGGGTGACCTGGACAAGTTAGGTGAGTGATCAGATGCATGGCAGATGCAGTTTAATATGGATAAATGTATGGTTATCCACTTTGGTGGCAAGAACAGGAAGGCAGATTACTACCTCAATGGAATTAATTTAGGTAAAGGGGCAGTACAGAGAGATCTGGGTGTTCTTGTACACCAGTCAATGAAGGCAAATATGTAGGTACAGCAGGTAGTGAAGAAGGCTAATAGCATGCTGGCCTTCATAACAAGAGGGATTGAGTATAGAAGCAAAGAGGTGCTTCTGCAGCTGTACAGGGCCCTGGTGAGACCACACCTGGAGTACTGTGTGCAGTTCTGGTCTCCAAATTTGAGGAAAAACATTCTGGCTATTGAGGGAGTGCAGTGTAGGTTCACAAGGTCAATTCCTGGAATGGAGGGATTACCTTACACTGAAAGACTGAAGCGACTGGGCTTGTATACCCTTGAGTTTAGAAGACTGAGAGGGGATCTGATTGAGATGTATAAGATTATGAAAGGATTGGACATTCTGGCAGCAGGAAACATGTTTCCGCTGATGGGTGAGTGCTGAACCAGAGGACACAGCTTAAAAATACGGGGTAGACCATTTAGGACAGAGATGAGGAGAAACCTCTTGACCCAGAGAGTGGTGGCTGTGTGGAATGCTCTGCCCCAGAGGGCAGTGGAGGCCCAGTCTCTGGATTCATTTAAGAAAGAGTTGGATAGAGCTGTCAAAGATAGTGGAATAAAGGGTTATGGAGATAAGGCAGGAAGCGGATACTGATTAGGAATGATCAGCCATGATCATATTGAATGGTGGTGCAGGCCCGAAGGGCTGAATGGCCTACTCCTGCACCTATTGTCTGTTGTCTATTATCTATGCGGCGGAGGTGAAGGAATTGGGAATATGGGATGGCGTTTTTACAGGGGGCAGCATGGGAGGAGGTGGAATCTAGGTAGCTGTGGGAGTCGGTCGGTTTATAGTAAATGCCCGTGTTGAGTGGGTCGCCAGAGATAGAAATGGAGAGGTCTAGGAAGGGGAGGGAGGAGTCTGAGACGGTCCAGGTAAATTTGAGGTCGGGGTGGAAGGTGTTCGTAAAGTGGATGAACTGTTCAACCTCCTTGTGGGAGCATGAGGTAGCGCCGATACATCATAGATGTAGTGGAGGAAAAGGTGGGGGATGGTGCCAGTGTAGCTGCAGAAGATGGACTGTTCCACATATCCGATGAATGTGGAGTAGGCCACACTGGGTGAAGCAACTACCATACACAAGGTTGGAGAAGGTACAGGTGAAATGCTGCTTCATCTGGAAAGATGGTTTAGGCCCTTAGAATGAGCAGGGAGGAGATGAAGGGGCAGATATTGCACCTTCTACGTTTACATGGGAAGGTGCAATGGGAAGGGGGAGTGGTGTTGGTGATTGAGAAATGGACTAAGGTGTCATGGAGGGAGCAATCCCTGCAAAATGCAGATGGGGGAGTGAGGGGAAGATGTGATTGGTGGTGGCGGTCTGTTGGAGTTGTCTGAAATGGCGGAGAATAACCTTTGAATGCAGAGGCTGGTTGAATGAAGAGTGAGAACAAGGGACGTTCTTGTAGTGAGTGATGGGAAGGAGCAAGGGCAGAAGCACGGTGATTGGTTGGATGCACAGTGAGGACCCTGTCAACCACAGTGAGTGAGGAACCAGGGTTATGGCAGAAGGAAGCCATGTCAGCAGCTTGGACACAGTATGGACTGTGGGTGCTGGAAGCCAGAGTCAAAAGATGTGAAGCTGGAAAAGTGCAGCAGGTCAGATAGCAGCTGAGGAGCAGAAAATCAACATTTCAGACCGAAACCCTTTGTTAGGACTAAGGAAGGGGAAGGATCCCTGATGTATATAAAGGGAGGGGGGTAGGAGTGAGGGTGGAGGAAAGGTAGGGGGGTATGGTGATAGCTGGATGCAGGTAGGGGGTTATTGTGATTGGTCAGTGGGATGAGTGGAGTAGATGGGTGACTAGGAAGATGGACAGGTTAGATGAGGTCAGAAAGGCGAAGGGGGGGTGATGGATATGGGATAAATGCTTGGGAAGGAGGGATTTTGAAGCTGGTGAAGTCAATATTGAGACCATTGAGCAGGAAGCTCCCCAAGTGAAATATCAGGTGTTGTTCCTCCAGTTTATATTTGGTCTTACTCTGACAATGGAGGGGGACAAGGATGGACATGTCACCAGTGGAGCGTGGGAGGGGGAATTAAAATAGATATATATCAGAAGGTCAGATTGGTTGATGAGTGCAGAGCATAATGCTCCACGAACTGTTCCCCAAATCTGCATTTGGCCTCCCCCAATATAGTGGAAACAACATTGGGAGCAACGGATGCAATAGATGAGGTTGGATGAGGTGCAAGTGAACCTCTGTCAGATCTGCAAAAATTGTTTGTGACCTTGGACGGAGGTAAGAGGGGAGGTGTGGGGGCAGGTACTGTATCTCTTGTGGTTGCAGGGAAAGGTACCAGTGTGGTGGAGAAGTTGGTGGAAAGTTTAGAGCTGACGAGGGAGTGAACCGTCCCTGCAGAAAGTGGATAAGAGTGGAGAAAGAAATTTCTTTTTGATGGCGGGGTCTATATGGGGGACACATATGTAAAGGGCCTGCACGTCTATGGTGAAGATGAGGTGTTAGGGGCTGGGGAATTGAAACTTTTGGAAAAGGTTAAGGGTATTGGTTGTGTCACAAATGTAGGTAGGAAGTTCCTGGACCAAAGGGGAACAGAGTCGAGATAGGAGGCAATGAGCTCAGTGGGACAGGAGCAGTCAGGTTTATGGATTTTGGGTAGGAGATAGAAACAGACAGTATGGGGTTGGGGAACTATCAGATTGGAGGCTGTGGACGGGAGATCTGATGAGGTTGTTGATTGTCTGGGCAATGATGCCTTGGTGATCAGAGGTGGAGTCATAATTGAGGGAACGGTGGGAGGAGGTGTCAGAGAGTTGGTGTCTGGCCTCAGCAATGTACTACCACCGTGCTCCACTTTATCGACGGGTTTAGTAGGTTGGAGTTGGAGCGAAGGGAGTGATGGGCTGTGCATTCCAATGGGAAGAGATAGGAGTAATTGAGAGGGAGGAAGAGACAGCAGTTTGAGATGAAGGAATTGAAGGAGGGTAGGAGGCCGGTAGGGGTGTCCAGGAGGATGGACTTTGCTGGATGTGGGAGAAGGGGTTGTTAAAGAGTGGATTAGATTCAAAGAAATAGGTGTGGAGGAAGCAGAAAAAGAGCTTGACATCATGATATGTGCGGAACTTATTTATGTCTGGGTGAAATAGAATGAAAATGAAAATGAGCCCTTTGCTGAAGACTGACCATTCAACCTCAGTGAGTGGGACTTCTGGGGGGATGATGATGTAGCAGCCACATGGTCCTCAATGTTAGCAGAACCGGCAGCTGGGTATTCACCATCTCCCTGGACCTTGTTGAGATATTCGTATCATTGATAGCCACTGGTGAAGTGTTAGAAGGGTGAAGATTGGTTCACATGGCTCAGTATTTAAGAAAGGTAGTAAGGAAAAGCCAGGGGCCTATAGACTGGTGAGTTTGATATCAGTGGTGGGTAAGTTGTTGGATGGGATTCTGAGGAACAGGATTTGCATGCATTTGGAAAGGCAAGGACTGATTAGGGATAGTCAACATGGCTTTGCATGTAGGAAATCATGTCTCACTAACTTGATTGGTTTTTTTGAAGAAGTGATTTGGGATTGCTTTCAGACTGTAGGCCTGTGACCAGCATAGTATCACAAGGATTGGTGCTGGGTCCACTGCTTTTCATCATTTATATAAATGATTTAGATGTGAATATAGGAGATATGGTAAGTAAGTTTGCAGATGATACCAAAATTAGAGATGTACTGGACAGCAAATCAGGTTACCTCAAAATACAAAGGGATCTTGATCAGATGGGCCAATGGACTGAGGAGTGGTAGATGGAGTTTAATTTAGATAACTATGAGGTGCTACATTACAGAAAGGCAAATCAGGGCAGAACTTATACACTTAATGGTAAGGTCCTGGGCAGTGTTGCTGAAAAAGGGACATTGGATTGCAGGTTCATAGTTCCTTGAAAGTGGAGTCACAGGTTGACTGGATTTTGAAGAGAACGTCTGATATGCTTGCCTTTATTGGTCAGTACACTGAGTATAGGAATTGAGAGGTCATGTTACAGTTGTAGAGAACATTGGTTAGGCCACTTTTGGAATATTGTGTAATATTCTGGTCTCCCTGTAACAGGAAAGATGTTGTGAAACTTGAAAGTGTTTAGAAAAGATTTATAAGGATATTTCCAGGGTTAGAGGGTTTGAGCTACAAAGAGAGGCTGAATAGACTGGGGCTGTTTTCCCTGGAGCATTGGAGGTTGAGGGGTGACCATATAGAGGTTTATAAATTCATGAGGGGCATGGATAGGATGAATAGTCAAGATCTTTTCCCCAGGGTAGGGGAGTCCAAAAGTAGAGGGCATACATTTAAGATGAGACGGAAAGATTTAAATGGACCTAAGGGGCAACATTTTCACACAGAGCATGGTGCATATATGGAACAAACTGCCAGAGGAAGTGATGGATGCAGGTACAGTTACATTTAAAAGGCATCTGGTTGGGTAAATGAATAGAAAGGGTTTAGAGGGATACAGGCCAATGGGCCAATGCTGGCAAATGGAACTAGATTAATTTAGGATAGCTGGTTGGCATGGATGAGTTGGGCTGAAGGGTCTGGTGCTGTGCTGTACATTTCTATGATTTTATGACTCAATGATGGTTATATTGCAACAAAAGCATGTCAAATGATGTCAATGTATTGGGACAACTAACCCAAACACCAGTCACCACCACGACATCTCGAGCAATAACCATCAGCTTTAATGAATTGGATCTCATGCTCTTATCAGCGTAGTACCCAATCCCAGTAATCCCCTAAAATCAACGTTCTCTACTATAGGTATTGCAAAACATCAACAAGTGCTGTAAAGACTCAGATAAGACACTCATTGAGTGTTTCAAAAGTAGATGGCCACATGACTGAACTGATTGTTTATTTGTTGCTTGGAATGGATTAAAAGAAACAGGAAAAGCAAGTGAGGTGGCTAGTGGAACAGCACCAGTTTATTTCCATAAGCTTGGCATTTGTCCTCTGCTAATTGCTCAGCAACTGGAAGAAAGTGAATTAAAAATTCGTTGTTATTACTTGCTGATAATCATGTGACTGTAACAAAGAATTACATCACAATACAGAGATGACATCCTCGGAGCAGTCTCAGTTTTCTTGGGCTACAAAGAAACAAAAATCACTTCAAAAATATGTGAGCAAGACCATAAGTAGAATATGAATTAGAAGTGGAGAGTTCAACATTTTCTTCCCTTTTTGTGATAAATGATAATAGAGACTAGGTTCTAATAGCATTGTCTACAGAATCAAAATCACTAATAGTTTTCCAATGAACCAGAGTGACTGTGAGAAATAATTGACTCTAGGTGTGCAGATGTTAGCTCTGAAAGAAAATCTAGTTATACAGCAGACATTCAGTCACTATTTTGGAATCTTGTATTCTGCTTTTTATTTTTGGTTTTATTTTAATTTTTGTAGTCACTTAGGATATCTTTTGGCATTTTGAAAAGAAAGAGATAGAAATTGTCAGAGGATTGAAGTATATCTTGTTGAAGAGGTAAGAAATTTAAAAGTGCATCATTATAGCTTTACAAAGCTAATCTCCAGAATATGGGCATCGCAATCTGTAAGAGGAAATTTGATACAAAAGAATCACACAAAAATAACAGCAGAAAGTATGATGCAGTTGTGTAAGGTTTCTAACACGAAGCAGTTAAACATTTCTCCTATGACTATATTTCAGATGGCGGGCATTAATTGGGATCTCATCTGCATGGAACAGGCTGAATGGTTGGTTGTCAGTTGGAGTTGAATAATGTGTAATATATTTCTCTGTAAATAAAAAATGTTGTAAGAATACAAAAACTAGGCTGCAGTGCTCTAACCTGCACAGTCTAGCCTCTTGTTTTCTAGGATTTTCTGTTTCCATTTAAGTCAATCTACTCTTCGTCATTCTGCTAACTTTGGACCCATGCTGCCATTGTTCCTTTTATTCCATAATCATCTCGAAGAAGAGAGAACCTAAACATTGTTCCTTAATGTACAATGATGTTACTATAGTTGAACTATATCCTGGGGGTTATTGTTGATCAGACACTGAATTGGACAAGCCAGATAAATACCATGGCTATAAGAACAGGTCAAAGACTGAGAATTCTACAGCAAGTAATTCACTTCCTGAATCCCAAAATCAACACACCATCTATAAGATCCAAGCCAGGAGTGTGATGGAATACTTCCCAGGGATGAGTGCAGCTCCAGAAACACTCAGGAAGCTCAACATCATCCAGGACAAAGCAGCCTCCTTGTTTGGCACCACATCCCCAAACATTCAATCCCTCAACCACAATCTGTAGTAGCAACAGAATGTACCATCCACAAGGTGTATTGCAATAACTCACAAAGGCTCCTTTGGCAGTAACTTCCAAACTGACAACCTCTACCATCCAGAAGAATTTGTGCAGCAGAGACAGTAAACATCACCACCTACAAGTTCCCCTCTAAATTATACATTACTCTAATTTGGTTATAGTTATATTCTGTTTTTCCACAGTTGCTGAGACAAACTCCTGGAACTCGCTTACTAACAGCAATCTTCGAGTAAAAAATGAGGTCTGCAGATGCTGGAGATCACAGCTGCAAATGTGTTGCTGGTCAAAGCACAGCAGGTTAGGCAGCATCTCAGGAATAGAGAATTCGACGTTTCGAGCATAAGCCCTTCATCATTCCTGATGAAGGGCTTATGCTCGAAACGTCGAATTCTCTATTCCTGAGATGCTGCCTAACCTGCTGTGCTTTGACCAGCAACACATTTGCAGCTACTAACAGCAATCACAAGGACTGCAACAGTTCAAGAATGCAGCTTCCAGCTTATCTGCTCCAGGATAATTAAGGATGGGTAAACAATTGCCTTGCCAGCAATGTCCCATCCGGTGAACAGTAAAAAAGCTTGTAACCATGAGATTGCTAATGGTTAACTGTTGTGTAATGCTTGCATTAATAGGGAACAGAATGCATGTCTTTTCTATCAGCCTCAGATTCATAAAGAAAAGCTATTTGGGACCATCTGATTGTTGCATCCATGACTGAAATTCGATTTTAGTGGAGAAAAAACCCAAAAACCGGATGGAACTTACCCGTTCCTTTAGACCTGTACAGTTTGGGTTTACTCCGGATATGAAGGAATCACATGTTTCAAAGGAAGTAAGCTTCACTCAGTGAGGAAGGAGAGTGAGACACAGCTCAAATAGTATATCGTTCGGGGAATTTGGAGGCGATGTGGGGATTCAGCGACGATGGGGAGGAGTGTTGTTTGATTGCTTTTATTTGTCCCACAGTTTGTAAGGTTTGTGTATCAGGATAATTGAAATCCAGGATCAGGGGCCCAGCACAAAACAATGGCACCAGAGGTAAATGGATTGGTTGGTGATAGCTACTAATTTGACTATCCATTACAGGTTTCTTTCAGTTTAAAGGTATGCAGGGAAAATATTTACAGGCCACAAAGTAAAAGACCAGTACAATTTTTTAAAAAATCAGGTAAGAGCTAAGAAATTAAAATTGAAATTCCGGGCTAGGCGAAGTGATGTAACTGCATGGTGTGGGAGCTTGTGGACCCTATTATGTTTCATAGTGACCATCATCTGTAATAAGTGTTGGTTGTTTGAGGAACTCCAGCTCAGAGTTGATTAGCTGGAGTCTGAGCTTCAAACGCTGCAATACGTTGGAGTGGGTGAGAGTTATCTGGACATTGTGTTTCAGGAAGTGTTCACATCCTCAGATTAACTTCTGTCAATGGTCAGGGACAGGTGGGTGAGTCTGTGAGTGAGATAGGCAGAGGGAACCAAGAGGTAGTGCTGAAGGTGCCTCAGCCCTTGAACTTGGCCAAAATTTGAGATTCTTGCTCTCTGTGTGGATGAGAGTGGAGACTACAGAGAGGATGAATAAACTAACCATAGCACTGTAGTACAGGGAACCATTGAAGAGAGGGAGAAAAGAGAAATGTAATTGTATTTCAGGGTTGGTATTGTGAGAGGAATGGACATTGTTTTCTGTGGATTAGAGTCATGATTAGAGTCTTGAAGGCTGAATTGCTTGCCTGGTGCCCAGGTACAGGATCTCTCATCTGGGCTGCAGAGGAACTTGGTGTGGGTGGGGAAAGATCCATGTGCCATGGTCCATATAGATACTAACAATACAGGTAAAAAGAGGAAAGAGGTTCTTTTGGGAATTTGAGCAGCTAGGGGTTAATGTCAAAAAGCAGAACCAAAAAAGTAAGAATTTCAGGATTAGTACCTCAGCCAAAAGCAACTTGGTGCAGGGTCAATAAGATTAAAGAGGTCAAGACATAGCTTAAAGATTGTTGTGGAAGAAAGGGTTCAAATTCATCAGATATTATTACCTGTACTTGGGAAGGAGGGAACTATTCTGATGGGACTGGCTCCACCTGAATCGTTACTGGGACCCAAGTCCTGGTGAATCATATAACCATGGCCGTGGACATGGCTTTAACCTAAATAGTTGGGGATGGGTTCAGTTGTGTGGAAACTTATGGAAAAAATTAAAGGGGGAGGGAGGGATCAGCAGAGGTTATTAAAGTTTCCAGAATAAATAATAGGACAGGGAGTACAGAAACAGTCAGGAATATAACTTCAGGCACAGCAGAAAACCAGAGACTATTTCCCAGGGCAGAAATGACTAACATGAGGAGTCATAGTTTTAAGCTGGTTAGAGGAAAGTATAGGGGGGATGTCAGAGGTGGGTTCTTTTATACAGAGTTGTGAGAGCATGGAATGCGTGGCCAGCAGCAGTTGTGGAAGCAAGGTCAATGGGGACATTTAAGAGACTATTGGACATGCATATGGTCACAGAAATTTGAGGGTGCATACATGAGGATCAATGGTCAGCACAACATCGTGGGCTGAAGGGCCTGTTCTTTGCTGTACTGTTCTATGTTCTATAAGGGGATGACTATGAGAAGGGGACAGTCAACATAGGATTGAGGGTGCTGTGCTTAAATGCACACTGCATATGAAATAAGGTAAGTGAGCTTGTAGCACAGATTGAAATTAGTAGGTTAGATGTTGATATCACAGGGACATGGCTGCAAGGGGATCAGGGCTGGGAAATAAATATCCGAGGATACACATCCTATCAAAAGAACAGGCAGATATGCAGAGGGGGTGGGGTTGCCTTATTAGTAAAAGAAATAAAATCCATAGCAAAAGGTGATATAGAGTCAGAAGGCATAGAGTCAGTTTGGTAGAGTTCAGAAACCACAAAGGAGAAAAGACCTTGATGGGAGTTGTGTACAAGCCTCCTAGCAGTCGTCAGGATGTGGGGAAGAAACTAAGTAAAAACTTTAAAAAGGCACTGTTATATTAATCATGGGGGATTTCAATATGTGAGTGGACTGGGAAAATCAGATTGGTAGTGGATCTCAAGAAAACAAATGTATGGAATGTCTACAAAGTGTCTTTTTGGGACATCTTGTGATTGAGCACAGATGGGAAGAGGATTTAGTGATTTGTAATGATTAGGGAGCTGAAGGTAAAGAAAGCCCTCAGGAACAGTGACCATAATATGATAGAATTTACCCTGCAGTTTGAGAGGGCAAAGCTGGAATCAGATGTAACGGTAATACAATTGAGTAAAGACATGAGGGAGGGGCTGGGCAGAGTTGATTGGAAAGGAAATCAAGCAGGGATGACAGTAGAGCAGCAATGGCAGGAGTTTCTGGGGGTAACTCAGGAGGCACAGCAGAAACTCATCCCAGAGAAGAAAAAACATACTAAGGGGAGGATGAGGCAAACATGGCTGATAAGGGAAGTTAGGAACAGCATAAAGAGAAAAGAGAAAGAAAAAATGTGGTGGATATTAGTGGGAATCCAGAGGATACCCTTTCCTAGTAGTCTATTGATCCCTTCCCTGGTAGTCTAGTGGTTAGGATTTGGCATTCTCACCGCTGCAGCCAGAGTTCGATTCCCGGTCAGGGTATGGGAGTTCTGTTCTGCTCATTTATAGGGCAGTACAGTGTCTTAGTGGTTAGCGCTGCTGCCTTATAGCGCCAGGGACCCGGGTTCAATTCCAGCCTTGAGTGACCATCTGTGTGGAGTTTGCACATTCTCCCTGTGTCTGCATGGGTTTCCTCTGGATACTCCGGTTTCCTTCCACAGTCCAAAGGTATGCAGTTTAGGTGAATTGGCCAAGCTAAATTGCCCATAGTGTTCAGAGATGTGTAGGTTAGGTGCATTAGTCATGGGAAATGTACAGTAATAAGGTAGAGGAATGATCTGGGTGGAATACTCTTTGGAGGGTCAGTGTGGACTTGTTGGGCCAAATGGCCTGTTTCCACACTGTAGGGATTCTATGATTGCGAAGCCTTTAAAAACCAACAGAGGAAAACTGAAAAAGCAATAACTGGGGAGAAGATAAAATATGAGAGGAGGCAAACTAATAATATGCAAGAGGATTGCAAGAGTTCTTTTAGAAAGAGGCAAGAGTGAATGTTGCACTGCTAGAAAATGAGGCCAGACGAGTGGCAATGAGGAACAAGAAATGGTGGGGGAACTGAATAGGGAGAAGATGCTTGGAAAGATGGATAAATCACCCAGACTAGATGGACTACACCCCAGAATTCTGAAGGAGATAGATGAGGAGATTGTAAAGGCATTGGTGGTGATATTTTCAGGAGTCACTGCAGTCAGAGAGGGGCCCAAAGGACTGGAAAATGTTTAATGTTACACCACTGTTTAAGAAGCGAGGGAGGCAAAAGATAGGAAGCTATAGGCCGGTTAGCCTGACCTCAGTTGTTGGTAAGCTTTTAGAATCCATTATTAAGGATGAGAATATGGAATACTTTGAAGTGCATAGTAAGTAGGGCTGAGTCAGCACAGCTTCATCAAAGGAGGTCATGCCTGACAAATCTGTTAGAATTTTTTAGGAGGTGACGAGCAAGATTGACAAAGGAGAGCCAGTGGATGTGAATTATTTGGATTTACACAAGACTTTTGACAAGGTGTCACACAGGAGGCTGCTATAAGACAAGAGTCCATAGTGTTAGTGGCAAGGTACTGACATGGATAGAGCATTGGCTGACTGGCAGAAGGCAGAGAGGAGGGATAAAGGGATTTTTTTTCAGGATGGTAGCTGATGACTAGTGGAGTTCCATGGGGTCAGTGTTGGGCACATAACTATTCACATTATACTATACATTAACGATCTGGACGAAGGAACTGAGCGCGTTGTTGCTAAGTTGTCAGATGACACAATAATAGGTGGAGGGATAAGTAGTGTTGAGGAATTGGGAAGACTGCAAAAGGACTTGGAAGAATAGGAGAGTGGGCAAAGAAGTGGCAGATGGATTACAAGTGTGAGGTTATACATATTAGTAGGAAGAATAGAGGCATAGATTATTTTCTAAATGGGGAAAGGCTCCGAAATCTGAAGCACAAGGAGACTCGGAAGGCCTGGTTCAGGATTCTCTGATGGTTAACATGCAGATTCAGTTGGCAGTTGGGAAGGCAAATGCAATGTCAAGAGAGCTAGAATGCAAGAGCAGGGATGTACTGCTGAGGCTGTATAAGGCTCTGGTCAGACTGCATATGAAATATTGTAAGCCATTTCCGGCTCTTTTTCTGAGAAAGGATGTGCTGGCATTGGAGGGAGTCTGGAGGAGGTTTACAAGAAAGATCCTGGGGATGAAGGACTTGTCATATTAGGAAAGATTGAGGACTCTAGGTCTGTACTCGATGGAGTTTAGAAGAATGACAGGAGATCCATCTGAAACTTACAGAATACTAAGAGGCCTGGATAAAGTGGACCAGGAGAAGGTGTTTCCGGTTGTAAGAAAAATTAGGTACAGCCTCAGGATGACCCTTCAGAACTGAGCTGAGAAATGTCTTCAGCCAGAGAACGGTGAATCTGTGGAACTCATTGTCACAGAGGGCTGTGGAGACCAAGTGATTGAGTGTATTTAAATCAGAGGTAGGTTATTGATTAGTAAAAGGATCAAGGGTTGCATAGAGAAGCCAGGAGAATGGGGTTGAGAAACATGTCGGCCAAGATCAAATGCCAGAGCAAGCCTGAATGCCGAATGCATAATTCTGCTCCTATATCTTATGGTCTTATAGTCTTAAGTCCTTTCCTACGTATACTGAGATTTTGTTCTTAAAGACTCTTCCATGCCATTGTAAACTGTAGGATATTATCAATGATCTTCAAATAATATTGTTTTATTGTAAAATTTTTATCAATATTGTATTCTGCTCAATGTTCCTGGAAGGTTTTTGAATATTATTTCAAATCATTTCCTAAACATTCTCCACATACCAGCAAAACGTAAGGAGTAGTTTTCTGTGCCATGCTATATGCTGCAACATTAATGTCACATTAGCAACAAAGTAAACAGTGTTTGCTTTTTAATAATTCTGGAAACTTTATTTACTTTGTTTCTGCAGGTGATTACACCAGTAAAGAGAAATTTAACACTAGCACATGCTGTGTGGAGTTTGCACGTTCTCCCCGTGTCTGCGTGGGTTTCCTCCGGGTGCTCCGGTTTCCTCCCACAGTCCAAAAATGTGCGGGTCAAGTGAATTGGCCATGCTAAATTGCCTGTAGTGTTAGATAAGGGATAAATGTAGGGGTATGGGTGGGTTGCGCTTCGGCGGGTCGGTGTGGACTGGTTGGGCTGAAGGGCCTGTTTCCACACTGTAAGTAATCTAATCTAATCTAATCTTTTATTAAATCTCATAAAACTCCTGTTGAGATTGTGAGAAATCTAAAGGAGAACATGGCTATATTAGAAAAACGTGATCCTTCAGAATATAGAAAAGCAGAAAAGGTAAGCAAGGATGAAGGAAAAAAGCAGAGGCTACATGGTCAGTGAATCAAACAAGAAAGAAACCTACATTGCTGTCTGACACAGCAGTGAATCTGCACAGCCACTGCCTTTGCTGTTTGAGTTCAAGTAGCTCTGGACATCGGAGTGCGTCCAAGAAAAATTAACAAACAGTGAAATTCACAGCTGACCTTGGAGGAGCCTGTGTGAGAGAGCTGACAGCATAGGAGAAGCTAAGTGCATAGCTTTTTCAGTGTAATCTTGCTGCTCTTTACTTAGTAAATCTATCATAGTAAGTAGAGCGCGTTCTTTTTTGATTATATGTTTTATTGAGATCTGTCTTTTAATTAAATTTTAAAAATATAAAACATAGGTACTAAGTTAGCCTGAAGCAGTGTTTTTTAGAGCAGTAAGTCTGTGCCATTTTCTGGATCTATAGACTGTTAAGGTACAAAGATGGTCAAAGTTTGTGAGAAGATTTGTAGCTTGGGTGCTCGTTGTTGTGGTTCTGTTCGCCGAGCTGGGAATTTGTGTTGCAGACGTTTCGTCCCCTGTCTAGGTGACATCCTCAGTGCTTGGGAGCCTCCTGTGAAGCGCTTCTGTGATCTTTCCTCCGGCATTTGTAGTGGTTTGAATCTGTCGCTTCCAGTTGTCAGTTCCAGCTGTCCGTTGCAGTGGCCGGTATATTGGGTCCAGGTCGATGTGCTTATTGATTGAATCTGTGGATGAGTGCCATGCTTCTAGGAATTCCCTGGCTGTTCTCTGTTTGGCTTGTCCTATAATAGTAGTGTTGTCCCAGTCGAACCGTTCTGTCTGGCTCTGTCCCTGTCTTGTGGGTTGTTGACTGGTGGTCTGTATCTGACACATGGTGGAAGGATTCGATTCTTTTGGCATTCATGCAGGAACCGGATTTGTTCGTATGTGGCGCTTAGGCAGTTGGCACAGGATTCCCATTTCCTGGCTTGTCTTAGCGTCTCTCGCCCATGGGTGTTCAAAGTTTGTGAGAAGATTTGTAGCTCGGGTGCTCATTGTTGTGGTTCTGTTCGCTGAGCTGGGAATTTGTGTTGCAGACGTTTCGTCCCCTGTCTAGGTGATACCCTCAGTGCTTGGGAGCCTCCTGTGAAGTGCTTCTGTGATTTTTCCTCCGGCATTTGTAGTGGTTTGAATCTGCTGCTTCTGGTTGTCAGTCGACTGGGACAAGCCAAACAGAGAACAGCCAGGGAATTCCGAGAGGCATGGCACTCATCCACAGATTCAATCAATAAGCACATCGACCTGGACCCAATATACCGACCACTGCAGCGGACAGCTGGAACTGACAACCGGAAGCGGCAGATTCAAACCACTATAAATGCCGGAGGAAAGATCACAGAATCACTTCACAGGAGGCTCCCAAGCACTGAGGATGTCACCTAGACAGGGGACGAAACATCTGCAACACAAATTCCCAGCTCGGCGAACAGAACCACGGCAAAGATGGCTTTCAGTAGAATGAGGTGCCCTTCCTGTTAGACATGTGAGATTAAGGAGAGTTTCCATGTTATTGCAGGATCATTATGTCTGCAGGAAGTGTGTTTGGTTGCAAACCCTATCAGATCATATGGGTCAGTTGGAGTGGCAGTTGGAGGCAATGAGGAATTTACAGGTGCTAGGAAGTGTGATGGGTGGCAGTTATAGGAAGAGGAAAAAATCGCAGACATCATGGAAGTGGGTTACCTCCATGAAAGGTAGGAGAGGGAGGCAGGTAGTGCAGGAGTCCCCCGTGGCTATGCCCACCTCAAACAAGTACGTTGTTTTGGAAAATGTAGAGGGTGATGGACTCTCAGGGGAATGTAGCACGAATAGCCAAGTTTCTGGTATCAAGACCGGCTCTAATATAATGAGGGATACATCAGGTTCCAAGCAAACAATTGTGATAGGAGACTCCCTAGTCAGATGCACAGACAGACATTTCTGTGGCTAACAGCAAGGAATCAGAATGGTGTGTTGCATACTTGGTGCCAGGATTAAGGATATAGAACATAGAACATAGAAAAATACAGCGCAGTACAGACCCTTTGGCCCTCGATGTTGCGCCAATCCAAGCCCACCTAACCTACACTAGCCCACTATCCTCCATATGCCTATCCAATGCCCGTTTAAATGCCCATAAAGAGGGAGAGTCCACCACTGCTACTGGCAGGGCATTCCACGAACTCATGACTCGCTGAGTAAAGAATCTACCCCTAACATCTGTCCTATACCCACCACCTCTTAATTTAAAGCTATGCCCCCTCGTAATAGCTGACTCCATACGCGGAAAAAGGTTCTCATGGTCAACCCTATCTAAACCCCTAATCATCTTGTACACTTCTATCAAGTCACCCCGAAACCTTCTTTTCTCCAATGAAAACAGTCCCAAGTGCCTCAGCCCTTCCTCATACGATCTTCCTACCATACCAGGCAACATCCTTGTAAACCTCTTCTGCACCCGTTCCAGTGCCTCCACATCCTTCCTATAGTATGGTGACCAAAACT
Organism: Hemiscyllium ocellatum; assembly: GCF_020745735.1. Taxonomy (NCBI): domain Eukaryota; kingdom Metazoa; phylum Chordata; class Chondrichthyes; order Orectolobiformes; family Hemiscylliidae; genus Hemiscyllium; species Hemiscyllium ocellatum. The sequence continues at coordinate 358,964 of NC_083411.1, read as the reverse complement.
GCATACAATACTCCAGATGTGGCCGCACCAGAGTCTTATACAACTGCAACGTGACCTCAGGACTCCGGAACTCAATTCCTCTACCAATAAAAGCCAATACGCCATATGCCTTCTTCACAGCACTATTTACCTGGGTGGCAACTTTCAGAGATCTGTGTACATGGACACCAAGATCCCAGAGGGATCTCGGAGAGGGTACAGAATATTCTCAAAGGGGAAAGGTACTAGCAGGAGGTCATTGCACACATTGGAACTAAGGACATAGGAAGTGAAAAGGATAAGATTCTGAAGGGAGAATATAGGAAGTGAGGCATATATTTAAAAAGGAGGTCATAAGACCATAAGACATAGGAGCAGAAACTAGACCATTCAGCCCATCAAATCTGCTTCGCCATTCAATCATGGCTGATAAGTTTCTCAACTCATTCTTCCACTTTCTCCCTGTAACCCCTATTCCCTTGATTCTCAAGAATCTGTCGATCTCATTCTTAAATATACTCAATGACCTGGCTTCTACAGCCTTCTGTGGCAATGAATTCCACAGATACACCACTCTCTGGCTGAAGAAGTTTCTCCGTATCTCTGTTCTAAAAGGTCTTCCCAAATTCTAAGGCTATGTCCTCAGGTCCTAGTCTCTCTACCAATAGAAACATCTTCTCAACATCTACCCTGTCCAGGCCATTGTGCATGTTTCAATTAGAGGTCCTCGAGAGTAGTAATATCTGGATTACTCCCAGTGCTCCGAGCTAGTGAGGGCAGGAATAGGAGGATAGAGCAGATGAATGCATGGCTGAGGAGCTAGTGTATCAGAGAAGGATTTACATGTTTGGATCATTGAAATCTCTTTTGGGGTAGAAATTACCTGTACAAGAAGGACGGATTGCACCTAAATTGGAAGGGGACTAATATACTGGCAGGGAAATTTGCTAGAGCTGCTCGGGAGGAATTAAACTAGTAAGATGGTGGTGGGGGGGACCCCGGGAGATAGTGAGGAAAGAGATCAATCTGTGACTGGTACAGCTGAGAACAGAAGCGATTCAAACAGTCAGGTCTAACAGGGACAAGGTAGGACTAATAAATTAAACTATATTTATTTCAATGGAAGGGGCCTAACAGGGAAGGGAGATGAACTCAGGGCATGGTTAGGAACATGGGACTGGGATATCATAGCAATTACAGAAACATGGCTCAGGGATGGGCAGGACTGGCAGCTTAATGTTCCAGGGGACAAATGCTACAGGAAGGATAGAAAGGGAGGCAAGAGAGGAGGGTGAGTGGCATTTTTGATAAGGGATAGCATTACAGCTGGGCTGAGGGAGGATATTCCCAGAAATACATCCAGGGAAGTTATTTGGGTGGAACTGAGAAATAAGAAAGGGATGATCATCTTATTGGGATTGTATTATAGACCCCCCAATAGTCAGAGGGAAATTGAAAAACAAACTTGTAAGGAGATCTCAGCTATCTGTAAGAATAATAGGGTGGTTATGGTAGGGGATTTTAACTTTCCAGAAATAAGACTGGGACTGCCATTGTGTTAAGGGTTTAGATGTAGAGGAATTTGTTAAGTGTGTATAAGACAATTTTCTGATTCAGTATGTGGATGTACCTATGAGAGAAGGTGCAAAACTTGACCTACTCTTGGGAAATAAGGCAGGGCAGGTGACTGAGGTGTCAATGGGGGAGCACTTTGGGCCAGCGACCATAATTCTATTAGATTTAAAATAGTGATGGAAAATGATAGACCAGATCTAAACGTTGAATTTCTAAATTAGAGAAAGGCCAATTTTGACGGTATTAGGCAAGAACTTTTGAAAGCTGATTGGGGGCAGATGTTTGCAGGTAAAGGAACAGCTGGAAAATGGGAAGCCTTCAGAAATTAGATAATAAGAATCCAAAGAAAGTATGTTCCTGTCAGGGTGAAAGGGAAGGCTGGTAGGTATAGGGAATGCTGGATGACTAAAGAAATTGAGGGTTTGGTTAAGAAAAAAAAGGAAGCATATGTCAGGTATAGACAGGATAGACCGAGTGAATTCTTTGAAGAGTATAAAGGAAGTAGGAGTATACTTAAGAGGGAAATCAGGAGGGCAAAAAGGGGACATGAGATAGCTTTGGCAAATATAATTCAGGGGAATCCAAAGAGTTTTTACAAATACATAATGGACAAAAGAGTAACTAAGGAGAGAATAGGGCCCCTCAAAGATCAGCAAGGCGGCCTTTGTGTAGAGCCGCTGAAAATGGGGGAGGTACTAAATGAGCATTTTGCATCAGTATTTACTGTGGAAAAGGATATGGAAGATATAGACTATAGGGAAATAGATGGTGACATCTTGCAAAATGTCCACATTACAGAGGAGGAAGTGCTGGATGTCTTGAAATGGGTAAAGGTGGATAAATCCCCAGGACCTGAACAGGTGTACCCTCGAACTCTGTGGGAAGCTAGAGAAGTGATTGCTGGGCCTCTTGCTGAGATATTTGTATCATTGATAGTCACAGGTGAGGTGCCAGAAGACTGGATGTAGGCTAACGTGGTGCCACTGTTTAAGAGGGGTGGTAAGGACAAGCCAGGGAACTATAGACCAGCGAACCTGATGTCGTTAGTGAGCAAGTTGTTGGAGGGAATCCTGAGGGACGGGATGTACGTGTATTTGAAAAGGCAAGTACTGATTAGGGATAGTCAACATGGTTTTGTGCGTGGGAAATCATGTCTCACAAACTTGATTGAGCTTTTTGAGGTAGTAACAAAGAGAATTGATGACGGCAGAGCAGTAGATGCGATTTGTATGGACTTCAGTAAGGTATTCGACAAGGTTCCACTGGGAGACTGATTAGCAAGGTCAGATCTCACGGAATACAGGGAGAACTAGCCATTTGGATACAGAACTGGCTCAAAGGTAGAAGACAGAGGGTGGTGGTGGAGGGTTATTTTCAGACTGGAGGCCTGTGACCAGTGGAGTGCCACAAGGTGCGGTGCTGGGCCCTCTACTTTTTGTCATTTACATAAATGATTTGGATGCGAGCATAAGAGGTACAGTTAGTATGCTTGCAGATGACACCAAAATTGGAGATGTAGTGGACAGCGAAGAGGGTTACCTTAGATTATAACAGGACCTTGATTAGATGGGCCAATGGGCTGAGAAGTGGCAGATGGAGGTTAATTCAGATAAATGCGAGGTGCTGCACTTTGGAAAGCAAATCTTACCAGGAATTATACACTTAATGGTAAAGTCCTAGGGAGTGTTGCTGAACAAAGAGACCTTGGAGTGCAGGTTCATAGCTCCTTGAAAGTGGAGTCACAGGTAGATAGGATAGTGAAGAACGCGTTTGGTATGCTTTCCTTTATTGGTCAGAGTATTGAGTACAGGAGTTGGGAGGTCATGTTATGGCTGTACAGGACATTGGTTAGGCCACTATTGGAATATTGCATGCAATTCTGGTCTTCATCCTATTGGAAAGATGTTGTGAAACTTGAAAGGGTTCAGAAAAGATTTACAAGGATGTTGCCAGGGTTGGAGAGGCTTAGCAGGCTGAGGCTGTTTTCCCTGGAGGGTCGGAGGCTGAGGAGTGACTTTGTAGAGGTTTACAAAATTATGAGGGGCATGGATAGGGTAAATAGACAAAGTCTTTTCCCTGGGTTCGGGGAGTCCAGAACTAGAGGGTGAGAGGGGAAAGTTATAAAAAAGACCTACGGGGCAACATTTTCACACAAAGTTGAGTTATGTGTATGGAATGAGCTGGCAGAGGAAGTGGTGGAGGCTGGTACAATTGCAACATTTAAGAGACGTTTGGATGGGTATATGAATAGGAAGGGTTTGGAAGGATATGGGCCAGGTGCTGGCAGGTGGGATTAGATTGGGTTGGGATATCTGGTCGGCATGGATGGGTTAGACTGAAGGGTCTGTTTCCATGTTGTACATCTCTATGACTCAATGACTCTAGATCCCCTCACATCCCCTGGGTGTCATGTTGGCACAGTGGTTAGCACTGCTGTCTCACAGCGCCAGAGACCCTGGTTTAATTAAGGGCTACGGGGAGAATGCTGGTAAGTGGAGTTGAAATGCCCATCAGCCATGATTGAATGGCGGAGTGGACTCGATGGGCCAAATGGCCTTACTTCCACTCCTATGTCTTATGGTCTTAATTCCCACCTCAGGTGACTGACTATGTGGAGTTTGCACATTCTCCCCGTGTCTGCGTGGGTTTCCTCCGGGTGCTCTGGTTTCCTCCTACAGTCCAAAAATGTGCAGGTTAGGTGAATTAGCCATGCTAAATTGCCCGTAGTGTTAGATGTAGGGGTGTGGATGGGGGCAGGTCAGTGTGGACTTGTTGGGCCAAATGGCCTGTTTCCACACTGTAGCTAATCTAATCTTATCCTTCTAAACTCCATCGAGTATACACACAGAGTTCTCAAACATTCCTCGTATGTTAATCTTTTCATTCCTGGGACCATTCTCATGAACCTCCTCCGAACACCCTCCAGGACTGATAGGAGATTTGGGCCCTGAACTGTGCACGATACTCCAAATGTGGTCTGACCAGAGCCTTATTGAGCCTCTGAAGTACATCCCTGATTTATATTCAAATCTTCTCAAAATAAAAGCCATCATTGTATTTGCCTTTCAAACTACTGACTCAACCTGCAAGTTTATCTTGAGAGAATCCCTGACTATAACTCCCAAGTCTCTTTTGCACTTCAGACTTCTAAATTTTCTCCCCATTGAGGAAATAGTGCGTGCTTTTATTCTTCTACTAAGGTGCATGACATCACACTTTCCCACGTTGTATTTCATCTGCTACTTCTTTGCCCACTCTTCTGACCTCTCCAAATCCTTCTGCAGCCTCCTTGTCTCCTCAATACTATTTGTCCCTTTACCTATCTTTGAATCATCTTCAAACTTAGCCAGAAAGCCCTCAGATCATTAATGCATGAAGTGAAAAATTGTGGTCCCAACACTGGGCCGTGCGGAAGATCACTTGTCACCAGCTAGCATCCTAAGAAGGACCCTTTTATCCCCACTCTCTGCTTTCTGTCAGACGGCCAGGCTTCTATCCATGCTTGCACCTTGCCACTAACACCATGAACCCTTATCTTACTCAGTAGCCTCCTGTGTGGTATCTTATCAAAGGCCTTCTTGAAGTCCAGGAGATAACATTCATTGCCTCTTCTTGGTCTAACTTGCTCATTACTTCCTCAAAGAATTCTAGCAGATTTGTCAGGTGTGACCTCCCCTTGACAAAATCATATTGATTTTATGCTATTTTACCATATACTTCCAAGAATTCACAAGTCTCATCCTTCACAATGGATTCCAGGATCTTACCCATGACTGAGGTTAGGCTACTTGATCTGTAATTTTCCGTATTTTGCTTTACTCCATGTCTAAACGGGCCTGTCACGTTAATGATTATCCAGTCCTCTGGGAGCCTCCCTGATTCTAGCGATTCCTGAAGGATCACCACAAATCCTCCACTATTTCTTTAGCTATTTCCCTTAGTACACTGGGGTGTAGTCCATCAGGTCCAGGTGATTTATTCACCTTCAGGCTAGTCAGATTTTGTAGCACTTTCTCTTTGTTGATGGCCACCTACTCAGCTGTGCCCCTGCACTCTTCAGAATTTTTGGGATATTACTCATGTCTTCCGCCATGAAGACTGATGCTAAGTAATTATTCAGTTCCTCAGCCATTTCCTTGTTCCCCACTACTATCTCTCCAGTGTCATTTTCCAGCAGTTCAATGTCTACTTTTGCCCTTTATATACCTAAGGAAACTCTTACAGTCTTCCTTTATGTTACTGGCTAACTTACCCTCATATTTAATCTTATCCCTCCTCATTTCTTTCTTTGTTGCCCTCTGTTGGTCCTTGTAAGCTTCCCAATCCTTTGGTTTCCCACTGCCCTTTGCCACATTATATGCTTTCTCTTTTGCTTTTATGCTATCCCTGACTTCCCAAGTCAGCCATGGTTGCCTCGTCCTCTCTGTACCATGTTTTTTTTCTGTGTCTCCTGAATTATTCCCAGAAACTCCTGCCATTGGTGTTCCACTGTCCTTCCTGCTAGGCTCCTCTCCCAGTCAATTCTATCCAGCTCCTCCCTCATGCCTCTGTAAGTGTCTATATTCAGCTGTAATACTGTTACCTCTGATTCTATCTTCTCCCTCTCAAACTGCAGAGTAAATTAAATCATATTTTGATCACTGCCTCCTCAGGATTCCTTCACCTTAAGGTTTCTTATCAAGTCTGCATCATTGCACAACACTAAATCCAGTATTGCCTGTTCCCTAGTCAGCTCCACCACAAACTGCTCCAAAAAGCCATCTTGTAGACATTCCACAAATTTCTTTTCTTGCAATCCACTACTAACCTGATTTTCCAAGTCCACCTGCATATTAAAATCCCTCCTGATAAGCTATAGTGCTGAGCTGAGAGGTGGCAAATGGAGATTAATGTGGAAAAGTGTGAGGCGATTCACTTTGGAAGGAGCAACAGGAATAAAGAGTACTGGGCTAATGGTAAGATTCTAGGCAGCGTAGATGAGCAAAGAGATCTTGATGTTCATGTACATAAATCCCTGAAAGTTGCCACCCAGGCTGGAAAGGTTGTTAAGAAGGCATCTGGTGTGTTAGCTTTTATTGGTAGAGGGATTAAGTTTTACAGCCACAAGGTCATGTTGCAGCTGTACAAAACTGGTGTGGCCACACTTGGAATATTGCGTACAGTTCTGGTCACTGCATTATGGGATGGATGTGGCAGCTTTGGAAAAGGTTCGTAGAACATAGAACATAGAAAAGTACAGCACAGAACAGGCCCTTCAGCCCACCATGTTGTGCCGAGGATTAACCCGAATGTAAAATAAAATAACCTAACCTACACATCCCTCAATTCTGGTCATTGCATTTTGGAAAGATGTGGAATCTTTGGAAAGGGTTCAGAGGCAATGTATTAGGATGTTGCGTGGTATGGAGGGAAGGTCTTATGAGGAAAGGCTGAGGGATTTGAGGCTGTTTTCATTAGCGAGAAGAAGGTTGAGAGGTGACTTAATTGAGATATATAAGATAATCAGAGGTCTAGACAGAGTGGACAGTGAGAGCCTTTTTCCTTGAATAGTGATAGCTAGCACAAGGGATTGAGGGGTGACAGATATAGGACAGATGTCAGAGGTGGTCTCTTTACTCAAAGAATAGTAGGGGCATTGAACGCTCTGCCTGCAACTGTAATAGACTCGAGTAAAAAGTGAGGTCTGCAGATGCTGGAGATCAGAGCTGAAAATGTGTTGCTGGTTAAAGCACAGCAGGTCAGGCAGCATCCAAGGAACAGGAAATTCGACGTTTCGGGCCAAAGCCCTTCATCAGGATTCCTGATGAAGGGCTCTGGCCCAAAACGTTGAATTTCCTGTTTCTTCGATGCTGCCTGACCTGCTGTGCTTTAACCAGCAACACATTTTCAACTGTAATAGACTCGCCAACTTTAAGCGCATTTAAATGATCATTGGATTAACAAATGGATGAAAATGGAATAGTGTAAAATAGATAGGCTTCAGATTGGGTCCACAGGTCAGCGCAACATCGAAGACCAAAGGGCCTGTGCTGCGCGGTAATGTTCTATGTTCTATGATTACTGTAACTTTGCCTTTCCTACACATCTTTTCCCTCTCCTGATATATCTTGCGCCCCAGCTCCTGACTACTACTTGGAGGCTTGTACATAACTCCACCTATTTTTTTTATCCCTCAATTCTACCCACATACATTCTATAGCATCTGACCTATTTCATTTCTTACTATTACTTTGATTTAATTTCTTATTAATAAATCAACCCCATCCCCTCTGCCCACCTACCTATCTGTTTGAAAGGATGTATATCCTTGATTATTTAGCTCCCTTGCAGCCACGTCTCTGTCATGTCCACCACGTTATACCAACAATTTCAATCTGTACCACAAGCTCATTTATCTTATTCCCTATACTGCATACATTCAGATATAACACCCTCAGTCCTGTATTGACCATTCCTCTTTTCACTGTCATTCATTTGTCAGTGAATGTGCTTGAAGTTTGATTGCTAACCCTTTCCATATACACTCTGTCGTAGATTTGTCTGTGCAGAGTTCTGCACTCTCACTTGCTCCTATGATTCTAGTTTTCTAACTTACACTGTAACTAAACCCCCCCATGTAGTTTAAAGCCCTGTCTACGGCCGTAGTTATGTGATTCGCTTGGACTCTGGTCCCAGCACGATTCAATTGAAGACCATCCCATCAGAACAGGTCCATTCTTTCCCAGTACTGGCGCCAATATCCCATGGATTCAAATCAATTTCTCCCACACCAATCTTTGAGTCATGCATTTACCTGCTTAACATTATTGACCCTGTGCCAATTAGCTCGTGGCTCGGGTAGTAATCTAGGGATTACCTTTTTGGTTATGCTTTCTAATTTAGCTCCTAGATGTTCATACTTCCTTAGGTGATCTTTTGACCTAGTTTTATCTATTTCATTGGTAACTACGTGGACCATGGCCACCTCCCACTCAAAATACTTCTGCAGTCCAGATGAGATATCCTAAACTCAAGCACCCAGGTAGCCAACACAACCTTCAGGACTCTCAATCATTGTG